>NC_083324.2:52284068-52590350 GCF_963455315.2 Globicephala melas
AGAGAAGCTGCGGGAAGCCGGGGGCATGGGGCCAGCGGGGGGAGGGGGGACGGAGGGGCAGGGCCCCAGGAGGGTCACTTCACAACTCTTGTTTCAGGCCCATATCTGGCGTAGCCCAGCCATGCCACTTCTGCACCTTGCAAAGGAGGAAGAGGTGCTGTCATCTGTGGTTCTGTGGCCTCTTACAGAAGAGGAAACTAATGTTAAAGAACATGCGCTGAATGGGCACTTTTTCAGTCTCACGGCCCACAAGGTAGCTGACATTTCACTCAAGTGACCTTGGGATCAGAACTGGCAAAGTCCAGCTGAAAGTCCATACGAAGCTCTGCAGTGGGCAGGTACCAACTCCATTACATGTGGGACAGAACATTCTGTTGTTGGTTGAAAAAAAAAGTTTACAGAAAAGTGCATAATATCCTAGTATTTGCAGGGCAGAGAGATAAAAGAACATATGTAAACATTCGCTTGCATCTGGTAGAATTCTTCCAGAAAGAACAGAAGAAACTGATAACAGTGGTTTTCTTCCAGGAGATACCTTGGGAGACAAGAGTGAATGAGAGATGTTTCACTGTGTTTTTTGTGGGGTTTTTGGTACCTTTTAAACAATGTGAATTATTGCCAAATCATATACAATTACATTTTTACATTAAAAAGTTAGTTTTTAGACATTCATTTAGTATTTACTTAGCATATGCCCGGCACTAAGGTAGATGCTGTTCTCAAGAGCTGGGAGGGGAGGAGTGGAAACAGATAATCAAATAAATCATCACCTTGCAATGACAGATGTCAGCAACAGAGGAGAGGGCCCTCACCTTGCTGGGATGGAAAAGTGGAGAATCAGATAAGGTTTCCTGCAAGAAGTACTTTCTGGGCCAAGTCTTAAAGACGGAGACCAAGTAACTAGTACCAATTGCTGCAGGACTCCTAGAAGCCTGAACAGTGGTAAGTGTCCGGCCACCAAAAAACACAAGGACTTTAAGGACATCACTCTGAACTATTCTATACTAGTCCCTCGGATGTGGGAAAAATAGGGCGCAGCTGTGGAAAAAAGACTGAAAATATCAGATGCTATACCATATTCTGCCTCCTCTCCCCCGGTCCACTTTCCTCTACAGTAACCCAAACACACCAAATAATCCCACTGTGTAAGTTTCAGAAAAGTAACTAAAAGAGCTGACATTTAAAGCGCTTACAAGAACGCCTGGCACAAAGTGCTTTATAAACGCTAAAGTCAAAGCCTATCGGAGAAGCAAAGCTGCGCAAACACCCCCCCAAAGGAGAATTCCCAAAGTCCCTGAGCTACTGGGGGAGCCCGGCCTGTAGGAACTTGGATTTTCTTCCCGATACTTTATTAAGATACTAGACTTCACAGAAGCCGGAGCGGGACCCGCACTTGGAAGGGCAGAGCCGGCCCCGCCCTCGACCTGGATAGCAGGCGCCCTTCAGTCCCCTCTGCCTCGGTTTCCTCGATTCGGAAACCCCAGCAAGAACGCTCGAGCCTCCTCCATCTCCTCGACCCAGGCGATGTGCCCAGGAGAAATGAAGAACGCCCTGAGGATGTTGCGCAAACCCCCCGGGCATGGCGAGCAGGTGGCCTCCGTGCGCCCGCCGCGAAGTGCCGCGAGCGCAGACAGGTGCCCGCCGGTGCGCCGCCCCTCTCTCCGCGTCGCCCCCGCGAGCACACGGGCCCAGGGCCTCCCAGCCCAGTGCCTCAGCGCGGCCTCCCCGGACGCGCGGTGCCCAGCCCGGCCGCGAGGCCGCCCGCCCCGCCTCCCCACGCGCGGTGCCCGGTGCCCACGCCGTGGCGGGGACGTGCGCCCTCGGACGTCCGGCAGAGGGGCTTCCCGCAGGCGCAGCCCGCGCCGCCGGCCCGCCGTCGCTCACCAGTTCCCCGAGCCCACGATGCACACTTTCAGGGGCGCCGCTGCCATGGCCAGGCCGGAACGCAGCAGACCGGCGCGCGCCTCCCTGGCCGGCCGCCCGCTCCGCCTCCGCCTCCTCCCGCTCGGCCTGAACCAGCTGAGGCTCGCAGCAGCCCGCCCCTCCCGCCTGTCGGCCAATGGCCGCTACCACCCCCGCCCGAGCGCACAGGGCTACAGCTGACAGCCGGGAGGACCCGCCCCGCCACTCCCGAGAACCACCGCGCACGCCCGGGCCCGGCTGGCCCCTGGCCCCGCTCCGGCACCGCCCAGCCCTGCCCGAGGCCTGTCGGGACTTGTAGTCCGCGCCCCCTGGATCGACGCTCCCGCCGCGCCCCTTGCTTCCCCGGGCGGTTGCGACCTGACGCGCTCTCCGGGCGCCGGGGGCTGCACTAGCCTCCCCGCGGAGCAGTTCTGACCCGGCTGGCCTAGGTGCCCCCCACTCCGACCCTCTCGGGAAGAGCTGCCGGGGCTGCAATTTGGAGCCGAGAGAGGAGCCTGGATTGACTCTGAAGTCAACCAGGCTTGGTCCAGAGCTCGAAGTGGCCACCCCATCCTCTTCAGCTTCCGCCTCTCTTGTGGAAACAAGAAACCACCTGGCACCGCCGAACTTCGCGGTGGCCGTGTATCTTCTGAGGCCTTTGGGACTTGGCCGGACAGTACCTGCGCTCTAGGGAGGGGGAGACCTAGACACGGGCGGCGTCGCCCGCGGCTTGGCAGGACTGGCCTCCTCATGGTCTTCGCCCCAGGACACCAGGAGGTTTGCGGTTCTGAGACCACGCTTCCCTCCTTCCTGAGAAACGGGACGCTGTGTATCCATTGTGAGCATCACTTTCCACCAGGCGCCACGCTGGACCCTGAGGAGGAGGACAAAGCGGTGTGAACCAGGGTTTCTGAAACTCCGCTGCAGCTCTGAGTCTCCGGAGCTTTTCAAAATCCCCACGCCCAGTCAGCACCCCAGACCAATTGCATCAGAATCTCCCGGAATGGGATACAAAACATTCAAATTTTTTAAAGTTCAAGGTGTGATTGCAAAAGGACTCAAGATTGAGAACCAGAGAACTAAAATATCAGTGGAGACTGGCTGAGGAAACAAATACTGTAGTACCTAGAAAAATACTAGGCTTATTAGTTTGATGCCCAGAGGATTAACTGTTATTTTTGTTTTCACTTCTACATTGTATGAAAAATTTATCTCTGTTACTTGTGATACTTAGGCAAGGAACTACTTAGAATGAGTGAGACAGAGCATGCCCTCCACTCCTCACTGGTGGTTAGCTCTCAGTTATTTGCCAGGAAAGATACCAAAGCGGGAATGATGTGGAGGATGGGCTATCCAAGCTTTATTCATTTTTTCCCCCTTGCCATTTGTGTTACCAAACAGGTTTGTCTAATTAAGTAATGAACTCATGTACTTGAGGAGTCAACATACTTTGCCAAGATTCACACCAACTGATCGGCTCACTTTTAGCCTTTGCCTAAAAGATTTGTTCTTTATATGGACGCTCCCATTCCGCAATGCTGCAGCTGCACCTGCATGAAAATGAACTGCTTGGATGTTCTGTGGACCCATTCTGCCCAACATCATACAGGATTTATCAATCAGCGGAGATGCATGACATATTGTGCCAGGATGGACATAGTGAGTAGTCATTTATTTTCTAGACTGGCTACAAAGATCATGCAAAATTACATGTATCAACAGGGATATATACATACATAGTATACCTGTAAGGGAAAAGAAGGAAGGAAACACAAAATACAGGATTGTGGTTCTAGTGGAGAGGAAGGTTGGTTATGCTTTACATTTTTACATATATTATAAACATTTTTGTGTATTGATTTAATGAAGGTCGTGGGGGAGGGGAGAAGCTCCAGGACAGAGGAGTGAGACAATTCAGTGCTGAGATGGCTGGTCCTCTGCCAGTCCCCCTCCTGGTCAGCTAAGATAGCAGGGCTGCCGAGGTTGGCCTCCTGTGGGTCACCCAGAAGAGGGTTAAACAACTTGGAGGACGACAAGTTAGCCCATCTCATTGGACGTGTGAACTCTTGAGGGACCTGGAGAAGTCCCAGGGTGTATACGATTCGGTGCGTGGAGACAGCACCTGACAACATAACTGGGGTATGCATGTATCTTGGTAAAAACTCACCAGGCAGCGAGGAGAAGCCAGGCAGCCCTTTAGAAACTCAGCCTAGCAATCTCCTTAGCCAGGTCATTGAGTTCACGCAGCACACTTCTGATTTTCTGCATTACAGGAGGCACAGCAACACTATTCCAAACTTTCCTATATAACTGGAGTCTCCTTTACTCTCTTGGCTCCAGCTAACATTTTCCTTCGTTCTCTTAAGCCCTCACCACCAGCCTCCTACCCTGTCCCTAACACCCTCCCAGGGCCTTTCGACTCCTGCCTGCTACCCGGTCCCAAAGCCAATGCTGCATGTCAGGTGGCAGCAACACTCCACTTGCAGGTCTCAGCATCCGCCTGGTTATTTCTTGTTGTTTAACAAAGCATCCCAAGGTTAGATCTCCAAGCAACCACATTCATTTCTTTAGCTGCAGAATCAGAGGGGGAGGCGCTCTCCACATGGGGTGCACGGTCAAAGGGGGCTGGAGGATCCACTTCCAAGCTGGCTCATTCGCACGCTGGCAAGTCGGTGCCCACTGCTGGCTGGTGGGCTGCAGGCCTGAGTGTTCTCCACGTGGGTGGGCCTCCCCAAAAGCTGCTTCCCCTTGTGCCTGCATCCTACCAGCAAACATCTCAAGGGAAAGGAAACAAAAGTTGCCAGTTTCTTAAGACTTGAACCCCTAAATTAATCACAGCATCACTTCTGTCATGTGATCTTTTGGTCAAGAAATCACAGAGGCCAAATTCTAGGGGAGGGGACATAGGCCTCACCTCTCAGTAAGACAATGTCAGAGAAGTTGGGGGCCAGGTTTTAAAACTGCCACAATCTGTAGTGTATTTTCATATTATAAGTGAGGACAAGAGATACAGCAAGACTAAAAAAGACTTCCCGAAGTTCCCATGGGGAGTCAGAGCCAGGAATTGGGGATTCTGTATCTTACACTCATCTGACTACTCATTCATTCAGTGTGTATTTACTGAGCACCTGCTGTGTGCCAGTTGCGGTGCTAGGTCCCAGGGATGAAGTATGAAACGAGAGGCAAGGTCCCTCGCCTCTTACATACATTTAGCGGGAGATACAGGGCCAGCTGACAGGTAATTACCCTACAGTGTAATTTACTATGGCAGCCCAGAAAAAAAGCCTCTGTCCCAGATTTGGGGGCTCACGGAAGGCTTCTTAAATAAAGTAAGATCTTTGTTGAAGCCTGAAGAAAAAGGTGCTGTTGGCAAGGTGAAGGGCTGGCGGCAGGTCGGCACACAAAGGAGCTCTTCCAGGCAGAGGGAAGAGTATCAGCTAAGATTCAGAGACAGATGACATGCTCAGGAACTAAAAGGAGCTCAGTATGGTTGGAAGGGAGAAGGAATAAGGGAAAGAGTATGAGGCGCAGGGTAAATGGAGAGAAATGAAGGTAGGGAGGTAGAGGAACTGCCTGATCATGATTGGCCTTATAAATGATATCAAAGAATTAGAACTTAAATCCTGAGGGCAGAAGAAGCCATTGTAGGGTTTAAAGGAGGAGCTTGACATTGTCAGGGCCAGGAGACAGAGGCCAGGTGGGAGCCTGCTGCAGTGTTTATTCTTTTTTTTTTTAAATTAATTTTTATTGGAGTATAGTTGATTTACAGTGTTGTGTTAGTTTCAGGTGTGCAGGAAAGTGATTCAGTTATACATATATACACACTCCTTTTTAGATTCTTTTCCCATATAGGTCATTACGGAGTACTGAGTAGAGTTCCCGGTGCTGTACAATAGGTCCTTATCAGTTATCTGTTTTATTTATTTATTTATTTATTTATTTATCTATTGGCCACACCATGCGGCATGCAGGATCTTAGTTCCCCGACCAGGGATTGAATCCGGGCCCTCAGCAGTGAAAGCATCAAGTCCTAATCACTGGACCACCAGGATATTCCCTAGTTATCTGTTTTATATATAGTAGTGTATATATGTCAATCCCAATCTCCCAATTTATCCCTCTCCCCTCTTCCCCCCCTTGGTAACCATAAGTTTGTTTTCTACATCTGTGATGCAGTGTTTATTCTACATGAGAGGTGATACTGGCTTAGATAGGACGGAGGCTGGTGTGGTGGTGATGGCGATGGGGAGACATGGGTGAAACTGAGACATATCTAGGAAGTAGAAAAATAAGACCTACTACTTTCTTGGGGGCAGAGAGAGGAAGGAGTCTAGGACGGCTCCAGCTTTCAGGCTTCGGCAACTGAATGAGTATCATTTGCTAAAACAGGAAGAGGAATTGATCTGGAGAGAAGGGTGATGAGCTCAGTTCTGGAGAAGTTAAGTCTCAGGAGTCCATTTGGATTCCATGTGCAGATTTCAGGGAGGCAGTTAGAGACACATTTGCAGATCATCAGCACGTACTTGGAAATCCCAAGGGGTCAGTGTCTAGGACACTGCCAGGCACAGAGTAGACACTCAATAAATGTTGAGTGAAAGTGCTTGACATCACTCACAGAGATGGGTCAAGCATCAAAGGAAGACAAACCAGGACAGGACTCTGAAATGGACTTAACATTTAAGAGCCTGAGAGGATGAGAAAGGAGCAGCAGGCATGCAGAGTGTGGTGTTATGGTTGCAAAGGAAGACCACATTTCCAGAAGGAGGGGTGGTCACAGGGGAGTTTGAGAGTGGTCAGACAAGATGAGACCAGAGTGCATCTTTCAAGCTAGCAGAAAGAAGGCTGCCAGCAAAGTATGGTCGTGCAGGTAGCACACTGCACAAGGCCAGTGGGCGCCACGCACATTGTGGACATTGCAGATTGGTGTGCTTGAGAGGACCATTTTCTGACAGAGGGAAGCAAGTATCTTGAGGAAGGGATACCTTTTTCCAGTCCACACTGGAAAGGTCTGGTATGGGCTAACCACTGCCCTTGTTGTTGGTGGGCCTGGTGAGAAGACTTCAGTTTCAGTTCTGGGCAGAGATTTTGGTGGGTGGAGGCATAAATGGAAAGCAAAGAAATAGCGCTTGAGAGAGTGTAGACTCTGCTTTCTAGAAGTTTGGCTGTCAGCAGAAGATGAGGGCTAGGGATGTGTGGGGAGGGACGGCGAAACCGAAGGGGAAAGGGAAGAATTCATAGGGCTTTTTTTTCCCTTTAAATTATGTGGGAAAGGCTAGAACATGTTGAAATATTCCTAGAAGGAACCAGTAGAGAGGAGGAGGTTGAAAACACAGAAGAGGAGAATGAGAGGGAAAGTAGGAGAGGGAGAGAGGGATTAGCCTTAAATTAGATGAGATGATCGGAGAAGGACTCTGAGCAGGGAAACCTGAGTGAATCAAAGGAGCCCGCACTCCAGGGAGGGGGAGTAGCCAGTGCAAAGGCCCTGAGGCAGGAAATAGCCTCCGTGTTTAAGGAACAGAAAGAGCTGTAGAATAGTGAATAGTGAACAAATATGAGAGAGGGGAGAATTGCAAAATCTGTGTCAACACAAGCATTAAAGTAAATAATGATAAATAACAAGAATTTACAGTATAGCACAGGGAACTGTATTCAATATCTTGTAATAACCTTTAATGGAAAAGAATCTGAAGAAGAATATACATATACATGTATAACTGAATCAGTTTTCTGTACAACTGAAACTAACACAATGTTGTAAATCAATGTACTTCAACTTAAAAAACTAATAAGTAAATAAATAATATATAACTAAAAATAAATAAATAATGATAGTAATGGGCTTAAACCCTTTGAATGAACTAAAAATTCATGGGTCTATGGTGATTTAAAGAAATACGTAAACAGGGCTTCCCTGGTGGCGCAGTGGTTGAGAGTCCGCCTGCCGATGCAGGGGACACGGGTTCGTGCCCCGGTCTGGGAAGATCCCACACGCCGCGGAGAGGCTGGGCCCATGAGCCATGGCCGCTGAGCCTGCGCGTCGGAGCCTGTGCTCCGCAACGGGAGAGGCCCGCGTACCGCAAAAAAAAAAAAAAAAAAAAAAAAGAAAAAGAAATACGTAAACAATCTAGCAGAAGGGAGGGCTCCTGCTTACAGTAGCATGCCAACTAGTAAACACAGAGGGAAGAACAGTGCTCCACAGTCGTCAGTGGGTGCCAAAATAGTGGTAGAAGTTTGATGAGGGACAGGATATTTACGGAGCGTCAAAGTTTCCACGCAAATTGCTTACAGGGGATAAAAAACTTCACAGTAGAGAAGACTGACCGACACCACCTTAACCAATTGGGCAACATTGACATTACCCGTGATGGGACACACATGCCTTCTTTAGCTGGCTCGAGAAGGCATTTAGTTAACATTGGTTTGTCGAAAAAATATTTTGAAATAGCTCCCAGGATTTTATAAATTAAACACATTTTTACTCGTCTGGAAGTCTGACAGAGAATCATCATTTTTTTTTTCCAAGTAAGGATATAAACCATTTGCCATATACTATTCGCATTTCATTTATTTTGATTCATCTTATTTATTTTAATTTGATTAATTAATTAATTTATTGAATAACTGCTGCATTCACAGGATTCAAAATCCAAAAGAATGGAAAGGGTATACAGTGAAATTCTCTCTCCCTCCCTTTTCCAGCCCCCAGTTCCCTCCCTTGAGGAGACATTGTTACCAGTTTCTCTTACGGACACATTATTCTGTTGCCTGCGTCCCCACTTAACATTATTTCATATTGCAAATGCCAGTCAATGCCAAAAACTATGCACATAATTAAAACGCAAAATGAAGGATGTAAAGAATAAATTAAGCTCTTTAGAAAACTCTCCCCACAGAGTCTTTCTTTTCCTTATTTTTCTGTGGCACTGAAGATGTTTTCACAGGCTGGTATTGGTTAAATTCATTCCTCTAATTCCAGGGAAGATGTAAACTTGGGTTGCCCTCGAGAAACATTTTATCTACTCTGTCCCGCAGTACATGCATCACTGCTCTGCTTCCTAATTACACACCGTACAGCCCCCAGTGGTAACATTTGTTCTTCGTAGGACAGGCTTCAACTGAAATTGCCCATCTTCAGTATTGGTATTGACAGTCTAATTAGAAAGTACAGATTTTTGGCCAAAGAAAACAGTGTCTCATTCTGGAAATGTATATGGGCTTTTATCTCACTTCCTTGGGGAAAAGAGACAGAATAGATGAAAGGCAGATTTCGCTGCTTGAGGAAAACAAATAGAGTTCCAGACACAACAATAGCCAGTGTCAATTATAATCTGTTCATACCAAAGTATTAAATTATCAAAAGGGTTGTGCACCAGGTTGTATCCACCAAATGTACCTTTTCACCAGCCCCTTAGACTGGGGTGGTGTAAGGATTTGTTGCTTGTTTTAAAGATCATACTACTATAACCAACCTTTTTTTTAATATATAAATTTATTTATTTTATTTTATTTTTGGCTGCGTTGGGTCTTTGTTGCTGCGCGTGGGCTTTCTCTAGTTGCGGCGAGTGGGGGCTGCTCTTCGTTGCGGTGCGCAGGCTTCTCATTGTGGTGGCTTCTCTTGTTGCGGAGCTTGGGCTCTAGGCGTGCGAGCTTTAGCAGGTGTGGCTCATGGGCTCAGTAGTTGTGGCACATGGGCTCAGTAGTTGTGGCACGCAGGCTCAGTAGTTGTGGCTTGAGGGCTCTAGAGCGCAGGTTCAGTAGTTGTGGTGCATGGGCTTAGTTGCTCCACGGCATATGGGATCTTCCCAGACCAAGGATTGAACCCATGTCCCCTGAATTGGCAGGTGGATTCTTAACCACCAGGGAAGTCCTATAACCTACCTTTATTTAGGAGCCAGCTCTTAGCGAAGCACTGGGTATTATTATTCATTACATCTGGTGTACCAGCCACCTTGGATGACTTGGAGAACTTGGGAGTTTTAAAGATGAAATTATCAGACTCAGCACTGTACCCTACCAGAGAGAGTCAGAGATACTTATTCAGTTTCCACCTGATTAAAAATCAAATGTTAACCTGGTCTTGGTTCTAGATTTGAGTCTTATTTGTGTGCTTATTCAACACTGAACTCCTACCATATGCTGGGAGCTGAGGATACAACGTTGAAGAAAAGAAGCAAAGGTTAGTCTGGAAAGGAGATCAGATAAAGAAACAATATCTTCCATAGAGTCCAGCCTGATGTTGCTCTGATAGGAAACAGGGGACTCTGGGAACAGATGGGAGTGGTACCCACTGTGCCCAGAGCACCAGGTAAGACTTTCTGGAAGAAGGATGTCTGAACTGAAGGATGAATAGTAATTAAATGGGAGAAGACTGAGGCAGAGAGAATAGCACATGTGAAGGCTTGGAGGCAAAAGAAACCTAGCTCTTGGTTCCTTTGAGAACTGAAAGTTCAGTCACTTAGAGGATAGAGCAAGAGGTAAAGACAGATGATGCAGACAGGAGGACAGGGACCAGGTCATGGAGAGTTCTCTTGTAGGGGTTGGGATTTTATTTTGAAGGCAGAGGGGGAATATTGAAGCATTTAGGCGGATAAGTGATGTGGTCATATTTGTCTTAGAGACGATCACTCTGGTTGCCTTTGAAGGGGTGAGGGGGGAGGAAGTTAAGGATGACTTGCAGATTTCTGACTTGGGTCGCTGGGTGGGTGGGAGTGTTTTGAGGCAGAAGTTGCCTTTCTTGGCAAAAGCAAAACATCTGTTGCTTTTCTAGTTTTCCTCTTTTCCAGACCATGAAATCAGATACCATGCCTGTGTTACATTCATGCCCAGCTGTATTCAAGATTGGTTGTAGTTTCATGTAAATGACCTGCCAGCATAAGAGATGTGATTAAATTTGTAAAAGATCGGCACTTCGGAGGAATTAAAATTTTTCTATTCTTAGGTCAGTTCTCCATGCAAGACAGAGTTGGGTACAGCTTAGCCCTCATAATATCACTGTCACTCTCCATGGGTTTTTTCCTCTTAATTTTTAAAAACCAAAGTAATACATACACATAGTTTTAAACTGTGTATTGTACTAAATACTACTAAATGGAAAGTGACAATCCACCTAGATTCCACTCCCTGGAAATAACCACTTTCAACTACTTTTTGTCTTTCATCTGATATTTACTTCCATATTTCTAAATAGTGTTCTTATGCTACTATTTCCTTTTAAAGTAAAGTTTTGCGGTAAGTAATATGTTCATGTGGTCCTAAAATAAGACATGTAGAAAGAAATACAGTAAAGAGTCTCTCTCCTTCTATTTCCCATCAGTCTACTTCCCACCCAATGCACTTTCCTCAGGTCACCACTGTTAGTTTTCTATATGTACCTGTATACAAGAAAATAACATTATATATTTCCTTTTCTTTTTTTCACACAAAAGGTGGCATAGTACCCCTCATCAATCAGGGTGAAGTAGAATGTGTTGCAGTAACAAACCATCCAGACACCTTAGCGGCTTCTTTCTCATTCATGCTCTGTGTCCTCCCTTGGTGGTCTCACGTTTTCCTCATACAAGGTTGCAAACCAGCTGAATCTCTGCCATCGGGAGTGTCATGCTTGTGATGGCAAGAGGCAGGGAATATAACAAATTGTTCTTAGGCCCCTAAAGGCTTCCTCCCAGAGGTGACATGTGTCACTTCTGCTCCCATTCATTGAGCAAAGCATGTCACGTGGATCTGACTGTTTAAAGGGGGCAGGGAAGTGCAAACGTATCCTGTGCCCAGGACTCAGAGAGCTGGATGTGCTGGTGGACCACATTGATGGTCACCTCATAGACACACCACTCTGCACCTTGCTTTTTTTCAGCAAAGAACATATTTAATCATGCCCTATTTGCTCCATTTGAGCAAATAGAGCATCTTTATTTATTTATTTTTTTAAAAGGAGATGGACATTTGCATTTTCCCCAATGTTTCCTTTACAAAAAAGGGCTGCAGTGAATATTCAGATGTTATTTTGCACACACGTGAATATATGTCTAGGATCAATTCCCATAAGTGGCATTGCTGGTTCAAAGAGTACACACATATGTAATTTTGATAGGTATGGTCAAATTGCTCTCCACAGAGAATAGGCCAGTTTACCTTCTTCCCAGAGCCTTGCGAAAGGAGGGAGTGTATTACCAAACTTGTGGGATTTCACCAGTTTGATGGGTGAAAATATTCTCACTTTAGTTTTACACTATTATTTTTACACTCTTATTATGAATAAAGTTTTCTGCTACTTCTTGATTTGTATAATTCAAATATCCTGTAATAGTAGACGGGGAGTTACTTCATTAACACTGGTGCCCACCCCACCTCCACCACTCCACATGTACCTATTTCCTCCCCAACATCCTCTCTGCTCTGTAATTGCATCACAGTTTGGGGTCGATTCAGTAATTAGTTTGCCTTTTTATGACATGTAAACATATTTAGCTATAGCACTGAGAAGTGTATCACAATAAGATTTCCTCTTGTGTATTCTTTCTCCCCCTTGGACTTAATAATTGCCTTGGTTTTTTGCTCACATTTTTTTTTCTACCAATCCTTAAAGTTTTATCATTTGCTCCATTGGATCAAGTATATTCCTGTCAGTAGTTTTCCCCAAATGATCAAATGTATTGACTATTTTATTGATCCTATCTTTACCTGGTGATTTCCTTCCCACTGTCTTCTGTCTCTTTTTTTTGTTTGTTTTTGGTCTTCATGGCTGCACGCGGGCTTTCTCTAGTTGCGGCGAGAGGGGG
This sequence comes from Globicephala melas, assembly GCF_963455315.2. Taxonomy (NCBI): domain Eukaryota; kingdom Metazoa; phylum Chordata; class Mammalia; order Artiodactyla; family Delphinidae; genus Globicephala; species Globicephala melas. The sequence goes on from NC_083324.2 coordinate 52,296,746, forward strand.
CTACTCTTCGTTGTGGTGCGCGGGCTTCGCATTGCGGTGGCCTCTCTTGCCGTGGAGCACGGGCTCTAGGCGTGCAGGCTTCAGTAGCTGTGACACGCGGGCTCAGTAGTTGTGGCTTGTGGGCTCTAGAGCGCAGGCTCAGTAGCTGTGGCGCACAGGCCTAGCTGCTCCGTGGTATATAGGATCTTCCCGGACCAGGGCTCGAACCTGTGTCCCCTGCACTGGCAGGTGGACTCTTAACCACTGTGCCACCAGGGAAGCCCTGTCTTCTGTCTCTTACACCATCCTGACCTATTTGCTCTCTAAGCCTGCTTCTTGGATCCCATGTCCTTCTTCTTGGATTACTCCTTAGTTAAGTAGAGCATATCAATCAAGAACTTCTTAAAAATTCTGTTTCTAGGTCTTTAATGGCTTTGTTCTGACCTCACCTTGATATTGGACTAGTATGACATCGTTGGGTAAAGATCATTTTCTCTCAAATTATGGAGATGTTATTCATTGGCCACTAGTATCTAGTGATGTGTGAAATAATACAGTTCAGTTCTGTGTGTCCTCCAGGATCCATTCTTCCTTTTTCCTTTAGTAAGAAAATGCCTGACTTCTAGCTTCGCTGGAGATCACATTTCCTAGCCTTCCTTGCAGTGCTCTCTGGACAGATGACTTGAGTTCTGACCAGTAGACTGAGTTGAAATCCTGCTTTCCACTTCCAGATTGTAACCTGGAAGGAATCAGTGTCCAAAGTCCTTTCACTTTTCCCTCTTCCCCGAAGAGGGATGCAGACATGATGGAGGGACCTAGGTTCGCCCCCTAAACTCAGAACTAGAAGCTGGACTGTGATTCCTGAGCTACCCTTCCAGCCCTGGGCTCTACCTCTGAGCTATGGCTGGAGCTGGGAATAAATTTCTATTTTGATTACACTGCTCCATTTTCTGTATCTCCGTGTTAAAGCCACTCAGATTATTCCCTACTACACTGTTCCTTTCTATACGACCTGTGTTTCTTTCTCTGAAACTTTTAGGATCCTCTTTTTAACCCCAGTGTCCTGAAATTTCATGATTATGGCCCTGTCACGGGTCTTTCTAAATTCGGTGATGCACTTTCCATCGGAATTATTATGTTTTTCAATTCTTGTCTCATTTCTTGAGGAGTTAGATCCTATCTATTTTCTCTGTAGTTTCTGTCTGCAACTTTCATCATTTAGCATTTGTGTACTTCACTGAAGTCCTGCCGCCACTCTTACTTTCTGGATTTTATCTTTCAGCTCTTTTGGTGCTTCTTTTTTTTTTTTTTTTGAAAGGCTGTGTTGGTGGTTTCATCTCCAAGAGTTCTTTCTCATTATTCTTTTTTGTCTCTTTGAACATATTAAGAATAGATTTTTTTCCCCTTCGTTGTCTTTTGTGTTTGCATTATCCTGTGTGTGTTATCTGTCACGGCAGAGGCTTTTCCACACATTTGGTGTTGTGAGCTGTTCATAGTTAAGCGTGAGGCACCTCTAGGTGGCTTGGGCGGGCTTGTCAACAGAGGGGCAGCAGGGCTTTTATGTAAGGCACTCCCAAATGTCATTATCCTGATGACTTTTCTCCAGAGCAGGTTAACTTCTCAAGAGGAGAATTCTGTAGTTTCCTGGCAGGGTGGAGGGCATATGCCTCATCCTTAAAGTTGAGAGGGAGAGAGATCACATGTACACTTCAAACTCGCTTTCACATATAAAGATATTAATGATTCACTTTAGTGAGCCAAGGATCATAACATATGCATACTGTAGCATGTTTGTTCATTTAACAAATATTTATGACTCTCTCAGTGTGTGTGTGTGTGTGTGTGTGTTTGTAATGCTGGTAAGACAAAACTGAGAAAAACCCCATCTCTGCTTTGGTTTGTAGCAGATGTGATCACAATGTATGGTCAGATAAGGACTGCCGTGATGGGGGTGGCGATGCCAGGCAGGGGAATCACCTGTATTTTGCAGGGAAAGGGGGAGAGTGGGTGGGGGAGGGACTCTACTCCTTTCTGCCCATTTTACAGATATGGAGTTTCCCTTCCTGCTTGTCCCCTCTCCTGCTCCCCCCCCCAAAAAAAATAAACCCAGGTCTACCAATTATATATTGATAAATCAATATGTGTTGGTAAAACCTTTGACATGCCAGTACTCCTGAGAAAATGAAAGGCTACCTGTCATTCATACCTTGGTATTAATTATGTTAACCAGATAATCACTTAAAGTTAACTAAACTATGGGATGTTAAATGTAAGAAAGGAAGATCACTAACTGCCCGTCTAAGAGAAAGCTGAATGTATTTGCTTGCCTGGAAAGGGAGAGCTATGCCATTCAGTCTGAGTTCAGAGTGTTATCCAGAAACTGGGTTTGCCTCTTGGTGAGTGTCGAGCCAAAAGACGCAACCAAGCCAGAGATCGAGAGAAGGAAGGATTTACTACTTGCAGCAAATAAGGAGAACGCTGGGGATCTTTCCCAAAGCAGTGTCTCCCCGAACTGCAAAATTGGGGAAGTTCTAAGCTAAGGGAACATGCACGCTCATGAAGGGGCTTGAGCTGAGTAAGGCGTCAGCATAGAATCAGGACAAAGGTCGAGAGTCCAGGCTTCAGCCGATTGAAGCCACAGTGGTCAGGAAAAGTCAACATCATCATCCCTTAGGTTCCAGTTGATATGGTTGTTGAGCACCCCCCGAGGAGGGTAGGGTTAAATTCTGTAAAATAGCTCAAGAAAGCGCTTCACGCTAATCTTTACCATGAAACAGAACTGGGAGTTTACAACTGGTTTATTATCTTTGCTGTTGTTACTTTTCTTTCTTGGTAACAATAGTTTGTCCTTTTGTTCCCTTCAGATCATTACTACTGAGACCCATTCAAGGGCAAGCATTGGCCAGGCTTAGATCATAAAATGTCTTAGGCCAAAAATGGCTTCTCTTATGTCAAGAAAGACATGCCTGGTTCTCTTTCTCGGGGGACCCTTGACCTTATCTGCTTACAAGAGCAGAAATTGGAAGGGCTAGGTACAGAGCAAGAAGGGAGCAGGTAAAAACAAGGTAGCCTGCTGAGCTCTGGTCTCTGCATGGTACACAGGGAGGACTGTAAACTCTCCTTTGTAAACAGTCACTTTCCTTCCAAGTGTCACATCAGTGATTCTGAGAAGCCTAGATTCAAACAGATCCAGGAGGGGCCCAGGACAGGATTCAGTAGACAGGATTGTCTAAAGATAGTTGAAACTTAACAAGACGTTCTTGTTGTTTTGTTTTTTAAAACAGGGACCAAGTGGTTCCATGACAGTGTGGATTGAGTTTACAGGAAGCTTGGAGGCCTTCCAGGTGGGACATTCCCGAGGTAGCATTAAGGGGTCTGAAATAAAGGAGGAAGTCTTTGACAGTGTCAGGGGGATGTAGAGAGCCTTAAGTGTGTCTGTTTGGAAGAGGAACTTAATAGACTTTGCTGCTTTACCTAGGGTCTTAGGGTCTCTCTCCCCTACATCTGCAACCATTCCTGGTGGTCTTGGCTCCTCTCCATGCAGTAATGAGGAAGTTGGAAAGTTGATCACATTTAGCTGAATCAAAAGGAACCCCACCCAGTCCTTTGGGACAGGCTATCCATTTAGAAACCGTCTTGGGACTTACCCGGTGGTGCAGTGGTTAAGAATCCACCTGCCAGTGCGGGGGACATGTGTTCGATCCCTGGTCCGGGAAGATCCCGCATGCTGCAGAGCAAGTAAGCCCGTGCGCCACAACTACTGAGCCCATGTGCCACAACTACTGAAGCCCGTGCACCAGCCTGTGCTCCGCAACAAGGGAAGCCACCACAAATAAAAGCATGTACACCGTGAAAAAGAGTAGCCCCTGCTCTCTGCAACAAGAGAAAACCTGCGTGCAGTAATGAAGACCCAACACAGCCAATAAATAAATAAATAAATAAAATTAATTTTTAAAAAATTTTTAAAAAAAAGAAAGAAACCATCTTGCACAGCCTTTGGTCTCTTTTTGTTGCCCTTCTCTGACTTTAGTCTTTGTTCTTGGTTTTTCCTTTTTGATGTCTTTTCTCCCTACTTTCCCCCAGGTTTTAATTCCCCCATGCTCCCCAGGATCCACCTCTGTGGACATTTCCTGAGCTGTACCTTCCTCTATTCCCATAGGGTCCAGATCCTTCACCTCCATTGCCAGTTAAACTTCAGGAAATTGTGTAAAATATGGAACAGATCAGTGATGAATATCCTAATATAAAAGAGCTCTTATAACTTAGAGAGAAAACTGAATATCCTAGCAGAAAAATGAGCACAAGATAGGAAAAGAGAATTTGTACCAGCAGAAACACAAAGGACCAATAAACATGTAGAAACCTTCAGGATCAGAGGTAATATTTAGATGAGGGAAAGAACAGGTAACCTTTAAAAAATGTGTATCTTCTAAATGTTCAATAATAGATATGTATTACTTCTGTAACAAAAGAACAGCAATAAAATATGTTCAAACCATCCGGGATTCAAGTCCTGCTTGGTTCATCTTGGTTGAGGAGTTTGTAAAGGATGGAACAGGCTTTTTGTATTCCCCATTCAAAAAAAACATTTACGGGGACGGTCCAGTGGTTAGAACTCTGCACCTTCACTGCCGAGGGCTTGGGTTCAGGTGAGATTTCTGAGCAGGCCTCTGATGTTTTAGATTCTACTTTGTGGGGCAGCTGCCTTCAGAGAGAGCTGATAAGGACTCAGTGCTGATGGTTTCCTTGTCAGCTGATTCCTGGAAGAGAAACCGGTCTTTGGGTGTATTTCCAGAGGCAGTACCGTGATTCTTGGGAGTCACAGAGAGAGCTGGACAGAGACAGAATGGGCCTCACAGGAAGGAGGATCTTAGCATGGAGGTCTCAGAGCAGAGCCTCATGACTGTTTGTAAGAGAACCTGCTAGACGGGCCCATCCTTGGTGGACCACACACCTTAACGGCTGCTTTTGTACTATTTACATTCTATGACTCTATTTGTCCATGTAACTGCCCCTAATGGCACCAGCAGGACCAAACTAGAAGACAAAGCTGAGTTTATAGCTCGCCATACGCTACCTGCACAAAGGCAGGGGAAGGCAAGTTGGAAAGGGATTAGAATAAGGATTTCGGTTTGTGACCTTGACCAGGACTGGATGAGGAGGCAACTATGCAGGACTGGCGAGGAATTTGAGGGATTCAAAGAATCTTAAGGTGCAAAGTATCTGTTGATGGTTTCCACTGAAGGGTGATGTATCTTTCAGGAAGTTCCTGTTCTGAACAATCTAGCCTTTTGTCTCGGTGTAATCTTCTGGAATAGTAGTCATGCTGAGGAGGACAGTGGAATTCTAAAGTTAAATCAACACAGCCTCTAAAGGGTGTGGGGGGCAGGTGGCCTCAGTCCTCAGGGCCCAAGCTGCCTGTGTGGGGAGATGGTTTGCATTCTCATATTTAAAGTTGAATCTAAGAGAAGAGTGCTCTTTTTTGTACATTTTTACTCACCTTGCTTTCCCAGATCGACTGCTTTACTGGGGAAGAGGACACATTAACTGCCGATCAGTTCACCTGCGTTTAGATTTCTTATCCCAGGTGAGCCCTTGTACAAATCAGCCCCGTGGTGTTCCGTGTCCCAAGCTCTTTATGTAATTCATTCAGTCAATGCTAGTAGTATTTACCATGAGGCAGGCTCTTTGTTTAGCATTTCACATTCATCATTCATTTATTTATTCATTCAATAATTTTTCAATGAGCACCTATATAGTGTCAAGCAGAGTGCCAGGTGCCAAATGCACAGTTGTGACCAAGACACAGCTGCTGTTCTCAGGTGGTTTATCCTCTAGGAATCTCATCTTCAAAGTAGTCCCAAGGGATACTGTGTCAATGTCCTTTATGGAGGAGGGGACAGGGATGCAGAGTGCTGACGTGATTTGCCCTGTCTTCCTGATTGCACATGGTGAGTTTGCAGGAATCCTGGTTAATCTGACTCTTACGACCCTGCCCTTAACCTCTGGTGTTGGTCTGTTTACCCCTGGCGTGGTCACTCTGTGATGTTAAGGCCCAAAGATCCTGAGCTGTAGAGCTGAGACCCTGGACTTCTACTTGGCCGCCTTCCTGGTCTTCACGTGGCTCTAAACCCCTTGCTTCCTTGGCAGCCTCCAGCCCAATGCAGGATTAAATGGGGAACAAACTGGTCACTCTGGTGCTAAAAATAGTCAGCAGCCACCTCTTCCTGTGAGGTATTTCAGATCAGTATCACTCCTCACTTCCTCCAGAGGGAATGCAATGCTCTGCTATTGTACCCTTGAAACATACCCAGGTTGATTCAGCAACCAAGAAATGGAGTTGAAACTAGAAATAGGGAATTCCCTGGCGGTCCAGAGGTTAGGACTCTGCGCTTCCACTGCCGAGGGCCTGGGTCCAATCCCTGGTTGGGAAACTAAGATCCCACAAGCTGCATGACATGGCAAAAAAAAAAAAAAAAACCCACAAAACCTAACAAAAAACCTAGATATGACTCAGGGCTACAATTCAAGTTTTATGACATCCCACTGCGTGGTTTTTGAAAGATCACTATGGTGCTCGCCAAGACTGGGGAATAGGGGCTTCCCTGGTGGCACAGTGTATAAGAATCCGCATGCCAATACAGGGGACATGGGTTCGAGCCCTGGTCCGGGAAGATCCCACGTGCTGCGGAGAAACTAAGCCCGTTTGCCACAACTACTGAGCCTGTGCTCTAGGGCCCGCGAGCCACAACTACTGAAGCCTGCTCACCTAGAGCCTGTGCTCCGCAACAAGAGAAGCCACCTCAGTGAGAAGCCTGCGCACCGCAATGAAGAGTAGCCTCCCCTCGCCGCAACTAGAGAAAGCCCGTGCACAGCAATGAACACCCAATGCTGCCAAAAATAAATAAATAAATAAAAACCAAACAGGTAGTCAGAACATCGAAGGATTACTGTTAATTAAAGAAAACCAGGCATCTCAAGTTAATGAATTTAGCCCTTTTCTATGTATGGGCAGATGCAAGAGTCTGAGATCACTGAAATCATTCTTTTGATATGCACCTTAACTATCTAGGACCAGTGTCCTGCTTTTCTCCATCGTGAATCCCCTCAGGGTGAACTGTGGGGGGGGGAGGGTGACTTCAGTGGCTGAGGGCTTGGCAGCCCTTTGACTCCATCCTGAGTTCCCTCAGGGCTCACTGTGGGAGGGCAGTGGTGGCTGTAGTGGCTGATGACTGCGACATCCTTCACAACTGGAAGTAAAAGGCGTCAGTAGGTGGTAACGCCAGGCCATGGCCACATGAGCACCAAGTGCAAGTCCTGCTGGAACCCCACACCCCAGCCTTTCTCTCCCTTTTTCAGTTCTGCATCCTGGGGCAAGTTTCCATATCTGCGCTCAAGAGTTTTTGTCTGGCCCAACCTGAAAGGACTTTCTAAATCCTAAGGACAATCTGTATCATTCAAACACCAGCTATTGTGATTGAAAACAACTGAAATCCTAAAGGACAATTAGAACCAGATAAAAACAGAGATTAGCTTAGAGAGCCTTGTGAGAAAGTGGTACTTAGCCACAGTGAGCACTGTTACATGCCTAGCCAAGATCCTTAACATTAAAGGGTTTAATTCGTCCAAACTCTTCTTTCATTTTTGTCTTTTGAGAAAAGTGTCACTGAAAAGCAGCATTTTTTTTTACATCTTTATTGGAGTATAATTGCTTTACAATGGTGTGTTAGTTTCTGCTTTATAACAAAGTGAATCAGTTATACATATACATATGTTCCCATATCTCTTCCCCCATGCGTCTCCCTCCCTCCCACCCTCCCTATCCCACCCCTCTAGGTGATCACAAAGCACTGAGCTGATCTCCCTGTGCTATGCGGCTGCATAGATACCAAACGTATCTATAGATACCAAACGTATCTATTTTACGTTTGGTAGCATATATATGTCCATGCCACTCGCTCACTTTGTCACAGCTTACCCTTCCACCTCCCCATATCCTCAAGTCCATTCTCTAGTAGGTCTGTGTCTTTATTCCTATCTTACCCCTAGGTTCTTCATGACGTTTTTTTCCCTTAAATTCCATATATATGTGTTAGCATACGGTATTTGTTTTTCTCTTCCTGACTTACTTCACTCTGTATGACAGACTCTAGGTCTATCCACCTCATTACAGATAGCTCAATTTCGTTTCTTTTTATGGCTGAGTAATATTCCATTGTATATACGTGCCACATCTTCTTCTTCTTTTTTTTTTTTTGCGGTACACGGGCCTCTCACTGTTGTGGCTTCTCCCGTAGCGCAGCACAGCCTCCGGACGCGCAGGCTCAGCGGCCATGGCTCATGGGCCCAGCCGCTCCACGGCATGTGGGATCTTCCCGGACCAGGGCACGAACCCATGTCCCCTGCATTGGCAGGCGGACTCTCAACCACTGCGCCACCAGGGAAGCCCTGCCACATCTTCTTTATCCATTCATCTGATGATGGACACTTAGGTTGTTTCCATCTCCAGGCTATTGTAAATAGAGCTGCAATGAACATTTTGGTACATGACTCTTTTGAATTATGATTTTCTCAGGGTATATGCCCAGTAGTGGGATTGCTGGGTCATATGGTAGTTCTATTTGTAGGTTTTTAAGGAACCTCCATACTGTACTCCATAGTGGCTGTACCAATTCACAGTCCCACCAGCACGGCAAGAGTGTTCCCTTTTCTCCACACCCTCTCCAACATTTATTGTTTCTAGATTTTTTGATGATGGCCGTTCTGACTGGTGTGAGATGATACCTCATTGTAGTTTTGATTTGCATTTCTCTAATGATTAATGATGTTGAGCATTCTTTCATGTGTTTGTTGGCAGTCTGTATATCTTCTTTGGAGAAATGTCTATTTAGGTCTTCTGCCCATTTTGTGATTGGGTTGTTTGTTTTTTTGTCATTGAGCTGCATGAGCTGCTTATAAATTTTGGAGATTAATCCTTTGTCAGTTGCTTCATTTGCAAATATTTTCTCCCATTCTGAGGGTTGTCTTTTGGTCTTGTTTATGGTTTCCTTTGCTGTGCAAAAGCTTTGAAGTTTCATTAGGTCCCATTTGTTTATTTTTGGTTTTATTTCCATTTCTCTAGGAGGTGGGTCAAAAAGGATCTTGCTGTGATTTATGTCATAGAGTGTTCTGTCTATGTTTTCCTCTAAGAGTTTTATAGTTTCTGGCCTTACATTTAGGTCTTTAGTCAATTTTGAGCTTATTTTTGTGTATGGTGTTAGGGAGTGATCTAATCTCATACTTTTACATGCACCTGTCCAGTTTTCCCAGCACCACTTATTGAAGAGGCTGTCCTTTCTCCACTGTACATTCCTGCCTCCTTTATCAAACATAAGGTGACCATATGTGCATGGGTTTATCTTTGGGCTTTCCATCCTGTTCCATTGATCTATCTTTCTGTTTTTGTGCCAGTACCATACTGTCTTGATTACTGTAGCTTTGTAGTATAATCTGAAGTCAGGGAGCCTGATTCCTCCAACTCCGTTTTTTGTTCTCAAGATTGCTTTGGCTATTCGGGGTCTTTTGTGTTTCCATACAAATTGTGAAAAAAATTTTCTAGTTCTGTGAAAAATGCCAGTGGTAGTTTGATAGGGATTGCATTGAATCTGTAGATTGCTTTGGGTAGTAGAGTCATTTTCATAATGTTGATTCTTCCAATCCAAGAACATGGTATATCTCTCCATCTATTTGTATCATCTTTAATTTCTTTCATCAGTGTCTTATAATTTTCTGCATACAGGTCTTTTGTCTCCTTAGGTAGGTTTATCCCTAGATATTTTATTCTTTTTGTTGCAATGGTAAATGGGAGTGTTTTCTTGATTTCACTTTCAGATTTTTCATCATTAGTGTGTAGGAATGCCAGAGATTTCTGTGCATTAATTTTGTATCCTGCTACTTTACCAAATTCATTGATTAGCTCTAGTAGCTTTCTGGTAGCATCATTACGATCCTCTATGTATAATATCATGTCATCTGCAAACAGTGACAGCTTTACTTCTTCTTTTCCGATTTGGATTCCTTTTATTTCCTTTTCTTCTCTGATTGCTGTGGCTAAAACTTCCAAAACTATGTTGAATAAGAGTGGTGAGAGTGGGCAACCTTGTCTTGTTCCTGATCTTAGTGGAAATGCTTTCAGTTTTGCACCATTGAGGACGATGTTGGCTGTGGGTTTGTCATATATGGCCTTTATTATGTTGAGGAAAGTTCCCTCTATGCCTACTTTCTGGAAGGTTTTTATCATAAATGGGTGTTGAATTTTGTCAAAAGCTTTCTGTGCATCTATTGAGATGATCATATGGTTTTTCTCCTTCAATTTGTTAATATGGTGTATCACGTTGATTGATTTGCGTATATTGAAGAATCCTTGCATTCCTGGAATAAACCCCACTTGATCGTGGTGTATGATCCTTTTAATGTGCTGTTGGATTCTGTTTGCTAGTATTTTGTTGAGGATTTTTGCATCTATGTTCATCAGTGATATTGGCCTGTAGTTTTCTTTCTTTGTGACATCCTTGTCTGGTTTTGGTATCAGGGTGATGGTGGACTTGTAGAATGAGTTTGGGAGTGTTCCTCCCTCTGCTATATTTTGGAAGAGTTTGAGAAGGATAGGTGTTAGCTCTTCTCTAAATGTTTGATAGAAGTCGCCTGTGAAGCCATCTGGTCCTGGGCTTTTGTTTGTTGGAAGATTTTTAATCACAGTTTCAATTTCAGTGCTTGTGATTGGTCTGTTCATATTTTCTGTTTCTTCCTGATTCAGTCTTGGCAGGTTGTGCATTTCTAAGAATTTGTGCATTTCTTCCAGATTGTCCATTTTATTGGCATACGGTTGCTTGTAGTAATCTCTCATGATATTTTGTATTTCTGCAGTGTCGGTTGTTACTTCTTCTTTTTCATTTCTAATTCTATTGATTTGAGTCTTCTCCCTTTTTTTCTTCATGAGTCTGGCTAATGGTTTATCAATTTTGTTTATCTTCTCAAAGAAGCAGCTTTTAGTTTTATTGATCTTTGCTATCGTTTCCTTCATTTCTTTTTCATTTATTTCTGATCTGATTTTTATGATGATCTTTCCTTTGCTAACTTTGGGGTTTTTTGTTCTTCTTTCTCTAATTGCTTTAGGTACAAGGTTAGGTTGTTTATTCAAGATGTTTCCTGTTTCTTAAGGTAGGATTGTATTGCTATAAACTTCCCTCTTAGAACTGCTTTTGCTGCATCCATAGATTTTGGGTCGTCGTGTGTCCATTGTCATTTGTTTCTAGGTATTTTTTTTATTTCCTCTTTGATTTCTTCAGTGATCACTTCGTTATTAAGTAGTGTATTGTTTAGCTTCCATGTGTTTGTATTTTTTACAGATCTTTTCCTGTAATTGATATCTAGTCTCATAGTGTTGTGGTCGGAAAAGATACTTGATACAATTTCAATTTTCTTAAATTTACCAAGGCTTTATTTGTGACCCAAGGTATGATCTATCCTGGAGAATGTTCCATGGGCACTTGAGAAAAATGTGTACTCTGTTGTTCTTGGGTGGAATGTCCTATAAATATCAATTAAGTTCATCTTGTTTAATATATCATTTAAAGCTTGTGTTTCCTTATTTATTTTCATTTTGGATGATCCGTCCATTGGTGATAGTGGGGTGTTAAAGTCCCCTACTATGAATGTGTCACTGTCGATATCCCCTTTTATGGCTGTTAGTATTTGCCTTATGTATTGAGGTGCTCCTATGTTGGGTGCATAAATATTTACAATTGTTATGTCCTCTTCTTGGATCGATCCCTTGATCATTATGTAGTGTCCTTCTTTGTCTCTTCTAATAGTGTTTATTTTAAAGTCTATTTTGTCTGATATGAGAATTGCTATTCCAGCTTTCTTTTGGTTTCTATTTGCATGGAATATCTTTTTCCATCCCCTTACTTTCAGTCTGTATGTGTCTCTAGGTCTCAAGTGGGTTTCTTGTAGATAGCATATATATGGGTCTTGTTTTTGTATCCATTCAGCCAATCTGTGTCTTTTGGTGGGAGCATTTAGTCCGTTTACAGTTAAGGTAATTATCGATATGTATGTTCCTATTCCCATTTTCTTAATTGTTTTGGTTCGTTATTGTAGTTCTTTTCTTTCTCTTGTGTTTCTTGCCTAGAGAAGTTGCTTTAGCATTTGTTGTAAAGCTGGTTTGGTGGTGCTGAACTCTCTCAGCTTTTGCTTGTCTGTAAAGCTTTTAATTTCTCTATCAAATCTGAATGAGATCCTTGCTGGGTACAGTAATCTTGGTTGCAGGTTTTTCTCCTTCATCAGTTTAAATATGTCCTGCCAGTTCCTTCTGGCTTGCAGAGTTTCTGCTGAAAGATCAGCTGTTAACCTTATGGGGATTCCCTTGTGTGTTATTTGTTGTTTTTCCCTTGCTGCTTTTAATATGTTTTCTTTGTATTTAATTTTTGACAGTTTGATTAATATGTGTCTTGGCGTATTTCTCCTTGGATTTATCCTGTATGGGACTCTCTGTGCTTCCTGGACTTGATTAACTATTTCCTTTCCCATATTAGGCAAGTTTTCAACTATAATCTCTTCAAATATTTTCTCAGTCCGTTTCTTTTTCTCTTCTTCTTCTGGAACCCCTATAATTCGAATGTTGGTGTGTTTAATGTTGTCCCAGAGGTCTCTGAGACTGTCCTCAGTTCTTTTCATTCTTTTTTCTTTATTCTGCTCTGCAGTAGTTATTTCCACTATTTTATCTTCCAGGTCACTTATCCGTTCTTCTGCCTCAGTTATTCTGCTGTTGATCCCATCTAGAGTATTTTTAATTTCGTTTATTGTGTTGTTCATCATTGCTTGTTTCATCTTTAGTTCTTCCAGGTCCTTGTTAAATGTTTCTTGCATTTTGTCTATTCTATTTCCAAGATTTTGGATCATCCTTACTATCATTATTCTGAATTCTTTTTCAGATAGACTGCCTATTTCCTCTTCATTTCTTAGGTCTGGTGGGTTTTTATCTTGCTCCTTCATCTGCTATGTGTTTTTCTGTCTTCTCATTTTGCTTATGTTACTGTGTTTGGGGTCTCCTTTTTGTAGGCTGCAGGTTCATAGTTCCCCTTGTTTTTGGTTTCTGTCCCCAGTGGCTAAAGTTGGTTCAGTGGGTTGTGTAGGCTTCCTGGTGGAGGGGACTAGTGCCTGTGTTCTGGTGGATGAGGCTGGATCTTGTCTTTCTGGTGGGCAGGTCCACGTCTGGTGGTGTGTTCTGGGGTGTCTGTGGACTTATTATGATTTTAGGCAGCATCTCTGCTGATGGGTGGGTCTGTGTTCCTGTCTTGATAGTTGTTTGACATAGGGTGTCCAGCACTGTAGCTTGCTGGTCGTTGAGTGAAGCTGGGTGCTGGTGTTGAGATGGAGATCTCTGGGAGATTTTTGCCGTTTGATATTATGTGGAGCTGGGAGGTCTCTTGTGGACCAGTGTCCTGAAGTTGGCTCTCCCACCACAGAGACACAGCACTGACTCCTGGCTACAGCACCAAGAGCCTTTCATCCACACGGCTCAGAATAAAAGGGAGAAAAAGTAGAAAAGAACGAAAGAAAGGAAGAAAGGAAGAAAGAAAGAAAGAAAAAGAAAGAAAGGAGGGAGGGAGGGAGGAAGGAAGGAAAGAAAGAAAGAAGATAAAATAAAATAAAACAAAGTAAGATAATATAAAATAAAGTTATTAAAATAAAAAATAATTATTAAGAAAAAAAATTTTTTTAAAGAAAGAAAAAACAACGGACGGATAGAACCCTAGGACAAATGGTGGGAGCAAAGCTACACAGACAAAATCTCACACAGAAGCATATACATACACACTCACAAAAAGAGGAATGGGGAAAAAATCATAAATCTTGCTCTCAAAGTCCACCTCCTCAATTTGGGATGATTCGTTGTCTATTCATGCATTCCACAGATGCAGGGTACATCAAGTTGATTGTGGAGCTTTAATCCGCTGCTTCTGAGGCTGCTGGGAGAGATTTCCCTTTCTCTTCTTTGTTCTCACAGCTTCCAGGGGCTCAGCTTTGGATTTGGCCCCGCCTCTTCGTGTAGGTCCCCGGAGGGCGTTCAAACAGGAAGGACAGGGTTAAAGTAGCAGCTGATTAGGGGGATCTGGCTCACTCAGGCCGTGGGGAGGGAGGGGTATGGAGTGGGGGGGCGAGCCTGTGGAGGCAGAGGCCGGCGTGACGTTGCACCAGCCTGGGGGGCGCCGTGCGTTCTCCCGGGGAAGTTGTCTCTGGATCCCTGGACCCTGGCAGTGGCGGGCTGCACAGGCTCCGCGGAAGAGGGGTGTGGAGAGTGACCTGTGCTCGCACACAGGCTTCTTGGTGGCGGCCGCAGCAGCCTTAGCGTCTCATGCCCGTTTCTGGGGTCCGCGCTTTTAGTCTCGACTCGCGCCCGTCTCTGGAGCTCCTTAAAGCAGCGCTCTTAATCCCCTCTCTTCGCGCACCAGGAAACAAAGAGGGAAGAAAAAGTCTCTTGCTTCTTCGGCAGGTCCAGACTTTTCCCCGGACTCCCTTCCGGCTAGCCGTGGTGCACTCGCCTCCTGCAGGCTGTGTTCACGCCGCCAACCCCAGTCCTCTCCCTGTGCTCCGACCGAAGCCCGAGCCTCAGCTCCCTGCCCCGCCCGCCCCGGCAGGTGAGCAGACAAGCCTCTAGGGCTGGTGAGTGCCGGTTGGCACCGATCCTCTGTGCGGGAATCTCTCCGCTTTGCCCTCCGCACCCCTGTTGCTGTGCTCTCCTTCGCAGCTCCGAAGCTTTCCCCCTCTGCCACCTGCAGTCTCTGCCCGCGAAGGGGCTTCCTAGTGTGTGGAAACCTTTCCTCCTTCACAGCTCCCACTGAAAAGCAGCATTTAACAAAAGTTCTGAACTATTAGTAAGGGTCGTCTGCGTGAAACCCTTCATTTTGTTTGCAAACGGGGAACCTGAGACCCAGGGAGACTAAGTTGGTCTGACGAAGGCCACACAGCAGGTTCGTGTCAGGCTGGGTCAAGAATCACACCTCCCAGTGCGGCCAGCATTGCCTCCCTCCATGTTTCTGATTCGGGGTGTTGGGAGCACCCCAGGTTTCTGCCCTGGTTTCCCTTAGGTGATACATTTCCTCCAGTGTCGCTCCTGCTCCCGCCCCCTTTTCCTCCCCCAGCTCTGTTCTCCAAATCGACGCCCAGCCTGGCACATAGTGGGCACACACAGACCATTGATTCTCCTGCCCCAAAGTAGCCATCTCCCTCTCCCTAAATTGGCTAAATTGCTCTCCAAGTTGCTAAATCCAGCAGCTTGTATAGGAACTGCCCCCTCCCGTTGGCCTGGAGGCGAAACTTGACAATTGAATGGAGAATGCATTCCTTAAAGGGTTTTAGGTTGTAAGGACCTCAGGTTCCCCAGCCCTCCCCGCAAGGACTTCACCTAAGCTAGTGATAGATAACTAACTTTAATTTTACCACACATCATTTAAAAAGCATTTCTTCATCCCATCACTCATTTATGATTTCACTTACATAACAAATATTTATCGCACTCCTACTCTGTGCCGGGCCACGCTCCTCAAAATAGAGTGGTACAAGGGCAGACACCATCCTTGCACCCACAGTCCTGCAATTTGTCTGGAAAACAGATATTAAACAAATACTTGGGGGGGCTTCCCTGGTGGCGCAGTGGTCGAGAATCTGCCTGCCAATGCAGGGGACACGGGTTCAAACCCTGGTCTGGGAAGATCCCACATGCCATGGAGCAACTAAGCCCATGCGCCACAACTACTGAGCCTGTGCTCTAGAGCCCGTGAGCCACAACTACTGAGCTCGCGCACCGCAACTAGTAATGCCTGCGCGCCTAGAGCCCGTGCTCCACGATGAGAAGCCACCACAATGAGAAGCCCGCGCACTGCAACGAAGAGTAGACCCCGCTCGCCGCAGCTAGAGAAAGGCTGCACGCAGCAGCGAAGACCCAACACAGCCAAAAATAAATAAATAAAAAATAAATAAATTTATTTTAAAAAAACCAAATGCTTGGGACTTCCCTGGTGGTCCAGCGGTTAGGACTCCGTGTTTTCACTGCCCAGGGCCCAGGTTTGATTCCTGGTCGGGGAACTAAGATCCCAGCAGCCGCGTGGCACGGCCAAAAAACAAAACAAAACAAGACAAAACCAAAAAACAAATACAATCAGATGTGGTGACTGTTCTGACAGGACGTCTGGGGTTCTCGGGGACAGAGCAGGAGGACCTTCTCAGCGTTGGCCTCCACAATGGGCTCTGGAGGAGGTGCCTGAAGGATGCACAGGGAAGGTGAGATGCAGAGGGGAGAAGAGTGATGTGCGGGGCCTGGGGGACAGCCTGAGTGAGGCTCCTGTGAGGAACCAAGAAGCGCCTGTGTGTCTGATGGACAGAGAGGGGGCTGGAGAAGGTTCCGAGGAGAGGGAAGAGGCAGCAGGGTCAGATCAAGGAGGGCCGTGTACTCCATGCCAAAGAGTCTGGGCTTTGTCCCCAGGGCAGGGGAAACCAATGAAGTGTTCTTTAAGCTGGAGAGAGACATGGTCAAATTTGCCTTCTTCAACATTAATTCTGGCTGCAACTGAAGAGAATGATTGGAGACAGAGTGGATTGGAGACCGTTACCCTGGGGGAATAGTGCCCTTGGCGAGGGCAGAAGTGGGGAGCACGGGGTAGATTTAGGATAAAGATAAATGGTAAAACCAATATTATTTTTGGTTGCTGAGTGTCTGTGCAGGATAAGAAAGAGGGAGGAATTGAGAGTGATGGTGTCCAGCCTGGGTATCTGATGGATAGGGAGAGAGAAAGATGATGAGCTTGTTGGAAGCACATTGAATTAACCTCCATACATGTGGGAGGTGGGAGGATTGAAGTGCAAACTAGTGCAGAGGAGGCCAGACCTCGCCTGTAGGAGAATATAGCCAGCAGCTATTTAGTTAACTGTTTTATTTTTTTGATTTTTTTAATCGAGGCATAGTAATTGATTTATAATATATTAGTTTCAGGTGTACAATATAGTGATTCACAATTTTTAAAGATTATACTCCAGTTAAAGTTATTATAAAATATTGGCTCTATTCCCCGTGCTGTACAATACAAACTTGTAGCTTATTTATTGTATACGTAGCAGTTTGTACTTCCTAATCCATCCTAATCCCCTACCTCTATTTTGTCCCTCCCGCCTTCCCTCTCCTCACTGATAACTACTGGTTTGTTCTCTGTATCTGTGAGTCTGCTTCTGTTTTGTTATATTCACTAGTTTGTTGTATTTTTTAGATTCCACATGTAAATTATAACGTATACTATTTGTCTTTCTCTGACTTATTTCACTAAACAGAATGCCCTCCAGGTCCATCTGTGTTGTTGCAAATGGCAGTGGAAGTCCCTCAGGAATGCCTTTCTTTCTTGTCTTCCTTTAATGTCTCTGAGCTGTCTTGATACAATTTTTTTTTTTTTTTTTTTTGCCACGCCACGCAGCTTGTAGGATCTTAGTTCCCTGACCAAGGATTGAACCCGGGCCCCGTGCAGTGGAAGCTCAAGTCCTAACCACTGAATCACCAAGGAAGTCCTGTCCTGATACATTTTTTAAAGGTGACAATCAGACTGTTTGCCTGAACAGGTATCACGCTACCTGAAGCCAAGAGTATAATATTATAATCAAATAGTCCAGCAAGTTTGTTTGATGTATGCTTACTGATTCAGAACCAGTTAAGACATACAGAAGTAGTCAGGACTCAAAAAAGGCCATACTTTTCTATAGTTAAAACACATTTTTCGTGTTTTTTTTCTTCTCAATTTGTTAGTTATCTATAATCATATTTATGTAAATGTTTTTGTCTGGATATCTCATCATGAAAATTTTGAAACATACAGAAAAGTTGAAAGAGTTTTACAGAGAACACCCATATACCCACGGACTAGATTCTGTAACTGACAACATTTTGTTAAAGCTGCTTTAGCACATACATATCCAGTTAGCCATCATCAATTTATCTGATTTGTTTTGTTTTGTTTTGTTTTGTGTGTTTTTGGCTGCACCACACAGCTTGTGGGATCTTAGTTCCCTGACCAGGGATTGAACCCAGGCCCACGGCAATGGAAGCTCAGAGTCCTAACCACTGGACCGCCAGGAATTCCCTATCTGATTTTTTTAAATTAATTAATTAATTAATGTCTGCGTTGGGTCTTCGTTGCTGCGTGCGTGCTTTCTCTAATTGCGACGAGTGAGGGTACTTTTCGTTGCGGTGCGTGGGCTTCTTATTGCAGTGGCTTCTCTTGTTGCAGAGCACAGGCTCTAGGCACGCAGCCTTCAGTAGTTGTGGCACACGGGCTCAGTAGTTGTGGCTTGCGGGCTGTAGAGCACAGGCTCAGTAGTTGTGGCACACGGGCTTAGTTGCTTAGATCCCACGGCATGTGGGATCTTCCTGGACCGGGACTCGAACCCGTGTCCCCTGCATTGACAGGTGGATTTTTAACCACTTTTCCACCAGGGAAGTCCCCCCCACCTGATTTTTAATGCATTTCAAAGTTGCAGACATTGGGACAATCCCATGCATATCATTAATTAGAGTTCAAGGTTTGGTTACAGATTTTTTTTTTTTTTTTTTTTTGCGGTACGCGGGCCTCTCACCGCTGTGGCCTCTCCCGTTGCGGAACACAGGCTCCGGACGCGCAGGCTCAGCGGTCACGGCTCACGGGCCCAGCCACTCCGCGGCATGTGGGATATTCCCGGACTGGGGCACGAACCCGCGTCCTCTGCATCGGCAGGCGGACTCTCAACCACTGCGCCACCAGGGAAGCCCACAGATTTTTTTTGAGGTAAAATTTATATGCAGTGAAATGCACAGATCTTGAGAATGCTATTAGATAATTTTTGAATGTCAATGGTTTCCTGATAACGCCGTGAATTATTAATCCTTTGAATGATTCCTATCACCATACCCACACAAGTCAATGCAATAAAAGATCAAGGTCATTCTCACCTCAGACTGATTTCTTTGCATCGGTTACTTTCCTCAGGCTCCAGAGCTAAGTACGTGTGTCCCAGCTGCTCCTCTCCTGGGCTGGTGCCCCGACCTGAGGCTCCACGTTTCCCTTTCACCCCCATGGGGGCCAACAGGTGGTAGACAGTGTAGAGCAGATATTACCAATCCCGGGGCAATGGCTGGATCAGTTGGCAGTGGGATGTGGGGTTGGGGCATGGAGGAAAGAGCCAGGCTACCATGACGATGTGCAGGAGAGAAGGTAGGTGTGAGAATGGGTTCTGGATCTTTGAAGTTTTGGATGTTGGGAGTGGAGAGGTGGGAGGGGGATACCTATCAAGATTGGGGAGAAGGAAAAGGAAAGGAAAATCTAATAGATGTTGCCCAGCACAGTGGTCAGAGGAGCAGGTGTGGGGTCAGACTGCCTACGTTCATGCCCCTGCGCCTCCATTTATTAGCTGTACATTTGTTTTCACTGAACTCTCTGTGTTCCACAACTCTCAATTTCCACATCTGTAAAATGGGGATAATAAGAGTACCCACCATTCGATTCTTGTCAGGCACACGTGAAATCATGTAGGTGAGAGTGAACAACACTGTTTCCTGGTTGGTGAGGGACAAATGTTGGCTGAACAGGTTGGCGGAGTGGTTGTCTGGTTTACCTCTGTGGCCAGTCTTAGACATTTACAGTTTAGAACACGGAAGGCCTCCTGCCTCTCTTCCTCATTCCCGCATCCTCATCACTCTGCCATCTGCCTGCCGTGGAAGCAGCATTAGTTTCACAGGAAGTAGAGCTACTCATTTTGCAGAAAGTCTTAGTTGCAGATGCCCAGAAGAGTTACTATATTAAGTGGGTTTCATTTAAAGTGAAGATCTCTGATCTTTTTTTTTTTTTTTTTGATAGGGAAAGGTAGAGAGAAGTAGGAGTCTAAAGAAGATGGAAGAACTAAAGCCACCAGGAGTGGGGGATAAGCAAAGGGGAGAGATGGGTACATCCAAACTGATTCTGTGGAGTGTCAGTTATTATTTTTTTTAATTGGAGTATAATAGCTTTACAATGTTGTGTTAGTTCTGCAGTACAGTGGAGTGAATCAGCTATATGTATACATATATCTCCTCCCTCTTGGACCTCCTTCCCCACCCATCCCACCCATCTAGGTCATCACAGAGCACCAAGCTGAGCTCCCTGTGCTATACAGCAGGTTCCCACTAGCTATCTATTTTACACATGGTAGTGTATTTATGTCAATCCTAATCTCCCAATTCATCCCACCCTCCCCTTCCCCCTCTGTGTCCACACGTCTCTACATCTGCATTTCTATTCCTGCCCTGCAAATATGTTCATCTGTACCATTTTTCTAGATTCTACATATATGCATTAATATACGATATTTATTTTTCTCTTTCTGACTTACTTCACTGTGTACAACAGCCTCTGTCTAGGTCCATCCACATCTCTACAAATGACCCAATTTCATTTCTTTTTATGGCTGAGTAATATTCCGTTATATATATGTACCACATCTTCTTTATCCAGTCATCTGTCGATGGATATTTAAAGCAAGCAGTGTTTTCATATATGGAGGACCCCATTTTTGCAATGCAAAGATTTTCTGTATTGTAACTAAGAAATAAGAAGCTACAAGAAAGTGGGTTCAGGACAAACAGTAGAGCTAAGATTCCGGATTTTTTTTTTTAAACCTTGAATAATCACATTTATTCTTTTTTTTAAAATTAATTAATTAATTTATGGCTGTGTTTGGTCCTCGTTGCTGCGCGCGGGCTTTCCCCAGTTGCGGTGCGCGGGCTTCTCATTGCGGTGGCTTCTCTTGTTGTGGGGCACGGGCTCTAGGCATGTGACCCTCAGCAGTTGTGGCACGTGGGTTCAGTAGTTGTGGCTCGCGGGCTCTAGAGCGAAGGTTCAGCAGTTGTGGCACACGAGCTTAGTTGCTCCGCGGCATGTGGGATCTTCCCGGACCAGGGCTCTAACCCGTGTCCCCTGCATTGGCAGGAGGATTCCTAACCACTGCGCCACCAGGTAAGTCCCAATCACATTTATTCTTTCTGCGATTTTGTTTCGTGCTGCTGAGTCAGCCCTGTGGGGGAGGTAGAGAGGAGAACACCGCTTTCCCCCAGTTCCCCTTCGAGGAAGATCGCGCGGGAAATCTGAGAGGCTGACGGAATTTTCAAGCTGCAGGGCCAGTACCGCCTCTAAAAGTGCTTGTCAACTCTGGCTGCAGGCTGAACGCTATCAGTTGGGAACATCACCGCCCCTCCTCCCCCCACCAGGTAGAAAGCCAAGCTTGCAGCCCTTCCCTTGTTGACGTTGTGTCCATTTCCTGATGACTCTGCTGTGTACACAGAGGTTCACCTTCTGCGCCCTCGATATGGCTCTTTCACAACCGTCTCTGCCGGCTCTTTGCAGATTGATCTGTTAGCATTAACGCAATTATCAGTTTACCCTTATCATAATCACCATAACAGCTCCTACTAAAATTTACTTTTGATAGTCATTAATGGAATCTAGCTCCTAAGTGACTCACAAGTGTTTTCCTGCCTCTGGGAGAAGCCCAACCGAGCTTTCATGCAGAGGGAGTAGGAATGTTCTCTGGCAGGAACCACACTCCTAAGTGCCTTTAGGAAACCACTCAAGGCTCCACCCGGACTTTCTCACTCACCCCAGCTCCTGGCACCAGCCCTGTGTCATCTCAAAAGGCAAGGCATGCAACAACAACGAAAAATGCAGGTTAAGGGAAATTAAATACAATACTGTAATTTATCTCACACTGTAAATTAATTTTAAACGGAATACACAATTAGGTTACTCTGGAGCCTTTCAAAGCAGGCTGTTCATTCAGAAGTAAGCCTAGTTTGCCCTCCAAAATCAGGTTCCCATTCCTGCAAATTTCCAGGAGAGGCTGCATTGAATTGTTATTTCAAGTAAGATTCTTTTTTTTTTTTTTTGACCGCGCTGCGCCGTTTGTGTGAAAGCACCGAGTCCTAACTACTGGACCGCCAGGAAATTCCCTATAAGATTCTTTCAACAAATCATCTGTGAGATCCTGCAACGTGAAGGGCTCTCCACTAAGTGTGGCAGCTCAGGGAAGGGAGGGGCAGCCGTGTGCCACTAAGCATCCCAGCAGGCTGACCACAGGATCAATTCTGACCCTGGAACTAACTGGTGGTGGGGTGGGGTGGGGTTGCTTTTGTTGCCTTTTTAAGGAAGAATAGGACTTTGACCCCTCAAAATGGAGAAAAATGGTATGTTCTAGTTCCTACTACTGCATAATAAGCTGCCCTAAAACTTAGTAGCCAAAAAGAATCATTTTATTATGCTCACAGACCCTCTGCTTCAGCAATTCAACAGGAGTACAATGGAGACAACGGTATCCAGGTTCCCCAATAGAAAGACTTCAAGGCTGCAGGTGACCCCACAGCTGGGGGCTGGAATTATCTGGAAGCATCTTCACTCACAGGGGTGGCAGTTGATAGTGCCTACTGGATGTGACCTTAGTTGGGGTTGTCAGCAGGATACCTGACGGTGGCCTCTCTGTATGGCAGGGTCTTCCTTACGACATGGTGGCCGGCCTCAGGATGGTCAGGTTTCCAACCTGGTGGCCCAGTGCTCCAAAAGCGAGTGTTTCCAGAGAACCAGGCAGAAGCTGCATGGAGTTTTCTGACCTAGCTTTGGAAGTCACAGCGTGTCACTTCCACCACATCCTATGGGTTACAAAAGAGGCACCAAGGTGAGCTAGCTCAGTTTCAATAGGAAAGGACAGAGACCCTCACCTCTTAATGGAAGGCATATGGCCATTTAAACACTTGTCACAGGTCTGCTGAGAAAGCACAAGAGCATGTGGTGCGCTTCCAGCTGCCGGGTGGTCTGTGCTGCTGGAATTTCCCGTGCAGAGTAGAAAATGGGGCTGTGAATGCGGACCAGAGCCCCAGTTTGAAAAATCTTTACTGCCTTTGTGGCAGGCACCACATCTGAAGCCACACATCACAGAAGAAATAGAACTTTGTTTTTCTGTGAGTCAATCTGATCTTTCTTTTGAGAAATTCCATCAGGGCGTGGAGACTTAATCTCAATTCTGGCAGTTCTCTGCCACTCTGGGTCACTCACCAGGAGTGAGCTCAGTCCCCCCTCCTCCCTTCTCCGGGGGCGTATGCAGTGGGGAGGGAGCGAGGTCAGGGCTGACTTCCATCCCAGCTGGCATCGGCCCAGATGTGCCTGTACCTGATTCGTCCCAGGATGTGATTCCAGCTGGGTGTGCCATGTTGTCCCTTACTGCTGGGCTTCTTGAGCTTGGCTCTAGTTCACCTAAAACTGCCCCCTTCACAGGGCATGTGGGGGTGGGGTGCATTTTGGCTCCTCTTCTGCACCTCCCTGGGGCTGCAGGGAGCTCTGGGAGGTGCTTTGGGATCTTCTCTGTCTACCTACTGCGTTTCACTCCTGTGCCAGGCCAGCTGCACAGAGACAGCTCAAGACTTCAGAGGTAACAATCAGGCTCCTTCCCCTCTAGAACTTCCAAATCTATCTGGCAGCTCTCCCTCACTCCCTTTGCCCTCAAAAACCAGGTTCCCTGCCCCTGCAAGATTCAAGTAGAGGCTGCATTGAATTGCTATTTCAAATAAAGTTGAGAGATACCATTCTTTCAGCAAATAATTTTAACCACTCTCCCTTACCTTTTTTCCACCCCAAGCAAGGATTCCTTAAGATCTAACCCAACAGTAAACCCCTGGGACTCGGAATGTGAATTTGACCACATTCTTCCAAAACCTTTTGTATTTATGCCCAGAGGACCTCTCTTTTCCAAACTCAAAGGTAAAGATTGGACTCAGGTCCTGAGTCATCCCTTCCCTGAGGCAGTGCAGAGGAAAAGACAGCTCCTCAGCCTGGTGAAGGTCCGAGGGGTAAGAGTGAAGAGGGAGAGCAGTAATCACCTCGTCTACTGAAAACATTTCCATTACAAGCCTGGTGAGGCAGGCACAGAGGTGCACAGCTCACATCCCCTTTCAGGGAAGGGCTGGTTGCCCAGCTCTGAGAAGTGTGCTTGTCTGGCAGCTTCCAGCTTCTAGCTTCTTCAGAATCTGCCTCAGCTTCCCCCCCCCCCCATTGTAGTAAAATAAACATAATGTAAAATTTACCATCAGTGGTATTTAGTCCATTCACAATATTGTGCAGCCATCACCTTTATCTAGGTCCAGAACATTTCATCGCCCCCAAAGGAAACCCCAAATGCATCAGGCAGTCAGTTCCCTTTTGCTCCCTCCCCCAGCTCCTGGCAACTTTCCATCTACTTTCCGTCTCTATGGATTTGCCTACTCTGGATATTTCAAATACATGGAAGATACGGCCTTTTGTATCTGGTTTCTTTTGCTCAGCGTATATACAAGGTTCCTCTATTGGCCATTGTGATTAGTGCTGCTGTGAATATTTGTGTGTAAGTTTTTGTTTGAACACCTGTTTTCAATTCTTTTGGGTATATTAACTTAGGAATGGAATTTCGGGGTCATATGGTAATTTTATGTTTAACTTACTGAGGAACCACCAAACTGTCTTCCACAGTGGCTACGCCCTTTCACATTTCCACCAGCAATGTATAAGGTTTCCAATTTTTCCGCATCCTCACCAGCACTTATTATCTGTCCTTTTGATCATAGCCATCCTAGAGGGTGGACAGTGGTATCTCATTGTGGTTTTGATTTGCATTTCCCTAATGATTAATGATGTTGACCTAAAAAAATGCACAACGTGCGAGTTGCGAGTTAAGTTTTATTTGGGGCAAAATGAGGACTTTAGCCCGGGAGACAGCATTTCGGATAACTCTGAGAAAATGCTCCGAGGCGGCGAGGGGAGGGACCAGGATATGCAACAAAGGGCAGGTAGTCGGGAACCTCAAAAGATTGTTAATTGAAGAAAACCAGATATCTCAAGGTAAGGAATTTAGCGCTTTTCTATGTATGGAAAGATGCAGGAGTCTGGGCTTACTGAAATCATTCCTCTGTTATGCACCTCAGCTATCTGGGGCCAGCATCCTCTACTTTCTCATCCTGTATTTTCACCTCCTGAGTTTCCTCAGGGCTCACCGCAGGGAGTGGCTGCAGTCTGATGGCCGCTAGATGGCAGGTATTCTTTTCAGACCTGAGTTTCCTCCCAGCTCACCGGCTCACATTGGAGGGCTGCAAACGTTGATGACTGTGACATCCTTTGTTTACTGATATGGCAGGAAATACTCCATGTATAAATATTCCATTTATCAATGATGTTGAACACCTTTTCATTTGTTCCTTAGCCATTCGTATATCTTTGGAAAAATGTCTTTTCAAATTCTTTGCCCATTTTTCTTTTTTAGTTTTTTTTTGGCCGGTGGTGGGTAGCATGCCCGCCCCCCCCCCCGGGGGGGGGCGGCCTTGAAGCTTACGGGATCTTAGTTCCCCGACCAGGATTTGAATCGGGGCCAGGGCAATGAAAGCGCTGTGTCCTAACCATGGAACTGCCAGGGAATTCCCCTCTTTGCCCATTTTTAAATTGCGTTGTCTTTTTCTTGTTGAATTGGAAGGGTTCTTTATATATTCTGGATACCTGCATCAGCTTTTAAGTTGAGATTCTCTCTCCTGGGGCATCCCCTGGCCAATGACCAGGTATGACAGCAATAGGAGGTCTTGGCCAATTCCATCCTATAGAGGATGTCTCTACAGGGAGAAATGTTGCCAGGTCTGCCTCACAGTCAGTCTGAGATCTCACCCTGCCCAACCCTGCTTCCTCCCCTTTTTTCTCTTGCCAGTGTCACTCCCAGTAAATCTCATGCATTCCCCGCTCCATCCTAGCAACTGCTTCCCTAAGTACGCAACCTGCAACAACCAGATGACAGCGGGGTTTATCCATTCTTCTTGTTTGACTGAATGTAGTCACAGCCAGGTGACCACATCAAGGTCGGGTGGGGGTGGGGGAGGGTGTGTTCCGTCCACACGACTGTTTTAATTTGGGGCCTATAGTGTTGTCCAAACACATGCACACAACACACACACACACACACACACACACACACACACACGAGAAAAAATACATAATACTAATATAAGAACATTTTGAATTGTAAACTTTAAATATTTTCAAATATACCTTTTTGTTTCTGTATTTTATTTACTTATTATTATTTTATTACTTTTTTTTTTTTTTTTTGGCTGCACTGCATGGCTTCTGGGATCTTAGTTCCCCAACCAGGGATCGGACCCAGGCCCTCGCAGTGAAAGCATTGAGTTCTAACCACTGGACCGCCAGGGAGTTCCTGTTTATTTTCTATTAAATTGAAGTATAGTTGGTTTACAATGTTGTGTTAGTTTCAGGTGTACAGCAAAGTGATTCAGTTATACATATATGTATATATATATATTTTTTTCTTTTTGAGATTCTTTTCCCTTATAGATTATTACAAAATATTGAGTATAGTTCCCTGTGCTATACACTAGGTCCTTGTTGGTTATTGTTTCTTCTTAAAGCAATCTGGGTAATTTGTATTTTCTAGAAGATCATCCATTCACTTAAAGTTTAAAAATCATTACTTATAAACATGCACATGTATAATAGTATTTATAATCAAAATTGTGTTATTACAGGGAATTTGGAAAAGTAAGGAGAAAATAAATACCACTTATAGTCAACTTAAAGAGAGAGAATCACTCTTAACATTAAGGGGTATTTCTTCTGTCTTAAGTTTGAAAAAAAAATCCTACATCTTTGTTTTTATACCTATGTTAAAACCAACACAACAGGCCCAAAATGTAGTTCCTTATGCCACACCCAATGATACCAAAGAGTCTTAACTTAATTACAGTTTCAGCCTCTCCCAGAAATGGAATCTCTCTTTTGTTTTTGTTTTTTTTTTTTACTTTTTTGGCAGCACTGCGTGGCTTGTTTTATCTTAGTTCCCAATCAGGGATTGAACCCAGACCCTGGCAGTGAGAGCTCAGAATCCTAACTACTGGACCACCAGGGAATTCCAGGAATCTTAAACTAGTCAGTCCGGAATCACCTGATCAACCATTAGGTCATCTGCTTGATAGACCCTGCCATGCCCTAAAGGAAAGTGACTGCGATTTGATAGACCCTGCCATGCCCTAAAGGAAAGTGACTACGATTACCAACGAACCTTTTTTTTTTTTCCCCCGTACGCCGGGCCTACTCACTGTTGTGGCCTCTCCCGTTGTGGAGCACAGGCTCCAGACGCGCAGGCTCAGCCGCCGTGGCTCACAGGCCCAGCCGCTCTAGCGGCATGTGGGATCTTCCCGGACCAGGGCACGAAACCGTGTCCCCTGCATCGGCAGGCAGACTCTCAACCACTGCACCACCAGGGAAGCCCCACCAACGCACTTTTTTGCCTAGTATAGCTTCCTTATTCCTGCTCCCTTCTGGCTACAAAAGCCTTTCATTTCATTACTCAGTTGTAAAAAAGAATGAAATCTTGCCATTTGCAACAACATGGATGGACCTAGGGGATATTATGCACAGTGAAATAAGTCAGACTGAGAAAGACAAATACTGTATAATTTCACTTATATGTGGAATCTAAAAACAAAGCAAATGAACAAATATAACAAAACAGAAACAGACTGACTCATAGATACAGAGAACAAACTGGTGATTGACAAGGGAAGGGGTAGGAGATGAATGAAGTAGGTGAGGGAGATTGAGGTACAAGCTTCCAGTTGTAAAATAAATAAGTCACAGGGATATAATGTGTAGAATTGGGAATATCATGAATAATATTGTAATAACTTTGTATGGTGACAGATGGTTACTGTACTTATCTTGGTGATCATTTTGTAAGGTATAAAAATATCGACTCACTATGTTGTACATCTGAAACTAATATAATATTGTAAGTCAATTGTACTTCAATTTAAAAAAAAAGTCTTTTATCCTGTGTAGCTTCTCAGAGCTCCTTTCTCTCTGCTAGATGGATGCTGCCTGGTTTGAACCAATTTTTGCTCAAACTGAAAAATTTCAATAAGCCTCAGTTTGTCTTTTTACATCTCCTTTAAAATTTCTATGTTCTTTTCTTCTTTTTTTAAAATACATTTTTTCTGAAGTTTAGCTCTTTATTAATTCTTTAATAGCTCCTAAAATTTTTATATTAATCTTACTGTTTTCTAGATTGTTACTAATTTTTTATTTTGTCTTTGTAGTTTACTTGGAGTAGTCTTTTAGTTCATCTTAACTTCTAGATAAGGCTTTTTGTCCATTTATTTTACTCCTCTTGTCTAGGATATGGTTTTTGTTTCTTTTTTTTTGAACAGCTTTATTGAGTTATAATTTAGCTACTGTGAAATTCATCCATGGTTAAATGTACAATTCAGTGATTTTTAGTAAATGCACTGAGTTGTGCACACGTCACCACAATCCATTTTAGCCCATTTCCATCATGCCATTTTATAACTCCTGCCTGTTTGCAGTCAGCCCTCATTCCCACCTTCAGCCCCAGGCAACCACTGGTCTGCTTTCTTTATCTGTAGATTTGTTCTTTCTGGACCTTTCATGTAATGGAATCATATAGTACCCAGTCCTTTGTGCCTGGCTTCTTTCACTGACCATAATGTTTTTGAGGCCCACCCACGTATCAGTACTTCTGATTTTTTAGATATGTCCACCTACTTCTTTCTGGTGGTTTTCCCCCTAGATTCAGGCAGAAATCAGCACTTTGCCGAAATCTCAAGAGGACCCTTTTGCAAATCTCTGGAACTCTCAGTGCAACTCCCTTATCTCTGCTACGTTACTCCAGATCTTTTAGGTATTTTATAAACAACTTTTTTGCTCTTATATAAAAACACTTTTTTTCCCCCCCGAAGTCCTCAGAATGATGCTCCCTTTCCCTTGAAAGCTTCAGAATCTCTTCTAGGATGTATAGATTCTCTCCTCTGTGAATGAGGAGGTGGTCACCGGTCAGGTGACTGGACTGTTCTTACCCCCTTCATTGAGGGAGGTGTCAGATTTCTCCCTTCAGACTGATGGAGAACTGGACTGCACTGTTTTCCAAAACAATTTCTGGTGACCATGAGACGTTCTTCTTTTTTTTGGCTGCATTGGGTCTTCGTTGCTGTGAGTGGGCTTTCTCTAGTTGTGGCGAGCGGGGGGCTACTCTTCCTAACGGTGCACGAGCTTCTCATTGAGGTGGCTTCTCTTGTTGTAGAGCACGGGCTCTAGGCGCGCAGGCTTCAGTAGTTGTGGCTCCTGGGCTCTAGAGCTCAGGCTTAGTAGTTGTGGCGCACGGGCTTAGTTGCTCCGTAGCATGTGGGATCTTCCTGGATCAGGGATCAAACCCATGTCCCCTGTGTCGGCAGGTGGATTCTTAACCACTGCACCACCAGGGAAGTCCCTGTGAGGCTTTCTTCTGACAGAAGCAAAACTTTTTTCTGCTCACATTCTAAGATTCTCCGACTGCAGAACCAGTCCAGGAAGCTGCCCAGTGGAGTGAGAGGGCCATCTGCCTCCTGCTTGCTGCCCAGCCCTCCTAGTGAGCCCAGAGGCACATCGTCTGTCAGATGGGGTGCATGGGGGGCCCTTTCTTCTAGCACTTATTGTTCTGGGGTTGCTGCCTGAGAGGATGCTCACCTCCCAAGATGCAGCGGGCGCATCAGTAACGGTAGTTGTTGTAATTGAATGGGGAGGGTGCCAGACAGTGAGGCCCAACTTTGGTTTAGACCAGTTTATTTTTTTTAATTTTTATTTTAAAAGATTTTTATTGGAGTATAGTTGATTTACAATTTTATAGTTGAAACTACCTGTTAGTTTCAGGTGTACAGCAAAGTGAATCAGTTATGCATATACGTATATCCACTCTTTTTTAGATTCTTTCCCCAAATAGGTCATTACAGAGTACTGGGTAGAGTTCTTTGTCCTATACAGTAGGTGGTTCATACCAGTTTAGATCAAGCTAGCTTGCCTAAACTAGCAGGACTTCTGCCTAGGTGTTTGGTCAGAAAGGGGGGATAAGTCATCTACTTTGTGGCTGTCCATGGTGCAGAGAGCTGAGTGGGTACCATCATGAGTGTGTTTTACAATCAGTGTCTGTTCAAACACAGCATTCAGTGGGAAGGTCTTTTTTTTTTTTTTCTTTCAGACTTTACTGTGTGACCTCTATCTTTCACTTGTCTCCCTGTGTCATTCTGAAGGAGCAGCATCTTAGCAAGTTGGGAGGTGCTGGGGGTTTACCCCCTGTTAGCCTTGAGGCAATCTAAGGATTTTGTATTTGATTGTGTAGGAATTAGTAAACTCTTGACAGTTTCAGAGTGGAAATGGAGAGGTGAGGGGGTCCTGGCTCAGAGTCGTGACTCTGGAATGGAGACTAGTTATGGGGCTACCACCACCATCTATAATGCATAAGACAAAAATGGTGGTCTGGCCAGGATGGGGCAATTGCGATGGAAAGGAGGGAAAAGTTTCTCATTTTTTCCTTAAAATTTTTTTTTTTGTGGTAAAATATATGTAACATAATGAGGGACTTCCCTGGCGGTCCAGCGGTTAAGACTCTGTGCTTCCACTGCAGGGGACACGGGTTGAATTCCTGGTCGGGGAACTAAGATCCCACATGCCGCATGGAGCGGACGAAAAAATTAAATGCATAAATAAAATAAAGGATATGCAAAACAAATTCAATTTTTAAAAAAAGCTTTAAAAAAAAACCCCATAATGC
This sequence comes from Globicephala melas, assembly GCF_963455315.2. NCBI lineage: Eukaryota > Metazoa > Chordata > Mammalia > Artiodactyla > Delphinidae > Globicephala > Globicephala melas. The sequence continues at coordinate 52,327,427 of NC_083324.2, forward strand.
CGTACCTGGAGTAGTCAAATTCATAGAGACAGAAAGTAGAATGGTGGTTAGTTATCAGAGGTGGAGGCGAGGAGGACAGGGGGTTAGTGTTTAATGGGCACAGAGTTTCAGTTTTACAAGATGAAGAGTTCTGGAGATGGATGGAGGTGATGGTTGCACAGCAATGTGAATGTACTTAATGCCACCGGACTGCACACTTAGAAATGCTTAAGATGGTAAACATTATAACGTAGAATTTTAACCTCTGTTTTATTTTCTGTCTCTATGAATTTGCCTTTTATTTTTTGCTTGTTAAATCTGCGAAGATAGCTTGAGTTCTCTTCCTGCCAGAAGGTTGAGGGATAGAATGAATGGATATACTCTTAAGGGCTCTTCCAATCATTGTTATTTCTCTCTCTCTCTCTCTCTCTCTCTCTCTTTATATATATATATATATATAATTTTTTTAAAAAATAAATTTATTTATTTTTGGCTGCATTGGGTCTCTGTTGCTGCGTGCAGGCTTTCTCTAGTTGTCGCACGTGGGCTTGTTGCGGAGCATGGGCTGCAGGTGCTCGGGCTTCAGTAGTTGCAGCACACAGGCTCAGTAGTTGTGGTGCACGGGCTTAGTTGCTCCACCGCATATGGGATCTTCCCGGGCCAGGGCTCGAACCCGTGTCCCCTGCATTGGCAGGCAGATTCTTAACCACTGCACCACCAGGGAAGTCCTGCAATATTTTTATTAAAAAATAATATCAGTATCTGATCCTATTGTACAGACGACATTATCTGTTGTGAGTTTCTGTTTTAACATACTTTTTTTCTTTTTTTAATTGCTCTATAGTTGATTTACAATATTGTGTTAGTTTAAGTGTACAGCAAAGTGATTCAGGGACATATATATATATTCTTTTTCAGATTCTTTTCCATTATAGGTTATTATAAGCTATTGAATATAGTTCCCTGTGCTATATAGTAGGTCCTTGTTGTTTATCTAGTTCATGTAGAGTAGTTGGTATCTCTTAATTCCATATTCCTAATTTATCCCTCCCCTCTCTTTCCCCTTTGGTAGCCATAAGTTTGTTTTGTATGTCTGTGGGTCTATTTGTTTTGTGTGTAGACTCATTTGTAAAAGTTTTAGATTCCACATATAGTTATATTTCACATCATGTTATATTTGTCTTTCTCTGTCTGACTTCACTTAGTATGATAATTAGCATATTTTTTCTATAAAATATCTTTATGGTGTATCCTACAACCCAACCCACTCCCACTTTCCCATCTCCAAGTTCTCTCTGGGGTGGCCGGCTGTGTACCTGATGAGACTGTCTATTGCATTTATATTTCCTATTTCTCACTGTTTGCTTTTACCTATATGCTCTTCCTGTATCAGTTTTTTCCTCTTGAGTCTACCACCAAATAGTCCTGTAAAAGTTACTAATATCATTAAATCAGCTATACTTCAATTAAAAAACCATTTAAAATAATTTAATTAAGTAATTAAAAAAATTTTAAAGTTACTAACATCAGAATTTTGTGGAGTCTTTCAGTATATTCAAAGCCTTTCTGATTAAATGATGGGAAACAATCTAAAAAAATTTTTTTTTGCAAGAAGTTGGCCTCTGGCCCAAATCATAATTAAAAAAAATTATGTTCAATATATGAAAATTAAAATTTCTAAATACCAGCAACCTTGTCTTCATCTGTGAGCTTAAAATATATTCAGACAGGACAAACCCAGTTTCTGTCCCTGAAATTCTAAAATTGTGAAGTGGGGCTCCCCTGGTGGCGCAGTGGTTAAAAATCCGCCTGCCAGTTCATGAAACATGGGTTCGAGCCCTGGTCCGGGAAGATCCCACGTGCTGCGGAGCAACTAAGCCCATGTGCCACAACTACTGAGCCTGAGAGCCACAACTACTGAGCCTGCATGCCACAACTACTGAAGCCCGTGTGCCTAGAGCCCATGCTCCACAACAAGAGAAGCCACCGCAGTGAGAAGCCTGCACACCACAATGAAGAGTAGCCCCCTCTTGCTACACCTAGAGAAAGTTCACGCGCAGCAACGAAGGCCCAACACAGCCAATAAATAAATAAATTAAATAAAATTGTGTTTATTTTTTTGGTAGGTGAAGTTCACTTTAGTTTTCCTTGATTATTTTTAATCTTTCTATTTCACTTGTTAAAATATTTCATATCATCTTACCACCCCCTTGAGATAAAGAGGTACTTTTGGACAAAATGTGATTCCAGCCAGAGAATATTTTATATAACTTAAAGGTTGTGCTTAGTAAAATTTTATCACTTGCTTCCTCAAGGAAATTTAGATACTATAAATTTAGCCTCTAACCTCCTTTGACATAATCCTCACTCTCACTTTATGACACAGTCTCTTCTGTTTTATTTAATGGTTTAATAGAATCGTGTTTGAAACTGGCTGGAAAGCAATTTCAAGAAATGGTTTACAGGCTACGTTCAATGGGCAAAGTTAGAGGATTTATTGCTCTTGGATATAACATTATTATTATTATTAAAAATTATTTGTTGATTGCTGGTGGTTGCACTTGGAGCCACGTGAGACATAAAGAAACCGTAATCACTGCCCTACGCCCCATTATCTGGCAAATAAAAACGATGTGTCTCTATACGGTTTCTCTGGCTCTGCCTCAGATATTTTCTCCGTAGAGTGAGACGATGCAGTTTCACCTTATTTTCACTGGCTCTCTTCGCATGTGTATTAGATTCCCTGGCAGTCAAGTTGAACTCCCTAAGAGATAAAGCACTAGAGTGCTGAGGTGTACCAGTGACCTCTGCTGGCACGTAAAGTTGATTCATGACTCCAGGACGGGCCTTAGGCTGCCGTTGCTCATTTCTGTGAGTGAGTGTTGGAAATAACCTTAGAGGTTAGTGTCATTCCAAACTCACTGGAAGAGAAATTTCCCCACAGGAATGAGATAAAGGGATTTCTTCCCTCACATTGGCAAGGACACTTGGCAAACTCTGCTTGTGCCCACTTTGACAAGCGTTGTCTCTCTTTACCTTGTTCATGCCCACTGTAGAGTTTATTCTCTGCAGGCCTGTTTACCAGATCGACAAGTGCAGGGGCCACGGGGCGATGCTCTCTGGACCAAAGGCCCTGCCCCTTTGGTTCTGGATTCCAGCTGAAAGCAGAGTTTCTTAAAGCACGGCTTTCCAGCTCTCTAAGGAAGAAAGGCGGGAGGGAAGGAAGGATAGAAGGAAGGGAGGAAGGAAGGCATTTAGAATTAGGCAGTCACTCAAAAGATTTATTTGTTTATTTACTTATTTATTTATGGCACTTACCTGGTGGCTCAGTGGTTAAGAATCCGCCTGCCGATGCAGGGAACACGGGGTCGAGCCCTGGTCTGGGAAGATCCCACATGCTGCGGAGCAACTAAGCCCGTGCGCCACAACTACTGAGCCCGCGCGCCTAAAGCCCGTGCTCCGCAACAAGAGAAGCCACCGCAATGAGAAGCCAGCGCACCACAACAAAGAGTAGCTCCCGCTTGCCATAACTAGAGAAAGCCTGCACACAGCAACAAAGACCTAATGCAACCAAAAATAAAAATAAAATAAATTTATTCATATTGAAGTATAGTTGATTTACAATGTTGTGTTAATTTCTGCTGTTCAGCAAGGTGATTCAGTTATACATATATATATTCTTTTTTTACATTCTTTTCCATTATGGTTTATCATTGGATATTGAATATAGTTTCTTGTGCTATACACTAGGACCTTGTTGGTTATCCATCCTATATATAATAGTTTCCTTCTGCTAACCCCAACCTCCTAATTCTTCCCTCCCCCAACTCCCTCTCCTTTGGCAACCACAAGTCTGTTCTCTGTGTCCGTGAGTCTGATTCTGTTTCATAGATAGGTTCATTTGTGCCATATTTTAGATTCCCCATGTAAGTGATATCATATGGTATTTGTCTTTCTCTTTCTGACTTACTTCACTTAGTATGATAATCTCTAGGTCTATCCATGTTGCTGCCAATGGCATTATTTCATTCTTTTTTATGGCTGAGTAATATTCCATTGTCTGTATATACCACATCTTCTTTATCCATTCATCTGTCGAGCGACATTTAGGTTGCTTCCATGTCTTGGCTATTGCGAATAGTGCTGCTATGAATATAGAGGTGCATGTATCTTTTTGAATTATAGTTTTGTCTGGATATATGCTCAGGAGTGGGATTGCTGGATTATATGGTAATTCTATTTTTAGTTTTTTGAGGAACCTCCATACTGTTTTCCATAGTGGCTGCACCAACTTACATTCCCACCAACAGTATAGGAGGGTTCCCTTCAAAAGATTTTTGTAATGGACTGTGTTAGTCTCTCTGATGATGGGGCGGGGTGGGGGGGGAACACAGGTAAAATATAGAAGGAACCTTTCCCAAGCAGTGTATAGTTCATTAGAGAGGATAAACCATGTGTTCCAGTAACTGCAGCACAAGGTCAAAAGTGGGAAGTGCCACAGGGGATCTAGATGGAGAGCTGGGGAATCCAGAGCACAGGGCAGACTTCTAGTTGGTCCTCACATTCATCAATAAGGACACAGCAAACTAAAAATGCACCATACCTTCCACAGTCTCTCTTTCCTCCTATCTTCCATCAATTATTTCTCATAAAAGGAGCAGATTTCTTAGCAATAGAAAATGAAAGACGACAGAATGAAGAGGATACCAAACATTTAAAAATACAAAAAAGGAAATAAAGAATCTATGAGCTCCATATGTTTCCAGCCTGCTTAGAGAGGCTTAAAATATAAAAACCACCTCTTTGTAACATTCTTCCTTTTCAAGAAAAGGGAAGAAATACATTTTATATTGCAATTGAGTGTGCATATTATGTGTGTGGGTATGCGTGTCTGTGTCCAAAACACAAGTTTTACAAACCAATACTTGCGATGAAAGAATTATCTGTTATCTATTCTGTAGCTGATGGTGGCTGGGATGTAGAGGGGGAGGGAAGAGAGCACTCTGGCCTTTGGTTGAAGCAGTTGGGTCAGATGGTGGTGTCATTTACCGAGATGGAGAAAATGGGGGAGGGACATTTTTCAGACATTTAGAGAGAAGAAAATGAATGGAATAAAGATCTCTGATTCGGCCATGTAATGTTTGCATTACTTACGATAGTGGCTCTCAGACATTTTGACTGTGACCCACAGTTGGACAGACATTTGACGTCAAGACAAAGTTGACTGCCACATCTACCTATGTGAGCACGTGTGCGTATGAGAGAGCGTCTGTATGTCCTCCTTCCTGAGCTGGACCACGTAAGCTCTGGGCTGAGAGATGGGTTGAAAGATACCAGCTAAAGAGAGGACCTGCTGAAGTGGCGGGGCCATCATGAACGGGGAGGGAAATTCTCGATGTTTCCCTTAATCCTAGGCTGAGCCCCCATCCAGAACCCACTTCCAGAACCCAGCGGCTAGTTATTTTCAAAAGGCCAAGGTGGCTGACAGATCGAAGACAGCTAGCCATTCTCTCCATTGCTCCATCAGGAAAAGAACAGGAAGGAGGAAGCTCTAGGTCTTGTCTTGCTGTGAGATAAAGCTAAATTGTGAAGCCTGGAGAGGCGTCTCCATTTTTTGCAGGAATCTGCAAAAAATCCTCTTGCGTAAAATCTGAACACATTCCAAAAAATTTTTTTTTAAAAAAAGAAATAAAGAAAAATAAAAAAAGGAATTCTCTGGTGGTCCGGTGGTTAGGACTCTGCGCTTTCACTGCCGAGGGCGTGGGTTCAACCCCTGGTCAGGGAACTAAGATCCCACAAGCTGTGTGGCTGCGGCCAAAATTAAATTAAATTAAAAATCTGAACATATTCAATTTTCTATTAGTTTTTTTTTTTTTTGAGCTAAACATACTGAAAAATATATGGAAAAATTTAGCAAATACTCCCATTTCCAACATCAAGATTTTTGGGATTTTTTGGCTTTACTGCCTGGCTTGCAGGATCTTAGCTCCCCAACCAGGGATCGAACTCAGGCCCTTGGTACTGAAAGCACCGAGTCCTAACCACTGGACTGCCAGAGAGTTCCCCCAATGTCAAGAGTTAATAACTGTTAATGTTCGTCTGATTTGCATCTTGTCTTCTCATTAACGAATGTGAAACATTATACATGAAGCCGACATACCCTTTAATCACCGCCCCAACCTGATTCCTCTCCTGTTCTGTGCTCTGACTTCAGTCAGCCCTGATGAGTTTGGGCTGTATCTTCCAATCCATGTTTTATAATTTTCATACATAATTATTTATAGCTAACGTAAGGTATTAATTTACATATCATTTCATTTATTTATTTATTTTGGCTGCACTGGCATGTGGCATCTTAGTTCCTCGACGAGGGATAAACCCCACGCCCCCTGCAGTGGAAGCACAGAGTCAACTGCTGGACCGCCAGGGAAGTCTCCACATATTATTTTATTAATAAATGACTCCTTGGCTGGCCATGGCTATTCTCACTCAAGCTAGTCTCCTAGAACTCCAAAGTTTGTCCTCTCTGGGTGTGACAACAGCCAGTCTGGGGGCTGATGCAGATCTGTGGATGCCAGTGCAGCATCTCTGGCCCAGAAGTGAGGGTATTACTGAGGAAGTGAAGAGGGCTCTGGGGAATTTTGGTCCTGCACCTGCTTCCTCAGCTTAGAGCGCTCTTGGCTAAAAATAGCAGAAGTTGTGCACCATCTGCAAAGCGCAGCTGTGAGGGCCCCTGTTTGGAAATGAAGGGAACGTTAGCATCGCTGGTCATTTCCCAAGAACAATCTTTGTTCACGAGGCAAAATGTACTGCATATACTAATTGATGGAGGGTTTTCTCTCATGACCAGTGGTATGTGGTAGGAAGCACCCTGGAGTAATAGTCACTAAGGGATCTTTCAGACACACATAATTCCTTTGGCCATCCCTTTAGGCATCCCTGTAATCACATCAGTCTGGGTTCTAAGTTGAAGTTATATTAATCAGAAAAGGAACTCCTTAAACAATATTAAGGTTCTTACACAATCTTAGCGAGGACCAAGGAGTTGGGCTTGGAGGCCACGGAGCCGAGAACAGTGCCCAATGCCCTGCTCCAGCGTTTCTTCCCAGACAAAGCTCGTTTCCGTGACTTTCAGCTTGTTTGTGGCTATGCTTCCTTATACTATAAATATTTTTATAAACTAAAAGTGTGTGTGTGTGTGTGTGTGTGTGTGTGTAGGTAATACCTGCACATGGTACACAATTCAAAAGTTATGAAAGGATAAACAGGAAAAAGAAGTCTCCTTCCCTCTATCCCAGTGGCTCTTTCACAGAGGCAGACTTATTTTCAACTCCTTGCATGTTCTTCCAGAGAAATGCTATGCCTAAGTATATATGTTTATAGATTTGTTTTTCCTTATACAAATCATAGCACACCATATACCATAGAGTTTGTAACATGCATTTACCACCTAACACTATATTTTGGAGGTTGTAAATACAGACCGGCATCATTCTTTTCAGCAGCTGTATCACTCAGTCAAGGGTAGGTTAGGCTACAGTAACAAAGAGCCCCCACATGTGATGGCAGCATTACCCTGATACCAAAGCCAGACAAAGATATCACATGAACAGAAAACTACAGATCAAAATTCCTCATGAGCACAAGCACAAAAATTCTTAATGAAACTCTATCAAATCAAATTGATCAATGTAGAAAAAAGGATTATACATCCTGACCGAGTGTATTCCCAGTATATCCTGTGTCCTAGGTATGAAAGGTTGAATTAGCATCCAAACATTAATTAATTTAATACACTATACTTATAAAGTCAAATAAAGTAAAAGACTACATGATCATTACCATAATATAGAAAAATCTAACATTCATTCATGATAAAAGCCTTCAATAAACCAGATAGGGCTTCCCTGGTGGCGCAGTGGTTGAGAGTCCGCCTGCCGATGCAGGGGACAGGGGTTTGTGCCCCGGTCCGGGAAGATCCCACATGCCGCGGAGCGGCTGGGCCCGTGAGCCATGGCCGCTGAGCCTGCGCATCCGGAGCCTGCGCTCTGCAACGGGAGAGGCCACAACAGTGAGAGGCCCGCGTACCGCAAAAAAAATAAAAATAAAAATAAACCAGATAGAAGGGTACTTCTCAGTCTGATAAAGGGCATCCATGAACAACCTACAGCTAACATCAGTCTTAATGGGGGAGGACTAAATGCTTCCCTTCCCAAGACTATCTACTCTCATCACTTCTATTCAGCCCTGTACCGGAGGTCCTAGCCAGGATGATAAGGACAATAAGAAAACAATTCAACTTAGAATCAAACAGAACAAGATACTTAGGGATGAATTTATCAAAAGTAGTGCCAGGAACTTCCCTGGTGGTCCAGTGGGTAAGACTCCACACCCCCAATGCAGGGGGCCCAGGGTTCGATACTTGGTCGGGGAACTAGATCCCGCATGCGTGCCGCAACCACGAGTTCACATGCTGCAACTAAGAAGTCCTTATGCTGCAACTAAGATCCCGAGTGCCGCAACTAAGATCCTGAGTGCCACAACTAAGACTGGGCACAGCCAAAATAAATAAATAAATATTTTTTAAAAAGTAGTGCCAGATATATACACTGAAAACAAAATATTGCTGAGAGAAATTAAAGAAAATATAAATAAATACACATTATAAGTTCATAGATTGGAAGACTCAATATTGTTAAGATGGCAATTTCCCCAAAACTGATTAATTCAACACAATTCTTAACAAAATCCCAACAGATGAGTTTTTGCAGAAATTGATAAGCTGATCAGAAATTTTTAAAAAAATTATTTATTTTTGGATGCGTTGGGTCTTAGTTGTAGCATGTGGGATCTTTCGTTGTGGTGCCCAGCTCTTTGCTGCAGTGCACAGGCTTCTTTCTAGTTGTTGTGTGAGGGCTCCAGAGCACGTGGGCTCTGTAGTTGTGACACGCAGCCTCAGTAGTTGCAGTACGCGGGCTTAGTTGCCCCGCGGCATGTGGGATCTTAGTTCCCCAACCAGGAATCGAACCCATATCCCTTGCATTGGAAGGCGGATTCTCAACCACTGGACCACCAGGGAAGTCCCCTGATCAGAAAACTTATATGGAAATACAAATAATCTTGCAGAACCAAAACAATTTTGAAAAGGAAAAACAAAGTTGGAGCACTTATGTTGTTCAGTCTCAAAAACTTACTATTAAAGCTCCAATGTGCCTAAGGTATTATTATGCTAATTAGGGCACCAATATACTGAGATGTGCTACAAAAGCGATGACTCTTGAAAACATTATGCTAAGTGAAAAAGCCAAATGCAAAAAATGAGTATAGTATGATTCCATTTATGTAAACTGTCCAGAAAATACAAATTTAGATACATGGAAAGTAGATCAGTGGTTGCTTGGGACTAAATGTGGAAGGGAGATTGTCTGCAAAAGGGCTCTAGGGAATTGGAGGAAGGGGTGTTCTAAAATTCTAATGTGATGATTGTACAGTTTTGTAAGTTCACTAGAACTCATTGAACTGTGTACTTCAATGGGTGAATTTTATGGCATATAAATTGTATGTCAATAAAGCTGTAAAAAAATAAAAAGGACAAAAGATAAAATTCAAATGCTGCACAAAACCATGAAAATTCACTGTCAGAGCCAATTGTATCATAAAAGTGCACAGGCATCCAGATTTCTAATGTTTTGTGTGATAGGCTCATTAACTCTGCTTCTATAGAGCATTTTGAGTGGAATTTGGAAAGAAATCCCTCCATCACTTTGGAGTCCACATTTGAACAAATATGTAGAACTATCCGAAGAGGAAGAGGCCTTTGCTACCCTGGCCAAAGATCACAAAGTAATTGTGATTTAATTTCTATTTTCTAGTTAAATAGAAATAAAGGATAGGGCTTCCCTGGTGGCGCAGTGGTTAAGAATCCGCCTGCCAATGCAGGGGACACAGGTTCGAGCCCTGGTCCGGGAAGATTCCACATGCCGCAGAGCAACTAAGCCCACCAGCCACAAATACTGAAACCCATGCGCCTAGAGCCCGTGCTCTGCAACAAGAAAAGCCACCGCAATGAGCAGCCCGCGCACCGCAACGAAGAGTAGCTGCCGCTCACCACAACTAGAGAAAGGCCGCGCGCAGCAACGAAGACCCAATGCAGCCAGAAATAAATAAATAAAATAAATTTATTTTTTAAAAAGCTATAAAAAAAAAGAAAGAAAAGATAAGAAAGAGAACTAACTTGATAAAGAATCAAACTACAATTCAAGCCATTGATCATGGAGCCAAGTGGAGATAACATGATGAAAGACTGCAAACAATTTCACATTTAACAAATTGTATAATTGCATTTTTAAAATGTGTTGAATCTTTTTTAATAACTCACTTCCACTCAATTATTTACATATGTGACCAATCCCCATTAAGTGGTGTGTGGCCGTTGAATATACAAAAACATCAAGTTAAGAAAATGCTTTCTATACCGACTATCTAATAGAAGCTTACATGATCTTTGTCACCAGTCTTTCTTTGCAAATGTATTCCTTTCTTTGGAACTTTCCTCCTACCACACATTTCTGCTTTGTAGGAATTTCCACCTCTCCTTAAAGACTTAGTTCAAATACCACTCCATAGCTCATTCCTTCTTGAGCGCTGATTATTTGTGTAAATAGATTAACAAGTATATTTGTGTACGAAGAATGGTGCCTTATTCGTGGTGCCTCTAGGGCACCCTGCACTTGGTAACCTCGAAGTGTTTGTTGCATTGAGTGGAATGTGCCACCCCCTGGTGGCTGAATAGAGGAACAACGTCAACTTTGCTGAAGGATGGCCCAGTTCTTCAAACTCCTGTGGACTTTGGAGGGCTCAAAAACTTGTGGAATTCAATTCAAGAGAGTTTTGAGGGTGAGGTTCTAAAATCAGAATGAGGTGATGTTTGCATGACCCCGTCAGATCAAGAGTGGCCTGGGCTCTCTCTCGGTGGAAATTACCTTTTTTCCATTTCTCCCCGCTCCTCTTCCCCTCTCACTTTCCCTTTTTCTCCCTTGTGGACCTCCCCCTTTTTTTTATCCACCAATTTTGAAGTTTTTCTTCTTTCACTTCTTGTTCTCAACTTTTCACTACTCAGTTCTTTGAAACTGTGGTTTCCTTTTGATTTCTGCTTGTTTAAATTCAGTTATTTCCAATGTGATCACACAGAAACAATATTTTCTTTCTTGTTGTATTTAATGGACACAGTGGACCAAACTCCAAACTCAGCCACTGATGTTCAATTCCGGGGACGAAGAAGACCTCTTCAAAGAGGGTGTCTTGCATTTTTATTAATTTTCTTCCAATGTTGTTTCCCATCTATTCTCTTGCTCACTCTTTTTTTGGTACTTGAAGGAGCCTTCGTAGGGTGAACATACAGGTATTAGAACACTCTCCACTCAACCAAAAAGCAAACTGAAACAGAATGAGAAGGAATACCTGTCTCTGATCACAGATACTCAATCTGAATTTTTTTTTAATTTAAGTATAGTTGATTTACAATGTTTCAGGTGTACAGCAAAGTGATTCAGTTATAATAGTATATACACATATATGTATATCTATGTACAGATACATTATTTTTCAGATTCTTTTCCATTATAGTTTATTACAAGATATTGAGTATAGTTCCCTGTGCTCTACACTAGGTCCTTATTGTTTATTTTATACATAGTAGTGTGTATCTGTTAATCCCAAATTCCCAATTCATCCCTCCCCCCTTTCCCCTTTGGTAACCATAAGTTTGTTTCCTATGTCTGTGAGTTTATTTCTGTTTCATAAATAAGTTCATTTGTATAATTTTTTTAAGATTCCATATATAAGTTATATCATATGATATTTGTCTTCCTCTGAGTTACTTCACTTAGTATGATAATCTCTAGGTCTATCCATGTTGCTGCTAATGGCATTATTTCATTCTTTTTTGTGGCTGAGTAATATTCCATTGTATACATATACCACATCTTCTTTATCTGTTCATCTGTCGGTCGACATTTAGGTGGCTTCCATGTTTTGGCTGTTGTAAATAGTGCTGCTATGAACATTGGGGTGCATGTATCTTTTCAAATTAGGGTTTTCATCTTTTCCAGATATATGCACAGGAGTGGGATTGCTGGATCATACGGTAACTCTATTTGTAGTTTTTTAAGGAACCTCCATACTGTTCTCCATAGTGGCTGCACCAATTTACATTCCCACCAACAGTGCAAGAGGGTTCCCTTTTCTCCACACCCTCTCCAGCATTTATTATTTGTAGACATTTTGATGATGGCCATTCTGACCAGTGTGAGGTGATACCTCATTGTAGTTTTGATTTGCATTTCTCTAATATTAGCGATGTTGAGCATCTTTCCATATACCTGTTGGCCATCTGTATGTCTTCTTTGGAGAAATGTCTATTTAGGTCTTCTGCCCATTGTTTGATTGGGTTGTATGTTTTTTTGATATTGAGCCTCAGTGTGCTCTTTGTTCCCACTGCCCATTCACTGATGCACTAATCCATGTACAAAGCTGATTTCCAAAGCACTGGGATCAAACTTCTTTACCATAATGGTTTAACAGCTCTAGTTTTCTTTTAGGAGTCTGTAATCACTTATTTCTTTAAGTTTAGCGATACAATGAATGTAATTGCTCAGAATTCACCTGGCATGATAGAACGTTAAAGCTAAGAGGATAAATTCTTTTTTAACAAATGAGAAAATTGAGGCTCAGAGGTGAAATGACTTACCTGATGTCACACAGCCTGTTTGTAACACAGCCAAGATGAAAACCCAGGTCTCTTAAATTCCAGTTTTGTTCACTTTGCAGTGCTCTGTGCAGTCTAAACACAGTGTGGAGGCATTAAGGCAGGGCACAAAGAGCCAGGACCCTGGACCCAAACAGACCTGAGTTGAATCTCAGCCTTGCCACTTCCTAAATCACATTAGGTAAGTTATTTAAGCATGTTTCCTCCTCTGTAAAATTGATAGAATCTTGCACTGACCTTATCAAGTTGTTGTGAAAATTAAAAATATAAAACACTTAGCATAGGGAAAATGTGTAGTTCTATAAAAAGTAATTATATATATATATATATATATATTTTAAAAGTAATTATATTTTGAGACCAGTATAGCATAGTAGCTAAGAAAGTGATCTTTGAAGTCAAACACCTGGTGTTTCTAGTTGTAGGACCTTTGGAAAGCTATTTACCTTCTCTGAGTGTTAGTTTCCTCATCTGTCAAATGGGAATAATAATAATACTTGTCTTTTAGGGTATCTAGAAGCTTGAATGAAATAATGTATGAAAAATTCAATGTGCTTGGCACATAAGTCAGAGCTCAGTAACTCAGGCCTCCTAATGGGCAATCCACTGAAGTGAAGAATTTAGTCTAGGAAATATTTTATTAGAAAATAGCACTTTCTTTGCAAAGGGATGAGGTTTGCAAGGAGAGCAGCAGTAGTGACTTTTCATTGTCAAAAAAGTGTTAACAGCCACAAAGCATGAGCCATGGCGCTGCCGGGTCTTTACAGTCTTTTCCTTAATTTAACTCCCCCAATAACCCGACGAGGTAGGTATTAGAATACTCAGATGCAGACAGATGAAGTAACTGACCCAGGGTCATCCTACTAATAAGCAGTTTCATTCGGGTCCAGGTTGCTCCAAGCTCTGTACTATTATTCTGCTGTGCTATTTTAAGTCTGTCTCCCCAGCTAAACTGGTAGGAGAATTAAAACCTGAGACTTTGAAAAACTGCACTAGATTTCGATAACCTATTCTAACCACCAAAAACTGTTAGAGATAGCATCTGTACATGGCTTTTATAAAGTCAGGAAAAGCTCTTTTTTTTTTCTTTTTAAAATATTTATTAATTTTATTTATTTGGTTGTGCCAGGTCTTAGTTGTGGCAGGAGGGCTCCTTAGTTGTGGCTTGTGGGCTCCTTGGTTGCGGCTCACTGGCTCCTTAGTTGTGGCTCATGGGCTCCTTAGTTGTGGCTTGCCAGCTCAGGAAAAGGTCTTTTAATGCTTAACCATTCCACGAAATCTCTTGATTATTCCTAAATGTAGCTCCTACCACAATTGGCTTTTAAACCCCGTATTAGTTTGCTAGGGTTGCCATAACAAAATGCTACCACCCGGGTGGCTTAAACAGTAGAAATCTATTTCTCACAGTTCTGGAGGCTGGAAGTCCAAGATCAAGGTGCTGGAAGGTTTGCTTCCTCCTAAGGCCTCTCTCCTTGGCTTGCAGACAGCTGCCTTCTGTGCACACGCATCCTTGGTGTCTCTTCCTCTTCATGTTTTGTTTGTTTTTCGGTGAGAACGCTTCACTTGAGATCTAGTCTCTTAACCAGTTTTTAAGCGCAAAACACAGTATTCTTAACTATGTTGTACTCAGAGCTCCAGAACCTATTCATCCTGTGCTAACAGAAATTTTTACCCATAGAGCAACATCTCCTCATTTCCTCCTTCCCACAGCCCCTGGCAACCACCATTCTACTCTCTGCTTATATGAGTTTGACTAGTTTATATTCCTCATATAAGTGGAATCATGCAATATTTGTCCTTTTGTGGCTGGCCTATTTCACTTAACATAATATCCTATAGGTTCCCCTATGTTGTTGCATATGACAGGATCTTCTCTCTTTTTTTTAATGTATAGAATATTTATTGAAGTATTGTTTGTAATGACAAAAATTGACAACATAAAACATCTCATTTTAAGTTTTTACTTAGACCAAACCAACTATGCTATAGACTTATGACGAAATACTGTTAAATCACATAATATAGCTTCATAGTATACATCAAAGTGCTATAGTATTGATAAATCTTTACAAACGTGGGATGATATTCACATGTGTGTTTGTGTGTAACAGGTATATATTTGGAGAGAGGAAAAGATTAGCAAAAGTACATTTAACTGTATAGAATTAGTAAGTTTGATTGGGTTGTAGGATCTTCTTTTTTTTTTTTTTTTTTTTTTTTTTTTGCGATACGCGGGCCTCTCACTGTCGTGGCCTCTCCCGTTGCGGAGCACAGGCTCCGGACGCGCAGGCTCAGCGGCCATGGCTCACGGGCCCAGCCGCTCCGCGGCATGTGGGATCTTCCCAGACCGGGGCACGAACCCGTGTCCCCTGCATCGGCAGGCGGACTCTCAACCACTGCGCCACCAGGGAAGCCCGGGTCTTCTTTTTTAAAAGCTGAATATTACTCCATTTTCTCTCTCTCTCTCTGTGTACACCACATTTTGTTTATCCATTCATGTGTCAGTAGACATTTAGATTGTTTCCATATCTTAGCTATTGTGAATAATAATGCAATGAACGTGGGAGCACAGATATCTCTTTGAAATCCAGATTTCAATTATTTTGGATATATACCCAGAAGTAGGATTCCTGGACCTTATGATAGTTCTATTTTTAATATTTTGAGGAATCTCCATACTATTTTCTATAATGGCTGCATGAATTTACATTCTCACCAACAGTGTACAAGGATTCCCATTTCTCTACATCCTGGCCAACACTTGTTCTTTTTGGTCTTGTTGATAATGGCCATCCTAAAACTTGTGAGGTGATATCTCATGGTTTTGATTTGCACTTCCCTGGTGCTTCAAGATGTTGCGCACCTTTTCACATACCAGTTGGCCATTGTATGTCTTCTGTGGAGCAATGTCTATTCAAGTCCTTTGCCCATTTTGTAATTGGGTTACTTGTGTTTTTGATAATGAGTTTTACAAGTTCCTTATATATTTCGGATACTAATGCCTTATCAGATATATGGTTTGCAAAAATTTTCTCCCATTTCATAGGTTGCCTTTTCATTTTGTTATTGGTTTCCTTTGCTGTGCAGAAGCTTTTCAGTTTGGTGTAGTCCCACTTGTCTATTTTTGCTTTTGTGGCCTGTGCTTTTGGTGTCAAATCCAAAAAATCATTGCCGAGACTGATGTCAAGAAGCTCTCTCCCTGTTTTCTTTTAGGCGTTTTACAGTTTCTGATCTTACATGTCAGTCTCTAATCCATTTTGAGTTGATTTTTGTGTAAGGTGTCATACAAGTGTGCAATTTCATTCTTTTGCCTGTGGATATTCAGCTTTCTCAACACCATTTGTTGAAGAGACTATTCTTTCCCCATTGTGTATTTGGCGCCCTTGTTCAAGATCAGTATGTTACCGACCTGGGTTCTTGGACTCTTTAATCAATAGAAATTGATAAGAGGCCAGAAGAGGAATTCAGGCAAGGCTTTACTGGGACTCATGCTGTAGCAGGGGGGAGCAAAAACAAGTAACATGTGTCCTTGCTTGCTCCCTGAGGTGGGGCGAGCTGGTCCCTTATATGGGGTGAGGGTGGGGGCGGATTGGTAGGTCTGGCAGGAGAGGGGGCTCAGGTGGTCTGCTCACCCCCTTGGTGGTGCTGTGTGCAGGGTGCATGCGCAGTACCCTGCTTTTGCTCCCGGCACCTCAGAAGTGGCAATTGGATTCTGGCCTTTTTGTATCTTGCTCATAATTTGCCCCAAAAGGCGCATGCATGCAGTTATTTTTAGTCCCTTATACCTTCTGTTGCTTGAGGAGATGTTTGTCCAGGTGCAAGCACTACAGCAAAGGGTCCCAGGTCTCAGACTGTCTCAAGTTCACCATATAAGATTAGGTTTATTTCTGGGTTTTCTCTTCTCTTCCTTTGGTCTATATGTTTGTTTTTATGTCAGTACCATACTTTTTTTTTTTTTTTTTTTTGTGCGGTACGTGGGCTGCTCACTGTTGTGGCCTCTCCCGTTGCAGAGCACAGGCTCCGGACGCGCAGGCTCAGCGGCCATGGCTCACAGGCCCAGCCGCTCCGCGGCATGTGGGATCTTCCCAGACTGGGGCACAAACCCATGTCCCCTGCATCGGCAGGCAGACTCTCAACCACTGCGCCACCAGGGAAGCCCGTCAGTACCATACTTTTAACTTCTGTAGATTTGTATTATATTTTGAAATCAGAAAATGTGATGCCTCCAGCTTTGCTCTTCTTTCTTGAGATTGCTTTGGCTATTTGGGATCTTTTGTGGTTCCATATGAATTTTAGGTTTATTTTTTGTATTTCCATTAAAAATGTCATTGGGATTTTGTTGGGGATAATATTGAATCTATAGATCACTTTGGATAATATGGACATTTTAACAATACTAAGTTTTACAAGCCAGGAGCATGGGATGTCTTTCCATTTATTTGGGTCTTCTTTAATTTCTTTCATCAATGTTTTGTAGTTTTCAGTATATCAGTCTTTCATCTCCTTCATTAAATTTATTTCTAAACATTAAAATTGGGAGTGTTTTCTTAATTTTTCTTTTGGATACAGTGTTAGTATATAAAAACGCAAGTGATTTTTGTGTGTTGATTTGGTATTTTGCCACTTTATTGAATTCCTTTATTAGTTCTAAGAGTTTTTTTGTGGACTCTTTAGGGTTTTCTACATATAAGAGTGTGTCATTTGTGAACAGAGATCATTTTACTTCTTCCTTTCTGATCTGGATGGCTTTTATTTCTTTTTCTTACTTAATTGCTCTGACTAGCACTTCCATTACTGTGTTGAATAGAAGTGATGAGAATGGGCATCTTTGCCTTGTTCCTGATCTTAGAGGAAAAGCTTTCAGTTTTTCACTGTTGAGTATGATGTTAGCTGTAGGCTTTTTATTTCTATTTACTTTATTTTATTTTAGAGGGAAGCACATTTTATTTTATTTATTTATTTTTGGCCGCACCATGCGGCGTGCGGGATCTTAGTTCCCCAACCAGGGATTGAACCTGTGCCCCCTGCACTGGGAGCGCAGAGTCTTAATCACTAGACTGCCAGGGAATTCCTGTGGGCTTTTTATATATGACCTTTATTAGGTTGAGGTAAATTCTTTCTATAACTAGTTTTTTGAGAGTTTTCAATCATGAAAGGTATTTTTGTGGGAGAACAGGGCCTGGGACTTGTATTCCATCATCTTACTAATGTCACCCCTCTTCCTCCTCTTACAATGACACCAATCCTATTGCATTAGGGCCCCACCCTTTTGGCCTCACTTAACTTTAATTACCTCTTTATAAGCCCTATCACCAAATACATTCATTTCGGGGGTCAGGACTTCAACATATGAATCTGGGGGGGGGGACAGTTCAGTCCATTAAAGAATCCAAATTTTTATCCTCAAAGTAATAAGAGTGTTTTCTATAAATACTTTCAGAAACACTTTGATTGACAAACACAGTCATGAATTTTGTGTCCAAGTCCCCCAAATTATACAATGTGAGTGCTAGAGGGGACCTTACAGATCATAGTTCGGTGCCTTCAGTTTTCAGTTGGTGAAACATAGAGCCAGAATAGGGAAGGCGCTTGTGTGAGGGTCACACAGCTGGGACTCACTGGCACCCATACTGGAACCCAGAATTCCCATGTGGTGCAGGGGTCATTTGATTGCAGTGCACCTGGCTATTTCAAATCTGATTTTATATGTGATATCCTCCCTGCTATTCACCACTTTGAATTTCACCAATGCTTTCTTTATATCTAGGCAGATAGCAACTCAGCTCACGCCAAGCACATTTTCTCATTTTATAGATAAGGATGTCTGAGAGGTTAAGTCACTTGCTCAAGGTTCTCCAGCTCGTAAGAGATATAGCCTGAGGCAGATGTAGATTTGAAGGTTTATGTGCTCATGAATTGAGTAGCTCCTGTGTTTGCTCACTCTGAAAGCTGAGTCACCAGCTTCTTTCTCCACTCCTATTATGACATATCACGGCAGGTTCAACAACAGACAGCAAAAGAGGGCAACTACAGACCTTCACAGGGCACTGAAAAATGATTCCTTTGTTCTGATTCTCGTGCAAAAAAGGATTGCTGGGGAAAACAAATAATTTCTGCATGGCAGGGCCAGGGCACTTTAAGCAGATGGCCTGGAGAATACTTTATAACAAAAACACTTTACAGTGATGGTAAAAATATCCTGTCCATGATTTTAAAAAATCTAAACAATGTAGAAAGGTATAAAGGAAGAGTAAATTTTCTCATCTTCCTGATCTCCAGTTGCATTCTCCAGAGGTGATTATTACTACTTTCGTGCATGTATTCAGAAGTATATTTTAAGCACACATAAGCACATATCTAATATATATAAATTATAGTGTAGGATAATACTATAGTTATTGTTCAGCAATGTACTTTTTAATCCTTAATGGTACATCTTGACATAGTTTCATATTAATATATGTAGTACCATTTCATTCTTCTTAATGATGGCAAAATATTTCACTGTAGGAATATACCACGATTTATTTAATTTTTCCTATTATAGACTGAATAATGTCCCCTCCCTCAAATGTCCATCTCCTAATCAGTGGAAACTGTAAATGTTATCTTATTTGGAAAAAAGTCTTTGCAGATGTGATTAAATTAAGTATCTTGAGATGGGGATATTATCCTGGATGATCTGGGTGGGCCCTACATGAATCACAAGTGTTGTTTTAAGAGAAGCGTGGACAGGGACTTCCCTGGTGGTACAGTGGTTAAGACTCTGCACTTTCACTGCAGGGGGCACGGGTTTAATCCCTGGTCGGGGAACTAAGATCCCACATGCCACGTGGCGTGGCCTGAAAAAAAAAAGAGAGAGAGAAAGGCAGAGATCTGATACACACAGAGGAGGAGGTGATGTAAAGACAGAGGTGGAAATTGGAGTGTTGTGGCCACAAGCCAAGGAATGCCAGCACCTGCCAGAACCTGGAAGACGCAAGGGACAGATTCTCTTCTAGAACCTCCAGAGGAGGTGCAGCGCTGCTGCCACCTTGATTTTGGACCAGTGTTATTGATTTCAGACTTCTGGCTTACAGAACTGTGGAAGAAGAAACCTGTGTAATTTTAAGCCACCAAGTTTGTGGTAATTTGCTAAAGCAGCCACAGGAAATGAATACAATTCCCTTATTGATGGACATTTAGGATGTTTCTACCATTGTGAACATGAGCTATAATGATTAGTTTTCACATGTAGCTTTAACCACTTGTACAATTACATTTGTAGGACAAATTCTATGAAATGGATATCAGAGGCAAAGGATGTACATGTATAAAACAAAGATTTCATCTGGCCCAAAGGGAATATTTTATGCTTCCCAAATGAATTCCCGATACTATATGTCAAGATGTATATCTTTGAATTTATAGCTTTAAATATTTATCATAAAACAATAAAGACTGAAACCAAATGACCTAACCACTCAACTCAAAAATCAATTTAAAGAAAAGAGTAAATTTGAAAAACTAAAACAAAAGGAAGTAATAAATAAAGACAAAAATCAATAAAATAGTGAATAACAATAAAACAAAACATGATGTATATCAATATAACCAATGTTTTGTCAATGTAATTAGTTTGACAAACCTCTAGAAAGATTGAGCAAGAGAAAAAGAGAGAAAATGTGCAAACAAATTACAAAGTAAAAAGCAGGAAATCAGATATAATAGAGATTTAAACACAGTAAAATAACATTTAAAAATTTATACATAAACATATCAAAAGTAAAAACTGATGGGAGAAGAAATAGGAAACTTGAACGGACTTACTAGTATCTTGAGAAAAAGTATCTCAAAGATCTCTTCCTATGCACATTAAAAACCACAGGCCCGGGCTTCCCTGGGGCGCAGTGGTTGAGAATCTGCCTGCCAGTGCAGGGGACATGGGTTTGAGCCCTGGTCTGGGAAGATCCCACATGCCGCAGAGCAACTAGGCCCGTGAGCCACAACTACTGAGCCTGCGCATCTGGAGCCTGTGCTCCGCAACAAGAGAGGCTGCGACAGTGAGAGGCCCGCGCACTGCGATAAAGAGTGGCCCCTGCTTGCCGCAACCAGAGAAAGCTCTCGCACAGAAA
This sequence comes from Globicephala melas, assembly GCF_963455315.2. Taxonomy (NCBI): domain Eukaryota; kingdom Metazoa; phylum Chordata; class Mammalia; order Artiodactyla; family Delphinidae; genus Globicephala; species Globicephala melas. The sequence continues at coordinate 52,348,286 of NC_083324.2, forward strand.
CGAAGATCCAACACAGCCAAAAATAAATTAATTAATTAATTTTAAACAAACAAACAAACAAACACAGGCCCGTGATGAATTGGGAGACTGGGATTGACATATATACACTAATATGTATAAAATGGATAACTAATAAGAACCTGTGGTATAAAAAAATAAATTAAATTAAATTAAAAAATTAAAAAAAAAAAAAAAACTACAGGCCCGTGATGAATTGGGAGATTGGGATTGACATATATACACTAATATGTATAAAATGGATAACTAGGGCTTCCCTGGTGGCACAGTGGTTGAGAGTCCACCTGCCGATGCAGGGGACACAGGTTCGTGCCCCGGTCCAGGAAGATCCCACATGCCGCGGAGCGGCTGGGCCCGTGAGCCATGGCCACTGCGCCTGCGCGTCCGGAGCCTGTGCTCCGCAACGGGAGAGGCCACAGCAGTGAGAGGCCCGCGTACCGCAAAAAAAAAAAAACAATGAAAACAAAACAAAACAAAACAAAATAAAATGGATAACTAATAAGAACCTGTGGTATAAAAAAATAAAATAAAATTCAAAACAAAAAAATCCCAAACAAACAAACAAATAAAATAAAATAGAGGAAAAAACCCCACAAAAAACCACAGGCCCAGATGATTTTACAAATGTCTCTCAATCTCTCAAGGAGTATATCATCCTTACTTTATGTAAGTTGTTCCAAAGAATAGAAAAAGAAAACATGCTTGACTCATCTTTTGAGTCTAGTATAACCTTGATTCCAAATCCATATAAGGAAAGTAGAAGAGAAGACATTTCTAGGTCTGGGCAGATATAAGTGTGGTAATTTATAAGTGACATTCACCCAATATTCCCAGTTCTCCCCCAGATTTCTGAGTGCACAGTAGAATTGAATATATTAACCTGCTTGAGGCTGGGTGGGGCCTCTTTAAGTTCTGACCAATGATTTATGAGCGTAAATGATAGGTTATTTCCAGGCTGGTAAGTTTAATGGCTGGTCTGAGACCCTCTGGTGTCTGTTTACCTTTGTCATGGCAACCAGCAATGTGCGATGTGGCACTGGCTCCATCAGTCTGGGTCTCTGGATGACTAAGATGAGCAGTTACATCCCTGCTGACCAGTGACAGGCAGGTGGCATATCTAAGAACTAAACCTGTGCTATTTTAAGCCACTGTGGTTTGCGGCTTGCTTGTTATTGAAGCATAATCTCGTCCATCCTGGCCAATGCAATGGTCAATTGATACTCACTCTCCAACCCAGCGTTCTTCCAGCGAGCCCACCCGTACTGCAAAACCCGGAAAACGAAATGCAACCTTTTCAGTCTCCTTTGCAGCTGGAGTTCTTGGTGTGATGAAGTTTCAACAATTAGCTGCACTTGAATAAAATGTAGACATGCCAAGTGTGGAACAGGCCGTCTTCCCGCTGCTCTTGCTGTTACTTTGCTTAGCGTGGTTATGGAGACGCTACTAGAGCAGCATTTGGAGTCCAGTCTCTAGCTGTGAGTGTTGAGAGGCAGTTTGGGAAGCATCAGGCTCTGGCGTTTGCATTCTTGTGTGTAATCACTAGCTCCTTTGTGTCAAGGGGCTGTCGTGATGGTTCGGCGGCTTCCTGCCCTATAGGTCACAGCTCCAGGTGGGGTCTGGCAGCTGCTCCTCCGTGGCAGTTCTTAGTTCTTCCTCTGCAGCTGTGGCAGTGGAAATAACACCCATGGTCTGTTCTGAGAGTCATTCCTGGACACCCAGCCTAGCGCCTGCTTCACCATCCCTTTTATGACTTTATAAGCACCCCATTCCCTAAATTTAAACCCTTTCTGCTTATGTGACTTCATACATACAATTAAACCCTGACTAATTTAAGGCCTACCTCACAACTACAGATGCAAAAATTCTAAATTAAATATTAGTTAACTAAATCTACCAGTAACTATGTATATATATGGGTGTGTGTGAATTATACACACATATAAACAGACATATATGTACGTAATGCAAGGATGCTTCAGCATTAGAAAATCTCTATATGCAACCAACCCTATTAATTGATTAAAGGAGAAAAATCACAAAATTATCATAATATAGAAAAAACATTTAATCAAATTAAACAACTCATGCTAAAAACTCAGAAAATTAAGAATAAATGGTAATTTTATTTTCTTGATAAAGGCTATTATATTAATCAGGGTACAGTGAACTGCTACAACAAAAAGGTCTAAACAGTGGCCTAAACAAACACTATTTCTTTCTTACTTACCCATCTCACTGTGAACAGACCTGGTCTGGGGGACAGATGACCCTCTCCATGTCATATTCAAGTTTCCAAGTTTCTTCTGTTATAGTTCCAGCATCCCACAGGGATGTCATTGTCTTTGGTGGAAGCTAGGTGGCTGCCACAACCACGTTCCAGCTGTTAAAAGACATCACAAAGGAGGCATGGCCAGTGTCTTAAGTCCCAGACCCAGAATGACTCATATTGTTTTTTTTAAAATTTATTTTATTTATTTTTGGCTGTGTTGGGTCTTCGTTGCTGTGCGTGGACTTTCTCTAATTGTGGCGAGAGGGGGCTACTCTTCGTTGCGGTGTGCAGGCTTCTCATCGTGGTGGCTTCTCTTGTTGCAGAGCACGAGCTCTAGGCACGCGGGCTTCAGTAGTTGTGGCTTGCGAGCTCTAGAGTGCAGGCTCAGTAGTTGTGGCACAAGGGCTTAGTTGCTCCAAGGCATGTGGGATCTTCCCGGACCAGGGCTTGAACCCATGTCCCCTGCATTGGCAGGCGGATTCTTAACCACTGCGCCACCAGGGAAGCCTGACTCATATCATTCTACCTTCCAATAATGATAGTTTAGACACATGGCCTCGTCAAACTGCAAACACGTCTAGGAAACATGCCAAGCTCTAACTCTGCTGCCATGTGTACACAACCATTATGCACCACTCCAGATCTGCTTGGCTATGCCTACCTCAGTCCCTTGCAAGGGTGCCCCTGGTGACAGCTCATGCGATTCCTAGGGCCTTAGACACCTAGAGGTCAGGGGAGAGGACCTGAGAGGGTCGCGGTGAGCCACCATCTGGCATTTCTTGAATGCACGCTTGGTGGCAGTGCTATTTCCACAGTCCAAGGAGTCCCCACCTGTGCACTGCCCAGAATGGACCTGCAGAGACTCTAAGTCTCCTTCAAGCTATTGAGGGGGATGAGGGATGAATCCAAACACGAAGGAGGTTAAGGCCTTAAGGGGCTGACCTGCATCACTGGGAGACAGAACACGGCAGGATACAGCAAAAACAGTGCTCCCTTTTCACCTGTATCAGGTGGTACTGTGCCTCAGTCATTTCACACAGCCTCTATGGAGACAAGCTTCAAAGTCCAGGCAGCACTGTTTGAAACTGTTTCCAGCCTGGGAACATATTCCCTGTTTGCTTTGACCCCCTCCCTTTTTTTTTTTTTTTTACGCGGGCCTCTCACTGTTGCAGCACACAGGCTGCGGACGCGCAGGCTCAGCGGCCATGGCTCACGGGCCCAGCTGCTCCGTGGCACATGGGATCCTCCCGGACTGGGGCACGAACCCGTGTCCCCTGCATCAGCAGGCGGACTCTCAACCACTGCGCCACCAGGGAAGCCCCTGTCCCATTTCTTGCTTTACTTCCTTGATTTGCTTCCATGGGTTTGCGCCTCTCCCCAGTAGAGTGTTAACATTTAAACTTTACCTTAAATTCCATTTTCTAGGGAAACTGGGCTGAGACACCAAGGCCCACAGAAAGCATCTTACACTAAGGGACAATTTTAGATGCATTCCCTTAAGATCAGAAATAAGGCAGGGATGATTGATATCACCACTGTTGTTCAACACAATACTGCTGGCTCTAGCCAATGCAAAAAGACATAAGAAAGAACTAAAAGGGGCTTCCCTGGTGGCGCAGTGGTTGGGAGTCCGCCTGCCAATGCAGGGGGCACGGGTTCGTGCCCCGGTCCGGGAGGATCCCACGTGCGGCGGAGTGGCTGGGCTCGTGAGCCATGGCCACTGGGCCTGTGCATCCGGAGCCTGTGCTCTGTGGGGTGTGGGGGGTGTGGGGGGTGTGTGGGGTGTGTGGAGGTGTGGGGGTGGGGAGTGTGGGGTGTGTGTGGGTGTGTGTGTGGGGGGGTGGGGGGCTGCGGCAGTGAGAGGCCTGTGTACTGCAAAAAAAAAAAAGAAAGAAAGAACTGAAAGGTAAAAGGATAATAAGGGAAGAGATAAAATTGTCATTACTTGCGAAAGATATGCTCAACTGTATAGAAAACCCAACAGAATCAATAAACAAACTATCAAAATTTATAATGGTTTAGCAAGGTCTCTAGAAAAAAGACCACCTTACAAGACTCAATAGCATTCATTCCTTACACTAGCGATAAACAACTATAAGGTATAATAGAAAGTGTATCTTTCATAAGTACAAAAAATATAAAGTATCTAGGAAGTAAGATATCAAGGAGGTACTCAAAACCTCTTTGGAGAAAATTTGAAAAACTTAAAAAAATAGAAAATGATCTGAATCAATGAAGAGAGAGTCCATAATTTTGGACTGGATGATTTAATATTATAAAGATGCTAATTTCCTTCTAATTAGTAGGCTATATATTCAATGCAATCGAAGCAATATTCCAGTCGGATTTTTTTAAAAAGAAACCCTACCATCTTCCTATAAAATGTCTAAGGAAGGATACACGTCCATAAGGATACATGTCACTAGGTTCACTTTGAAATAGAAAAGCCAGGCTTCATCTTCCCAGATATTAACACACACTACAAAGCAACAGTAACAAAACAGTATGGTAATCATGGATGAACAAACTGGCCCAAGGGGACAGAACAGAGAGCTCAGAAACAAACAAATCTTTGTGTACAGGAGAACTTGATAGATTGTAAAGTTGGCACAAATCAATAGAGAAAGGAAAAATTGCCTTAGTATTGGAGAAAAATAAAATTGGGTCCTTACCTCACTTCGTTTATAAAACTGGACTACAGATGGACTAAGGTGCCCTGGAAAGATAAAAGTATAAAGTTAAAAGAAGGGAATTCCCTAGCCGTCCAGTGGTTAGGACTTGGCCCTTCCACTGCAGGGGGCACGGGTTCCATCCCTGGTTGGGGAATGAAGATCCTGCATGTCACGCAGTGCGGCCAAAAAATAATAAATTGAAAAAAATAAAGTTAAAAGAAGAAAATGAAGGAGAATATCTTTGTGATGGGAGTGGGGTTGAAGTATTTCTTAAGCAAGGCCCAGAAAACACAAACCAAAAGGTGAAAAAGTTAAATGGGTTATAGTATATAAAAATTAAGAATTTCTTTTCTTTTCTTTTTTTTTGGCTGCGCCGAGCATCTTACAGGATCTTAGTTCCCTGACCAGGGATCGAACCCCGGCCCTCAGCAGTGAAAGCACAGAGTGCTAACCACTGGATGGCCAGGGAATTCCTAATAATTTATTTTAAATACGATACAAGTGACAAAGTTGACAGTTGTCTTACAGGGAGATTTTTACATCATCAAAAAGTGACACAGAAATACAATCTAGATTATAAAGCAAATCTAATAGAAAAATGCACATAGGGACTATCTAAATGGCCAGCATTGCTCAACTTGGTTATGTAACTGAGAAATGCAAAATAAAATGAGATACCGGGCTTCCCTGGTGGCGCAGTGGTTGAGAGTCCGCCTGCCGATGCAGGGGACACGGGTTCGTGCCCCAGTCCGGGAAGCTCCCACATGCCGTGGAGCAGCTGGGCCCGTGAGCCATGGCCGCTGAGCCTGCGTGTCCGGAGCCTGTGCTCCGCGACGGGAGAGGCCACAACAGTGAGAGGCCCGTGTACCGCAAAAAAAAAAAAAAAAAAAGAGATACCACTTTATAGCCTCTGGGGTGGCAAATGTTAGCATCTGATGATTCCAAGTGTGGGTCTCAGGAGAGCAGCGTGCCCAAACTTAGGGATGCTGCATACACCCCATGACCCAGCCAGCCCACTCCTGGGTGAGGACTCCTGGGTAAGTACTCCAGAGAAACTTGCCACAGCCCACGAATGGATGCGTCCATGGGTGTTCATCTCAGTATTCACCTGGTATTGGGCAGGTGGAGGCAACCAGGCTTTTAACAAGAGGAGGACGGAATAAGGACTATGGAACAGATCAACCTATGGGGTAACTTTCTGCAGTTAGGTACTATAAACTTGATATCCAGGTGCATCCTGGGCAGATCTTATTTACTTACTTATTTAACTGAAGTATAGTTAATTTACAATGTGTTAATTTCAGGTGTATAGCAAAGTGATTCAGTTATACATACATATATATCTATTTTTTTCACATTCTTTTCCCTAATAGGTTATTGCGAAATATTGAGTATAGTTCCCTGTGCCATGCAGTAGGTCCTTGTTGGTTATCTATTTTATATATAGTAGTGTGTATATATTAATCCCAAACTCCTCATTTATCCCTCCCCCCCCTTTCCCTTTGGTAACCATAAGCTTGTTTTCTATGTCTGTGAGTCTATTTCTGTTTTGTATATAAGTTCATTTGTATCATTTTTTTAAAGATTCCTCCTATAAGTGATATTGTATGGTATTTGTCTTTCTCTGTCTTAGTTCACTTACTATGATAATCTCTAGGTCCATCCAGCTTGCTGCAAATGGTATTATTTCATCCTTTTTTATGGCTGAGTAATATTCTATTGTATATATGTACCACATCTTCTTTATCCATTCATCTGTTGATGGATATCTAGGTTGCTTCCACGTCTTAGCTACTGTACTAGGCAGATCTTAAAATCAGTGTTGACTGAAAGAAGCAGATTCAGATCCATGGACAATATGACTCCTGTATATTTTAACAAGGATATCAACATATGCAAAAGTACTTATCAAGTCCATTAAATCAGAGGAGGAGGGGAGAGAATAGGGGTGGGAACTGGAGGGAGAAAATAAGAGACTGATGTAGATGCTGGGAGTTGAGGATTATAATTAACTCAATTTCTGCACCTGTTTTCCAAAAACCAATTTAAAAAATTCTAGCCATCTTTTATTTTTTGTCTATAATATGCCCTGCATTGTTCTAGGGCCTTGACACACTTTGAAGCAGTTTTTTGTGCATCTATCGCTCTGCGAAGCTGTGAGAGTCTGGAGAGCACCCATGTTCCCCCCAAACCCCTACCCTCCATTGTTCCCTTGGTACCTGGCACAAGCAGGTGACAGTCTTGTTGAACGAAAACTCAGAACACTTTGGAAACCAGTTTGTACATTCCTCAAAAGCTTAGAAGTGTAGAAAAACCAAAGAATGTGGTGCTTAGAACCAAGATTTTCTAAATCTCCTCCTGCATATTTTCAAGGCTTGAGGCTGGAAAGCAGGTCCTGTTTTTGGTGCTTGTGTTCTGTCTCCCTTGACTGGTTCCCTGTCTGTTCTCAGCTCTTTCCAGCTACCCTTTCTCTCTGGGCGGGAAAGTCAGCTGACCGTGGCATTGATGTGCAATCCTTCCTGGTGGTAGAAGTGAGAGGCCAGGAGTTCGCCTATCACGGCAATAATCCAGCGAAGGCGGGCCAGGGAACTGTGCTCTCCTGCTTCCACCCCTCCTTCCCTGGGGTTGGGGGGAGGTCGGGGGTGGGGGGGCATCGGGGGCGGGCCCACACTGCCATCAGGGTAAAGTCTCTACCTGATGTTCCAGATCTGCTCAGCCATCGGGCCTCAGCCTTTGCCACTTGAATTGGTATGATCTGCTTCTTTAACCAAGGGTACAACCATGGTCACGCTTTCCGGCTTTTTAAATTCAATAATAAATGATTTTAAATAAAACAGTTAAAATGAAAACTAAATAAGGGAGTAATCAACAAAGCTTTCTTATTCCTGGCTCCGGAGGCGTCACTTTGTAGCAGACACCATCTCCACCGACCTTGGGTCTGCCCCTCCCTGCTGTGCTGTAAGTAACAACTCCTTTATCTCACTGTTTCAAACTCAGCTGTTGGCAGGGTGAACAGGTTGGAAAGCACTGTCAGCATTAACCCCTGTGCTCAGAGTTTCCACTCTGCCTCTCCAGACCCATGATTCTCCCTTCTCCACCCTGCTCTGGGCCCTGGAAGGCCCACCTCTCCAGAGAGCATCCGCAGGCTTCCTCCCCTTCCACTTCCGTTTGGGTTCAGCCAGTGAAGAGACAAGCAAGAGAACTAGCCCGTTTCACTGTGCAGTCTGTTCCCTCCCAGGACCTGGAATGATACCACCCACTGCTAAATCCAGGTCCCTCCTCGAGGCCACCTTATGTCTCTGTAGCACTTTTATCTCTGGAGTCTCATTGTCCTTCCCTGCAACTCAGCATTGGTTGAAGGCCAGCCTTGTTCCCCTGAATGTTCTCAGGAATAGGATAGGATGGTTCAGGGCAAAGTCGACAAAATGGCTCTACTTCCTCTTCAAGGATCAGCTTTGCTCCATAACCAGGTGCCTTAGGAAGCGGCAGCCCCATGCAGCCTACTTGCCTTTCACTTGGGCATATATAGGAAGAACACGCCAATAACCCTTCCCTGAACAAAGAACACACACTCTAAGGTGACTGTGCGTTCCACCCTTCGATGTAGGAGAGTCCTACGTCAGTTCCTCCTCTCCCTCTTACGCCTTTGCCCAAGTCCTTGCTGTGCGGTAAGGTAACCCACCCTTCATTTGCCCAACTCCTGCTTTTCCCAGAGCAGGGTCTGCCTCGTGCAGGCAGTCTTCCTTAACCTAACTTACGTCTAAAGTAAATCCCCTAATTCGACACCTTTCCGCACTGTATTGTAATGACCTGATTATCTGTGGCCCTCACAGAGACATAAGAAAGTAAAAATTAGCACGGACTTTTAAAATCTACCTGGCCAGTCATCAGGCTGGGATAAAAACACAGATAAAATCTTTTCCAAAGTTAACAAAAATTAATCTCTCTCTCAAGGACACTGTAGCTATAGAGTGTTACAACAACTCCCTTCTTAGAGTGAGTACTGGTTTCTTACTCACTGAAGAATTTTTTCTCTAAAATAATAGACTATCAGAAACTTTGCTGTCTGGAATTATGTTAGTTAGAATGAAGCATCCACCACAAAAAAACAAATGATAGTTATGTGATGTGATAGAAGTGTTAGCTAAGGCTACGATGGCAATGAGATTGCAATACGTAAATGTATCAAATCAACATGCTGTGTACCTTAAACTTACATAATATTATGTGTCAGTTATAATAAGAAACATTTTAAAAAGTGAAACATCCCACGGTGTGGGGTGGGGGGGAGGGGGGAGGCGCGTCTAAGTCATGACACAGAGAAAAGCCTCATTTACAAACCAGGTGCAGAGCTTACAACCCAGGTGCAAAACTTCGGATAACAGTATTCCAACGCTATCATAACTTTGTTTCCAAGTAAACAGGTCCCTGGGTCCACTTCATAGTCCAGGACTTATGATAATACCTTAACACAGCCCTGCTTTGCTTTGAGTCTATCAGTATATGGCTTCATTTACATTTCACCTAACCGCCATTCTTTCCCCCAGTCCTGTAACTCTCTCTTTTCCTTTGTTTGGTGAGATCGCCTATGAATTCTCTGATGTGCAGTCCCTCTGCCATACGTCAATGAACCTGACTTTATCAGTCTGAGGTTTGTGCCTGGTGGTCTTGGGCTGATTGAGACAGCAATTCATCACAGCACCTAGAACACAGGATAAGAGCAATATCTGTTCAGTGGGTGAATGAGTGAGTGACACGTTCCCCTAGATAGACTAGTGTGAGGCAAGAAGTGTCCCTAGGCCCTGGCCAACTTGGATGGTTTAGATCAGGATTTTGGAGTCAGGGCTGCGTCTGAATCCCAACCTGCCATTTACTAATTATGTGAGCAAAACAAGTTTCTTACTTCTCTGGGTCTCAGTTTCCTCATCTCTAAAGGGATTATTATTATTATTTATTGAATATAATCATCCCTCTGTTACAGAATTGTTGTAATTATCAGAAAAGATTGTCCAAAGATTGAAAATGGACAAAAGGGGGACTTCCCTGGTGGTCCAGTGGTTAAGAATCCGCCTTGCGATGCAGGGGACACCGGTTTGATCCCTGGTCAGGGAACTAAGATCCCACATGCCGTGGGGCAACTAAGCCCAAGTGCCACAACTACAGAAACTGCATGCCGCAATGAAGAGCCTGCACGCTGCCACGAAAGATCTCGTGTGAACCAACTAAGACTCGATGCAGCCAAAATAATATATATATATATATTAAAAAAAAAAAAAGAAAATGGACAAAACAGATTATTGGGTGTCCTATCAGGGAGTGCTTGCCATTGTTTAGGGGAACTTCTGAGATATGTTTCCATAGGGGCGTGCACATTTAATTGACTTGCTGTTGGAGAGACTTTTTTTTAAACCACTCTCTGAGGGTAGAAATTAAGTTGAGAAAACTGATGGCTCATAGTAATGCAAACGGTTCCTGTTCATGGCACTGCCAACTAATTTTGTCTGATAGAGAATACAAATCTCTGTAATTCCAATTCTTATTTGAACCAGTTTTAACATCTTACCAGCCTCCTATAATTAACGAGTTGGATAAAACCTTTGACACGTGTTCATTTCACATGTGTACCTGAGTCATGATTTTACCTTTTGAGATTGTAATTTAGTATCATGAAGAGCAATGATGGGTGTGACATGCTTCCTCTGCTAGAGACCCTTGAGAAGTGGCTGTGATGATTATTTCATCGGCACACTGAGATAGGAGACAGAATGTGCCAACAGAGCAGCAAGGGCATAGGGAAGGGGTGAGGAAGGCGTAATTCTTTATTTTTAATGTACTAGATATATATTTAATTAATTTATTTATTTACACATATCTATTCTTTTTTAAAAATAAATTTATTTATTTATTTATTTTGGCTGCGTTGGGTCTTCGTTGCGTGCGGGCTTTCTCTAGTTGCAGTGAGCGGGAGCTACTCTTTGTTGCGGTGCGTGGGCTTCTAATTGCAGTGGCTTCTCTTGCTGCGGAGCATGGGCTCTAGGCGCCCGGGCTTCAGTAGTTGCGGCACGTGGACTCAGTAGTTGTGGCGCACGGGCTTAGTTGCTCCGCGGCACGTGGGATCTTCCCAGACCAAGGCTCGAACCCGTGTCCCCTGCATTGGCAGGTGGATTCTTAGTCACTGCGCCGCCAGGGAAGTCCTCTATCTATTCTTTGCCAGATTCTTTCCCATATAGGTTATTTACAGGGTATTGAATATGTTTCCCTGTGCTATACAGTAGGTCCTTGTTGATTATCTATTTTATAAATAGTAGTGTGTATATGTTACTCCCAACCTCCTAACTGGAAGGGGTAATGCTCTTGGGACACATTCTGGCTGGATGGATAAGCTTGCCCCTCATCTTAGGTGTCTCTTGTTTTCAAGCACAGAACCCCACCTGGAACAATGGTGGGGAGCTCATGCCACGAAGCATAGGTGGAATGGCCAGGCTTCAGGAAGAACAGACACTGACCTGGATCTGAGGGCATCTTTATTCAAGGACCCCAGTGGCACGGGAGGTCTTCTCTCCCCCTCTGAACTCTGCCTGTTTGTTGGCTTGATTCTCTATTCCTGCCATGGACCTTGTCCACACAGCCAGGAACATGGCTGCCAAGGCTCCCAGGACCCACTCCCCAAGGCTGCCACCAGGAAAGAAGGACGGTCTCTCCTCAGTCCCAGTTCCATGGCTCTCCAGGGAGGACTCTGTGTGGTCTAGTTTGACAAGCTGCCCATCTTAGAGTCTTCAGCTGTGACCATGTAAGAAAAAGGTCTTTGCTGTGAACCACGTGGCTGGAGACGGGGGGGAGCAGTTCCAGGAAGAAGAGAGAGATGCTGAGCAGAGAAGGTGAGATGTTGGAAACTGGAGTGTAACCTACATGGAACTGGCATTGAGGGGGGACAGCTAACAATGTGAAAGGAGGAACAGTCGGGGTAGGGGCTGACACACTGTGCTGAGAATAGTGCCATGATTTTGCACAGAAGATGTTGCGGAAATACCTGTAGAATGAGTGAGGTAAGCGATGGGCTTATACAGGTGTATTCATTACCCTTCACACGTGGGTCAGTATGCTGGCCTCCTTACAGGTGTCAGTTAGCCCTCACAGAGGCCCTCTGGAGAGGTATGATGGTCTTTACCTGCCACTCAGTTTTGGATAAGGAAGCCCACAGAGGTCATATAGTTATTGAAGTAGCAGAACCAACTGGAGGCAATTTGATCCTAAATACCATTTGGAATGGACCTTTGGTTTTGTAAGCACGTATTATAATATAATATAAGCTTGGACATGACTCTGATCTTAATTTTCCTCCTTTATCTCAAGTGCTAACTCACCTGAGCAGAATGACCATGCCACAGTGAAGGTGTAAGGAAGGGAGGGAGGCTGACACGTGTATAAGACCCAGGAAAATGAACACCATTTACCAGGTACAGGAAGAAAGCCTTGAATAGAATAACCTGGTACGATTAAGGAAGGCAGAATGAAGGCTGAAATTTCCGACAGGGAGATAATCTCCCCATGAAGACAATCATTAGACCATGTGACTCAAACCTTGAGGAACGGCCAGGGTCACAGCTCTAGATGTTAAAAAGGAAAACGAATTAGTCTTGAAGAGGCCTCTCAGGAACATTTCGGCACTGAACTCAGGTGAGGGAATTGAATGATCCCTTTCACGCCCTGTCTTTAGGGCCGGTTCTGTGACGGCAGTGAAATTATTTAGAGTCTGATTGGAGAGTTCCATTATAAAATAGAGTGCTCTGTGGGTCGTACTTCCCTGGGTGGTGGGTGTGCCTGGGAAAGGCAGAGCTGTCAGGGTAGTGATCCTATTCCTGACACCGGGGTATAGTTGAGACAGCCAGATTTGCTGAACCCCATAGCAAGAGAGATGAATGGCTAATGATTTTTTTTTTTTTTTTTTTTTTTTTTTTTGCGGTACGCGGTCCTCTCAGTGTTGTGGCCTCTCCCGTTGCGGAGCGCAGGCTCAGCGGCCATGGCTCACGGGCCCAGCCGCTCCGCGGCATGTGGGACCCTCCCGGACCGGGGCACGAACCCATGTGCCCCGCATCGGCAGGCGGACTCTCAACCACTGCGCCACCAGGGAAGCCCCTAATGATTTTTTTTTTAATGATTTTAAAATATCTTTTTGGAAACAACCTCCTGGGGCATAAATAGGTAATCAGATTTATTGAAAAGAAAGAAAAAATTGGGGGCCATATCATCACCGTTGACATAGGGGAACCTAGTGGGGAAGGGGCTAGCAAGGCAGAGAAAATGATACTTTTGCCCCGTGCCACACCTCAGGTGACTACTGCAGCCCGGGTACAGCCTGTCCCTGGAGTTAAAATAATGCCATCAAGAGAGCAGAGGGGAGATAGCTGATCAAGCCTGTAAGTCCCAGAGCAATGCTGACAGCAAAGCAGGACCAAAGGAAAAGTAAAAATTAGGCCCTCTCCTGGAGATTATCATCTGTATCTGACTGATTTGAATTTCGCAAATTATGCCCCTCCTTTTTCTCTTTCATACATCTTCCTCAAACTTGCATTTTCTTATGAATGCAGATTAGTTAAATAGATGTTAAAGATCCATTTATTCTAAAGTGTGAATGACTACCCAAAGCTGGTGGGTACTCTCATTTGGAAAAATAAATTTTATTTATCCAAAACTCTCTCAGTTCTTGAAAAAGAACTGAGATAGTTGGAAACTCTCCAGTAATGGTGGAGATCTACCATAACCAAAGGGGGAAGAACTCTATACGGACAGAAAAACCAATAGACATGGGCTATTAAGGGAAAATCAGGAACAGGAGACTAGAGCCAAAGAGGGAAGAGGTGGAGTTCCCAATATGGACTGAATTAATGGGTAGCCAGTTGGAAAGAACAGCTTTAAAACAGGAAATCCAAATTACCTTATTTGTCATTTATGTATCAAAAATCAAAAATATCCAATGAAAGAGACAAGGTGATTGGAAATTGCTTACGGGTTCTGCTGGTGACAGAATGAAGTATCTCAAGCCATGCGATCCCAAATTAATATACTTGTGAAGTTCTCTTTCTCAGTTGTAAATAAACCCAGTGCTTGGGGACAACTCTCTGCTGAAATTCTGACTGTTAACAATTCTCCCTTGCCAGCAAGAAATCAACTGACTCAGTGCTCATGTGGAATGTTTTGTGAGTAGTTTTCATTTGACGGGCTGAACCACCAGTGGTGAGGTATGCTGATGGGGAGTATAACTTGATGGTGAGGACATTTTTTCTCCCTTCCTTTTCATTTGGGGGAGAAATGCTGAAAGGAAAACAAAAACCCAAACACACCCTCTCATTTTTTGGTACTTTACTATTCACAAAGCATAACACAAAATATCTTATTTGAGCCTTAAAACAGCATCCACATTTTTCTGATGAAAACACTGGGGCTCCAAGAGAGAGAGTTGGTTACTTCCATGGCAAGGAAGAGGCAAAGCTGGATGCACATTCAAGTCCACTGGACCCCAAATGCCACTAAGCCCCAGCCCTTCCATCTCCCATCCCAAAATATTTGTTTGATGAAATGTGTTATAAGCAGACTATCTGATGTGGAAAGCTAAATACGAAATTCTCCTTGTGTCTGGCATCTGCCAATTCACTAACTCCTCTCTGTCTCTAAAAATGAATGATGTCCCTAAATGATCATAAGACTACTAGAACTTAAACACTGTCTATTGCAACTGTAATAGTCATACTCATGGGGCTGTGCTAGGCACATACATCGGGCATGCTTTTATAGCCAGAAATAATTTACTGCATAATGTCTGCCAGTAAATTGGAGCATATGATGATCCTAAATGTGTCTTGTAAGGAAGTAAACCATTCAACTGTAGAAAGGGCACGATATCTGTATATAAAGGCACCCACCTTTGCATCAAGATGCATCTCCATGATCATTGCCTTCCTTTTGGTTTCTATCCCACTGTGAGTGGGGAGCCTTGTGGGGAGAAGGGGAGAAGCCCTTTGATTTTCCTTAAGTTCTCCAAGATTCACAAGCTCCCTGTTATTTGAAATGAAGTTCTCACAACAATGAGCTTTCTACCTCCTGTCCAGAGATACTTGTCAAGTTTTTGTTTGTTGTTGTTTTAGGATATTGAGTATAGTTCCCTGTGCTATACAGTAGGACCTTGTTGTTTATCCATCCTATATATACTAGTTTGCATCTGCTAATCCCAAACTCCCAACCCTTCCCTCTCCCATCGCCCCTTTTGGCAACCACAAGTCTGTTCTCTATGTCCATGAGTCTGTTTTTGTTTTGTAGATAGGTTCATTTGTGTCGTATTTTAGAGTCCACATGTAAGTGATATCATATGGTGTTTGTCTTTCTCTTTCTGATTTACTTCACTTAGTATGATAATCTCTTGGTCCATGTTTGTTTGTTTTTATTTATTTTTTAAAGTCTGCACTCTCTGGAGAGGAGTATGGGATCTCTCTATTTATTGCTTTTTGGTCTTTTGCTTCGGGCAATTTTGTATTCTTTCTTCAGTAGTTTCAAACTACAGAAATTGACCCGAATGTTAGGATTAATCCAAAAATAAACTTCAATACATGGCAGTTGCTTGTCTCTGGAATTCCTCTCTTTCCCTTGACTGGGTAGTACAAAGATACTAGATTTCCAGTAGAGTGGTCTGTTCTCTTTCTAAACTTTAGGAAAACCAATTCTTAGATCTGTGGATAAAAGCCTTAAGGTCCACAAACCCCCTTTCTTCCTTGGAAATTTATATCTTAAAAAAATTCTTCAGATCAGAGCATAGGTTGGCTCATATGCAGAGGTTGAGAAACCCTCTGAGTAAAAGAACCCACAATCATGTCGTTGTTCTCTTGCCTGGGAGGGCAGAGAGAAATCACAGTCCTCCCCAGCAGATTGCAGCAAAAAGAATGTTACAATTCTCAGTTAAATTTAAAAGGTTTCCTGGGGCAGATGTTTTTCTTTGTAGGAATGCTACATTGTTTTTTTTTTTTCATTTTTATGTCTCTGGAATATTTTGCCTATTTCAGTAATCTGCCAGTCTGGTTATATGGGCTCAGCCACTGGGAAGCTGGCATAACTATTGTGCAGACCACTTAAAACTGAATTGAAGTGGACTCCTGTGAAGAACATTCAGCACGAGACTGGGGCTCCGGCTCTACCACCAGCTCACAGTGTGACCCTGGGGACGTCTCTTCCTCTTTCTGGGTTTCATTTTCCTTTTCAGGAAAATTCCGAGATTGGCTTCATCTTCTCTTTCCAGCCTTTCATAGAGCATTTGTCGGATGTCAAGTTGGGAAGGGGACATGTCGTGGATGGTCATTAGTGGTGGCTTTGTACCACAGGTACCTTAAGCATTCACTGCACGTGTATTTCACTGCATCTTTGGACGGGGGTTTTCTATGGATTTTTAAGCTGGGGTATTTGTTTTGTGGCCTTTCATGAGCCTCAACATTGTTGCAGAACAAATGAATGTCTAGATTGTTTCTTCCTTTAGCAGTAGCACAGCTGACATTCGTATTACACTTTTAGTTTATAAAGAATTTTCACATTTGGTGTCGCATTTAGACTCAGACACTCACTGAAATGTAAACGGAGGATAGTTATAGAAAAGACACTGGCATTCCTTCCTAAAAGGTCTGAGTAGGGCTTCCCTGGTGGCACAGTGGTTAAGAATCCACCTGCCAATGCAGGGGACATGGGTTCGATCCCTGGTCCGGGAAGATCCTACATGCCGCGGAGCAACTAAGCCCATGCGCCACAACTACTGAGCCTGCACTCTAGAGCCGCGAGCCACAACTACTGAGCCCCCGCGCCTAGAGCCCGTGCTCTGCAACAGAGAAGCCACCACAATGAGAAGCCCATGCACCACAATGAAGAGTAG
This sequence comes from Globicephala melas, assembly GCF_963455315.2. Taxonomy (NCBI): domain Eukaryota; kingdom Metazoa; phylum Chordata; class Mammalia; order Artiodactyla; family Delphinidae; genus Globicephala; species Globicephala melas. Next base: position 52,365,150 of record NC_083324.2, read on the forward strand.
CCCCCACTAGCCGCAACTAGAGAAAGCCTGCATGCAGCAAAGAAGACCCAGTGTAGCCATAAATAAATAAATAAATAAATAAATAAATAAAAAGAATAAAGGTCTGAGTAATATCAATCAATCAGTAAATAAAAAGGTCTGAGTAATATCACCTGGGAAACCTAAAGATTTGAGCAGGTGATGATAAGTATGCAGGTAGGCAAACATTCATCCATCCCTCCTTCCATGCACCCATGCATCCATCCATCCGTCCTTGCATCTATTCGTCCTTCTGTTCCCTGACATAGGGAACCCATTCCCTAACATGAAGGTAACCTGGCACTTGACCTCATATATCTTTTTTTCTTTCTTTTTAAAAATTTGTTTAAAATTTTTACATTTAATAAAATTCACTCTTTTTTGGTGGACAGTCTATGAGTTTTGACAAGTGGATAGAGTCCTTATAACCACTGCCATAATCCTCCTACAGAGCAGGTCCATCACCCCACCCCACTCCAAAAAATCCTCTCCAGCTGACTCTGTAGTCAGACCCTGGCTTCACCCTTACCTCTCGGCAACCACTGATCTGTTCCTTGTCCCTGTACTTTTGCCTTTTCCAGAGTGTCCTATAAATGGGATCACATAGTACGTGCTTCAGTCTGGCTTATTTTTCTTAGCATAATGCATTCAAGATTTACTTGTGCTGTTGCAGGGATCAACAGTTTGCTCTCTCTTATTGCTGAGTAGTTGTCCGTTGTATGAATGTATGTTTTGTTTTGTTTTCAGTTCATTCCCCAGTTGAGGGATACTCGGGTTGTTTCCACATTTTGATGATTATGAATAAAGCAGCAATAGACATTCTTCTAGAGGTTTTATTGTGAACATAGACTTTTGTTACATTTAGATAAACATCCAAAGTGGGATAACGGGGTTGTATTTGTTGTTGCTGTCATTGTTGTTGTTCTTTCACTTGTATTTAATTGAGGTAACATAGATTTATAACATTATATAAGTTTCACGTGTGCAACATTATATTTCTACTTCTGTATACCCTACAATGTGCTCACATCCAAAAATTTGGTTTCCATCCCGTTTACCCATTTCACCCTCCCTCCCGGCCCCTCCTCCTGTGGTAGCTACTACTCTGTTCTCTGTATCTTTGTGTTTGTTTTTGTTTGGTTTGTTCATTTATTTTGTTTTGTTTGTTTGTTTTTTATCAATATTTTTATTGAAGTATAGTTTATTTACAATGTGTTAATTTCTGCTGTACAGCAAAGTGATTCAGTTATACATATATACATATATATATATGTAAACTTTCTTCTTTAAAATAATCTTTTCTGTTATGGTTTATCATAGGATATTGTATATAGTTCTCTGTGCTATACAGTAGGACCTTGTTGTTTGCTTGTTAGTTTTTTATATTCCACATGTTGATGAAAATAACCAATAAACAATCTATAAAAGGAATAGAAAAGAGTTTTATTTGAGCCAAACTGAGGACTATAGCCCTGAAGACAGACGCTGCACAGTTTTATGTCTTGTCAGAACAAAGAACATCAAACAAGTCAGGGAAACATTCCTTCAAGGTTTCAAAAAATAGATCAGCATGTACACAGCAAGTCAGCATGGCCTTGGCACCTGGGAAGGGAGTCTTATTGCCAGAGGAGGACCAACATTGGTGTCCCACGAAGGGAGGCATTTCATCTTTATTTTTTTTATTTTTCATTTTTTTTTTGCGGTACGCGGGCCTCTCACTGTTGTGGCCTCTCCCGTTGTGGAGCACAGGCTCCGGACGCGCAGGCTCAGCGGCCATGGCTCACGGGCCCAGCTGCTCCGCGGCACGTGGGATCCTCCCGGACCGGGGCACGAACCCGCGTCCCCTGCACCGGCAGGCGGACTCACAACCACTGTGCCACCAGGGAAGCCCCTAATCTTTATTTTTAACATGGACATTCTTGACTTCTGGTCAATGTGCCCTTTTCCTTAATAATTAAAGGAGATGTACAATGTATGTTTGATAAGCCACAAACAGGCTGTTTTAGCATGAAATTCAAGTGCATTCATGTATAAGCCAGAATGACTTCTTATATCTCCATATGTGAAAATTTCTTTTACTATACATATGAGTGAAATCATAGTCTTTGTCTTTCTCTGTCCTATTCACTTGGTAAGTGTATGTTTAACTTTAGAAAAAACTGCCAAAAAGTTTCCCAAAGTGGCCGTCCTAGTTTGCATTCTCGCCAGCAATGTATAAGTGTTCCAGTTACTCTAAGTCTTCACTAGCACGTGGTATCATTAGTTTTTTGTGGTGTGTGTGTGTGTGTGTGTGTGTTTAGCCATACCAGTAGGTATGTAGTATATCATTGTAGTTTTAATTTGTATTTCCCCAATGACTAAAGATGTTGAGCATCTCTTCATGTACTTATTTGTCATCTGTATATCACATTTGATGATTATTTAAAACTTCCACCATTAAAAAAATAAGGCTGTTTATTTTCTTAGTTCTACATTTTTAGAGTTCTTTACATATTCTGGGGACAAGTCCTTTGTCAGGTACGTGACTTGTAAATATTTTCCTCAGCCTGTGGCTTGTCTTTTCATTCTCTTGTCAGTGTCTTTGCAGAGCAAAAATTTTTAAATTTTGATAATGTCAAATTTTCAATTTTTAACAATATATTATGCTTTTGTTGTAGTATCTGAGAACTATTTCCCTAATCCAAGTTCATAAAGCTTTCTCCTATGTTTTCTTCCTAAAGTTTAAGAGTTTTACCTTCCACATTTTGGTTTATGATTCATTTTGAGTTAATTTTTGTATAAGGTGTAGGTAAGGTTCTTATTTTTTTTTTTGCATATGAATGTCCAGTTGTTCTAGCATCATTTGTTGAAAAGATCACCTAGGTAGGCTCAATGTAATCACAAGAATTCTTGTAAGAGGGACACAGGAGGGTCAGAATCGGAAGGAAATGAAACGACAGAAGCAGAGGTTGGGGTGATGCCATTGCTGGAGGGGCCATGAACCAAGGGATGCAGGTGCCCCTAGAAGCTGGAGAAGGCAGGAAACTGTCTCTCCCCTAGAGCCTTCAGAAAAAATACTGTACTGCCTGCTAATACTTTGATTATAGCCTGTAAGACCCATTTTTGAATTTCTGACTGCCAGAACTGTAAGATAATAAATTATAATAAATTTGTATTGTTTTAAGCCACCAAGTTTATGGTACTAGTTTACAGCAGAAACAGGAAACTAATACAGAAAGCTCCACTGAATTGTGTTTGCACTTCTATCAAAAGTCAATTGGCTATTCTGTAGAACTATTTCTAGATTTTCTATTCTGTTCCATTTTTCTATGTGTCTATGCTTTTGTCAATACTACATTGATATATCATTTTTTTTTTTTTTTTTTTTTTTTTGCGGCACACGGGCCTCTCACTGTTGTGGCCTCTCCCGTTGTGGAGCACAGGCTCCGGACGCGCAGGCTCAGTGGCCATGGCTCACGGGCCCAGCCGCTCCGCGGCATGTGGGATCTTCCCAGACCGGGGCACGAACCCGCGTCCCCTGCATCGGCAGGTGGACTCTCAACCACTGCGCCACCAGGGAAGCCCCTGATATATCATTTTTATTTTAACCTGCCCTGAGTTATTTTATTTTCCCTGCTTCATATCTTCAGGATATGAAAATTTGGTCAAGGGTAGTGAAAAGGAAACAAAGAGATAAAAATTACAAAATGACAACTTTCAAGGTAGCCATCTGTATTAGTTAATTACTGCTGAGTAAAAAATTATCCCAAATTTAGTGGCTTAAAACAGAAACACTTACTGTCTCACAGTTTCTGAAGGTTGGGAATCCAGAAGCAGCTTAGCTGGGTGGTTCTGCCTCAGGGTCTCTCATGAGGTTGCAGCCAAGCTGTCGGTCAGGGCTGCAGTCATCCTGAGGCTTGACTGGGGTGGACGTGCTTCCAAGGTCCCTCATGTGGCGGTCAGCTGGCCTCTGAAAACCTGCCTCCAAGATGACTCACATAGTGGCTGGCATGCTTTAATTCCTCTCTGTAGGCTGCCTGGGTGTCCTTATGACATGGCAGCTGGCTTCCCTAGTGCGAATGATGAGAGGCAGAAACAGAGAGAACATTCACCTAAGACAGAAACCATTGTCTTTTTATAACATAACCTTGGACATGATGTCTCATTACTTCTGCCAATGTTCTCTTCACTAGAAGTGGGTCACCAAGTCTATTCCACACTCAAGGGGAGAGGAATTAAGCTCCACCTCTTGAGAAAGTATCACAGAATTTGTAGACATATCTTTGAAACCACTATAGGCTGGCTACAAATTATTTATATCCCTCCCACATGCAAAACACAGTCGTCCTCTCAAGGGCCCCTAAGAGTCTCCTCCCATCACTGCACCAGCTTGAAGTCAGAATCACGTCCTCTAAGCTGAGTCCAGGAGAGGAGAGGATGCTCAGGGGTAGCTATTTAAGATCAGCTCCTTGAGTTCATTCCTGCAACCTGTGAAACTGAAGAAAGGCTGTCTGCCCCCTCCCCCCGTCAACAGACAGTGGTCAACAGGCACAGACACAGGATAGCCGCTCTGATATTCCTGTTCAAAAAGGGGGAAATGGGAAGCAGGAAGGAATCAGTGGTCCACGGTGATTCTAAAATCCAGTCAACAAGTTGTAATCCTCTTTCGAGTCCCTTGATTGCATCTCAAGACCTGGGAATAATTCTCCCGTGGTCCTTGACTCCCTCTCCAAACCCTTGGTTTTGCCTCCCAGTCAAACTTCCCTCTTCACAAGAGGTACTCTGTTTTCCTAACCCCAGTTCATAAAGATTTCTCCTATGCTTTCTTTTAAAAGTGAATATTTTTGTTTCACCTTTTAGTTTTTGATTCCTTTTGAGGTCTTTTTTTTTTTTTTTTTTGCGGTACGCGGGCCTCTCACTGCTGTGGCCCCTCCCGTCGCGGAGCACAGGCTCCGGACGCGCAGGCTCAGTGGCCATGGCTCACGGGCCCAGCCACTCTACGGCATGTTGGATCTTCCCGGACCGGGGCACGAACCCGTGTCCCCTGCATTGGCAGGCGGACTCTCAACCACTGTGCCACCAGGGAAGCCCTTGAGGTCATTTTTGAATAAAGTGTGAAGTATGGATTTTTTACTTTTTTGCATATAAATGTCCAATTGTTCCAGCACTGTTTTTTTCTGGGGTTTTTTTGGTTGTTGTTTTTAAAGCAACTTTATTTTCCAACCACCTTTTTTCCATTTTCTGTCTAAGAGTCTGTGGAAGAACAGCTTCTGTGTGTTCCTGCTGCAAGGAATTTGAAAATGTCTTCCTTGTTCATGTGCAGGACCTCAAGGGCTCTGGATATTGTGGAAGTTTTCCCTTAAGTTACCATGGGAACCCAGAACACTACCGTGTTGACCCCTCCCTGGGTATGTTGGAAAGTCAGCACCTTTGTTGAAATATGGCAGAAGTGACGCTGCGCCAGTCCCTAGACAAGGCTTCAAGAGGCTTTGCATGCTTCCTCTTTCTGGAACCCTCTCAGTGCCCTGAGAACAAGCTGAGGTGAGGCTCCAGGAGGATGAGAGATCCTGGTAAGGACGAAGAGCCCAGCTGTCCCAGCCAAGGCCAACCTAGACCATTCAGCCATCGCTCAAAGGCGCGAGGAGACCCAGACAGGATCAGCAGAGTGAAAACTGATTCACACTTTCTGGGAGAATTTTGTAATACATGAGCCATGTTTTTTGTTTTTGCGGTATGCGGGCCTCTCACCGCTGTGGCCTCTCCCGTTGCGGAGCACAGGCTCCGGACGCGCAGGCGCAGTGGCCATGGCTCACGGGCCCAGCCGCTCCGCGGCACATGGGATCTTCCCGGACCGGGGCACGAACCCGTGTCCCCTGCATCGGTAGGCGGACCCTCAACCACTGTGCCACCAGGGAAGCCCTGAACCTGTTTTTGAATAAGATAATCTGTAACTATATTTCTGCATAGAAAAATGTCTGGAAGAACATACACATAACTTATTAACAGTGGTTTCCTCTGGGGAGGTGTTACAAATATATTTCACTTTCTATTGTACATTGTATCTTTGTGTATATGAATCTTTACAAATGATCATCCATTTAAATAAATTAATCATCAAAACATGACATAATTTCCATTTTGGAAAAATGTCAATATAATGTATATATGGCTGTATTGTAAAGTTGCATATGACCATTGCAGTAATTTGATTTTCCTGGATATAACCCCCAGGGCGGTCCTGATGGAGCTGCTAGTTCACAGGGTGATGGGCTGTCCCTACTCCCACTGTGGTGTTTCCATCTTCCCAGCGGCTGGTAAAGTTGCGAGTACATACTGCTGCTGAAGTCCAGGCAGTGAATTTGTAAGAACATTGGACTTGGCGTCAGAAGACCTGAGTTCAGGTTTAGTATTGGCTTCTCTTTTCTGAGTTTCTGTTTCTTCCCCAGTAAAACTGCACTTCATTCATCAAACAATAAACATTTATTGAGGATTATGGCGTGCAGGCCCTGTGGCTGGATGCTAGGGGCCCAAGCTCCTGCCCTGCTTCTCTCCCAGTGGTGATGGGAGAATCAATTTCTACATGAACAAAAGTGTAACAAGAAATGGAATTCCAGGCACTGAGCTGTACTTTCAGTGGTTTCATTAAGTAGAAGAAAGAAGACTGAATCCATTATGAAGCAAGTGGAATAGCCAAACTGCCTGAGTTTAAAATCTAGCTCCAACAGGGTTTGGGGGGGAGGCTGCTTTTTTTTTTTTTAAGTGGTTTAAGCCAGATATTATACATATATTTAATTAAGAAAAAATTTTTTGGCTGCACTGTGTGGCATGTGGGATCTTAGTTCCCTGACCAGGGATCGAACTCATGCCCCCTGCATTGAAAGCATAGAGTCTTAACTACTGGACCGCCAGGGAAGCTCCTTAAAATTTTTTTTATTTAAAAAAATTTTTATTGAAATATAGTTGATTTACAATGTTGTGTTAGTTTCAGGTGTACAGCAAAGTGATTCGGTTATACATATATGTGTATGTATATACATATATTTCTTTTTTAGGTCCTTTTCCATTATACAGGGGATGTTGCTTAACTATTTTTTTGAAATATAAATTTTTTTTTTTAGTAAATTTATTTATTTTTGGCTGCGTTGGGTCTTCGTTGCTGCGCGGGCTTTCTCTAGTTGCAGCGAGAGGGGGCTCCTCTTTGTTGCGGTGCACGGGCTTCTCACTGTGGTGGCTTCGCTTCGTTGCAGAGCACAGGCTCTAGGCACGCGGGCTCAGTAGTTGTGGCTCACGGGCTCTAGAGCGCAGGCTCAGTAGTTGCGGCGCACGGGCTTAGTTGCTCCACGGCATGTGGGATCTTCCCAGACCAGGGCTCGAACCTGTGTCCCCTGCATTGGCAGGAGGATTCTTAACCACTGCGCCATCAGGGAAGCCCTAAAATAAATTCCTATTTCTCCTTGTAGAACAAGAATAAAATTTTTTACATCTTGCCCTATTTTTGCTGAACATTTCTTTGATTCAGTTTTTCTCCACCTGTAAAATAGGAACAGGAACAGTACACAGCTCATGTGGTTGTTGTAAAGATTAAACGAGTTACTATGTATAAAACACTTGGCACAGTGCCTGGCACATAGTAAGTGCTCAATAAATATTAGCTATGATTGTTATTATTTGGGATGGAGAACACATTAGATCAGTTGTTTCTAACACAAATGTGACCAAGTTGAAACAGAGGGTGATCTGCTTGTGACAAACTTCTCTCCACTTGTGGCTTCATGTATGGCATCTGGCCAACCATGTCAGTGACTAATTACTTTTTCTAAAATTTATTTTGGGACTTCCCTGGTGGCGCAGTGGTTAAGAATCTGCGTGCCAATGCAGGGGACGGGTGTTCGAGCCCTGGTCTGGGAAGATCCCAGATGCCGCAGGGCAATTAAGCCCGTGCACCACAACTACTGAGCCTGTGCTCTAGAGCCCGCGAGCCACAACTACTGAGGCTGCGTGCCACAACTACTGAAGCCCACGTGCCTAGAGCCTGTGCTCTGCAACAAGGGAAGCCACTGCAATGAGAAGCCTGCACACTGCAACAAAGAGTAGCCCCCACTCGCCGCAACTAGAGAAAGCCTGCGCGCAGCAAAGACCCAATGCAGCCAAAAATGTAAATAAATAAATAAAAATAAATAAAATGCTGTGAATTCAGAACACAAAGATAAAAAAAATTATTTTATTGAAGTATAGTTGATTTACAATGTTGTGTTAATTTCTAGTACTATTTACTCTTGCTGGTCCATGAACATCCTCTTAAGACTTTATGTGCCGTTGACAAGAATGACAGTCCCAGCTAGAAGAGGGGGTTCCGGAAACAGTTACTGGAAACTCCAGACCAGCTCTCTGGGTCCATGTGGAGAAACTGTGGTAGTCAGCTCCCTACTCGGGGTGACTGTTTCTGCCCATTATTTGAAGAGGTGTGGTGTGTTTGTCCTTTTGTTCCAATTATGTATGGCTTCCACTCACAAAGTCTTCACATGGTCCAAGATGGCTGTTAGATTTTCAGTCATTCTACTTACACTTGTATCTTTCTTAATGATTTATACAATCTGGGTAAGTTAAGGAAATAAGTCCTTGTTTTGGGCATGTATGTTTTGCAAATATTTTTGCCAATTTATTATTTCTTTTGTTCTCAAATTGTTTTTCCAACATGAAGAGAATTCTGCAGATATCTTTTCTTCACTTGCTATTCTACAGTGGGTCAAGGGAAGCTTTCTAGAAAAAGTGACTTTAAATTTAAAACTCCAGTGATCCAGCAATCCCACTCCTGGGCATATTTCTGGAGAAAACTCTAATTCGAAAAGATACATGCACCCCAATGTTCACAGCAGCACTATTTACAATAGCCAAGACATGGAAGCAACCTAGATGTCCATTAACAGATGAATGGATGAAGATGTGGTACAGATATACCATGGAATATTACTCAGCCATAAAAAGAATAAAATAATGCCATTTGCAGCAACATTGATGAACCTAGGGATTATTATTACTAAGTGAGGTAAGTCAGACAGAGAAAGACAAACATCATATGATATCACTTATATGTGGAATCTAAAATATGATACAAATGAACCTATTTATGAAACAGAAACAGACTCACAGACATAAAAAACTTATGGCTACCAAAGGGGAAAGGGGGTGGGGGAGGGATAAATTAGGAGTTTGGGATTAGCAGATACAAACTACTATATACAAAATAGATAAACAACAAGGTCTTATTGTATAGCACAGGGAACTATATTCAATATCCTGTAATAAACCATAATGGAAAAGAAAAAGTATATATATATATAACTGAATCACTTTGCTGTACACCTGAAACTAACACAACATTGTAAATTGACTATACTTCAATTAAAAAAACAAACAAAAACAACAACAAAAAAACCCAATTCCATGGGTGAGAAGCACTAGCCTGGTGAAGAGGCGGGGAAGAGTGGGGACATGTGTGCTCCTCTCTCTGTCATGGTCTTGCCTCTTCTTGCAGCACATCTGCTCCATGCACCTCTTGCTACTGACTTACCTCTTTGGCCATTTCTGATCCCACACAGCTGGCTTGCTCTCGCTCCACCTTGGTTTCTATGGTCTGAATATTTGTCAACCACAGTTTCTGAGAAACTCCCTCAATCATGTTCTACATAAGTGTATTTGACATAAATTACTACCATGACTGGGATGCAGGAAAATTAGAGTTATGATATCTCATTTGTTTTTTTTTTGTGACTTGATCAAATTACTCACTTTCCCTATAAAATTCCTACACTGTCTGCAAGAGTAATTAAAGCATTATATGAAGTAATACAAGGCCACAATGCATTGGAAAAAAATTTTTTTTCTTCTTTTTGGCAGAGGGTTTTGAATCCTTTATCAATATCCACCCAATTCCTATGTTGAAATCCTAATGCCCAATGTGATGGTATTAGGAGGTGGGGCCTTTGAGAGGTGCTTAGTTCATGAGGGTGGGGTTAGTTCTCTTATAAAAGAGACCCCACAGAGCTCCCAAGACCCTTCTGCCACATGAGGACACAGTGAAAAGTCTGAGGCTTGGAAGAGGGTTCTCACCAGAACCTGAACATGCCAGCACCATGATCTTGGACTTGCAGCCTCCAGATCTGTGAGAGAGAAATTTTTGTTGCTTACAGGCTCCCAGTCTGTGGTATTCTGTTACAGCAGGCTGAACAGACTAGCACTCTGACCTTGACTAGTCCTTTCAGTGTAGCCCCTCCCCCCTTCAACTAGACTATCTCAAGGGTCTCAGTTTTTTAGTCCAAGGTGAGAAGTCACAGGTGGGCTGGGTAGGTGGTAGAGGTTCGATAATATGAAATAAGATGATGGCACCTCCCACTTTTAGCCGGACCCGCAGGTGGCAGGCCCCCACGAGGGGTGCTGTGTGGGCATATAACGACTGACGATTATTGTTCAGTATGCGCCCACCTCCCAGTCCTCATGCCAATGAAGGGCTTCAAGATCGCTCATACACTGACCAGCTGGCTCAAGGAAAGTTATGCTGTGGGACAAAATGGTTCCTAAAATCTCAGCGGCAAAGATTTTGTGCATGTGGTATGGCCAAGGCTAACTGGCTTCAGCTCTGTCACACGTCTTCTCACTCCAGGACCCAAGCTGAAGGACAGCCCTGATCTGAGACATGCTGCTCACCTGGCAGAAGGAAGAGAAAGATGGTGGAACCGTGAGATGAATCTTAGACTTACGTTTGGACATAGCATCTATCATATCTGTTCACAGTCCACTGGCCAAAAGAAATCCATGGCCGAGCCTGAGGGTCATGTGGAGGGAGAACAGTCCTCCCAGGGGAAGAGGCGGTAAGTATTTTGAACAAATAAACATTCTCACATAGTTCATCCCAGCCAGTAGTATCATCAGTCCCATTTTGCAGGTGAGAAAACTAAGTCTATAAGAGGTATCAAGGTCATAGATTAGAACTCAGCTCCGTCTGGCTTCGAAGTTGGTCTTTTCTACCATGCAGTCTCTTGAGAATTTTTCTCTTTTTACACTGTGTGGGTACTTGGGATTGTAATTTATTCAGGGCACAACCAACTCTCATCAGCTCCAGAAGCTTCTCCATGAAAATTTCTAGAGCTAACCCACCTCTGAAAGCTTCCTGGAAGGATATGGAGCTAGAAAGGAGTCGGGCTGGGGGAACTGTCCCCATGAAAGCCGACTCTATTTCATTTAGTAATTTTTTAACTGTTGAATTATTTATCTGCTTTATGGGTTTGTAGATGGGGATCATCTATCAGTATTTGTTTTTGTTTTCTTGTGTGTGTGTTGGGGAGAGTGTGAGGTCCTCAAAGCTATTTTCCAGGTAATTTTGGAAACTTCCAGATTGCATTGGATATTTATATGCACAAAAATGATGAGTGCAGTGGAGAAAGTGTAACCCATCTACTTCTGCGGAAGAGCAAAAACAACTTTAGATTTAGAAACCCAGCTGCAGCTCCGTGTACCTTGGGGCGGGGGTGGTGGTGGTGGTGGTGGAGGTGGGGGGGGGAGCAGAAGTTACAGCCAATAGAATACTTCGCTCTGTTTGTAAGTATCTGTGATTTCTCCTGCCTTAAGTGCAGTCTTACCCATTTCGGAGCCTCTGGTTCCCAGGTGCTTCTTGCTGTCTGATAACACCAGGTAGGGTTGGATTTGACAGGTTTACGTGTGTCCATCAGGGTGGGGATTAGGGTGAAGGCAGTGCGGCGCCTAGGACGCTCAATTTAAGGAGGCACTCGCAGGAACCCGAGTTCTCTTGCCTCTGGTCCCGGCCCTGGTGTCCACTGTGTCATAACTCCGCTGGCTGAAAATGCCCCGGGAGCGCTCTCTGCCCTCCCCTCCCAGACGCACAGGAGAGCCCGGAGAACCTCCCTGCCCTGTTTCTTGGCTCGGCCAGTGAGGTCGATGTCCAGGTGACCGTGTACGTGTGTCCGGGCCAGGCTCAGTGCGGAAGACGGAGAAGAGTGTGCGCGTGAGCCGGCGTTAGGCCGGGCGGGTCCATATCCGGGTGGACCCGGTGGGTGGGACCGCCCCTCCCTCCAGGTCCCGAGGTGGGTGGGGGTTGGGGAGTGACGCGCGGAGATTCCCTTTCGCACCTTCCCATCCGAGAGGGGGCGGCAGGGTGTGGATTCCGGGCGTGCCCACCCTGCGCATTGGCGCTGGGAGCGCCCCGAGCCCTGGGCCTGAGCGGCCGCAGGGACTGGAAAGCAAAGGAGGAGGAACCGGAGGAGGGCTTGCCGAACCGGCCACCCGCTCCGAACTTGCCGGGGAAACTAGTGCGGAGGGAGGGGCCGGGGCCCGGGCCGCGGCCGGAGGAGGGGCGGCCGCAGCTGCATCCAGCCCCGTTGGCTTCCTTCCCAGCTCTTCTTTGCCTCCTCCTCCTCTTCCTCCTGTATGAGTCAGGCGTTTCCCGGGGATTTGGAGCAGCCACGCGCGGCCCGGGTGCCCGGAGCTGTAGCCGCCGCCGCGCCAGGAGCTCCAGCGCCGGGGTCGCCACCGCTGCGGGCACCCGCGTCCCAGGCGCGCGCGAACCATGGAGAGGGCGGCCCAGGGCGCAGACGGCGGCGGGGGCAGCAACAGCAGCAGCCGCAGCAGCAGCCGCGCCACCTCGGCGGGCTCCTCGCCCTCCTGCTCCCTAGCGGGCCGGGGGGTCTCCGGTCGGTCGGCGGCCGCCGGGCTCGGCGGCGGGGGCAGCCGCAGTAGCCCGGGCTCGGTGGCCGCTAGCCCGTGCGGGGGAAGCGGCCGGCGGAGGGAGCCGGCGCTCGAGGGCGTGCTCAGCAAATACACCAACCTCCTCCAGGGCTGGCAGAACAGGTAACGCGCCGGCCGCCCGCCCCTCCCTGCGCGCCGCTTGTTGTGAGTGTGAGTGTGTGCGCGCGCGATCGGGCCGCCGGCGAGCCGGGGCCGCCTCGGCACCCGGGCCCTTCCCAGGTCCCCGCTCCCCTCAGCGCGCCGCCACCCCACCCTGGGACCGCATCGCAGTGGCGGGGAGGGAGGGAGAGCCCTGGCTCCTGCTGGGACTGGAGCGGCGGGCGGGCGAGCGCGCTGGTCCCCGGGCCCTGACTGCTAGCGGTTTCCCGTACTCCTGGAGAATGGCTGAGGACGGGAGGCAGAGGGGGCGTGCTTGACGCCTGGCTGAAAGAGCTAGTACATCTGGTCCCATCACAGCAGTTCTCCCCATATCATAGTTCATTTAAAACTTTGTCGTTTAAAGACACCACCACCACCAGAAACCAGCCACTTATCCTCGGCGGCTTCCGGCGCGCATGCTAGCCCCCTGCCCAGTTGGTGGCCGGGAACCTCCAATCTCTGCGACGGAAGTTTAGGGTTTTTTTTGTTTTTTGTTTTCCTTTGACACTCTCTCCCCTTTCGAAATGGCAGGTCGCTATTTAAATTATTATTATTTTCCCCCTTTAGGTGTTTTTTGAAGTTCCCTGCTCACTCTACCCTCACAGTTGGGAAGCCTAGTTATGGACACGTGGAAGGATGGGTGTCAAGGGAAGGGGTCGCGGTGCTGTGTGGACTGAGTAGTGAGAATAGTGAGGAACACTTGAAAGGAGCAGATGGGGTACTGCAGCTGACATTTTTAAACTTTGTTTTTCAAAAGCAAGTCAAAGGAAAATACAAATAACCATGCAAGGAGAATGGGGCTTTTTGGAGACGTTGTTGATGAGATCTTGTGTCTGGTCCTTAATAGCCCTTGGATATTAGGACTTGGGGTTCTTAAGGATGCTTGTGAGATTTGAATCACACCCTGGGAACTCTTGCTTCTCTCCGCCGGTTAGTAGAGTACTTGGTCCTCTCTCCCTTTGTAAGTTTCAGATTGTTTACGGCTGAAACAGCAGGCAGTTATTTACATGAAACTCAACTAAGAGGAAGATGGAGGGTTCCATCCTACTATGGAACCTGAGTTGATATTATAGACAGAGAACTTTCACGGGGGTTTCCTTGGAGATCTGCTACTGTGTTAGTGGAAGTTGCACCTTAACTTTTGAATCCTTTTATTTCTTAAAATAGCCCCAGTGTCTGCTCTTGGCTCTCCCTTTTCCCCTCCAGTTCTTGGAGAGCTGAAAGGATGGGTCGAGTGCTGAGAGGAGACAGATGAGAGGGCTGAATCTGATTTCAGTTCCTGGTAATTGCGTTGTTAATGGCACCTCGCCATGCCTTGCTGGTGATAGCATTTGGTTTGTGTGTTGGACAGTCACCTTTAATGCTTTTTCTCCCAAGTAGCTTATGAGGCCAACAGAGCTTTTACCCTGGATTACTGTTATTTCACTTGGGGATGGCATTTTACCTGCAATGTATATTAAAGGATTTGTTCTTTGGAGTGGATTTAGGGGGAATTGGAGTAACTCATGCTTTTGTGTATCTAAATCTACTGGAGTATTTAGGTTGAAGGCCAGATTGAGAAGAGGCAAAATTTATAATAATGATAATAATAACAACAACAACAACAACAACACGTACTTGATTGCAGGCTACACAGGTGAAATGTATTGTGTGTGCTGCTGAGGTCTCCTCTTTATTGAGTTTGTTTACTGTGGTTTGTAGCTGCTTGCCAATGTTTGTTCTCATCATAGTAGATGCACCGGTTTTGAAGTCTACCACTGACTCCAAAAGCATTGTCTCTTTCTAATGGTTAATGTCTCAGTGTCAGGTTTTGTTGCCCACATCTGTGGCCAAGGGTCCATTTAGTGATCCGGAGAAAATCTGTGATGGCTGTGACTGCATACTTTCTTCTCAAGGGGTCTTATAAAGGAAGATCTGGATCAGTGAAAAGGAAGAGGGAGGAGGACAAAGACAGAAACTTTGAGAATATATTCATTTGTCCATTTAATTATTCAGAGGCACCATTCCAGCTACTCCGGAGCTACTCCAGTGTTTAAAACACATGGGCATCTTCTCATCAAGTAGTGGAGGGGTCGCAGGATTCAGAATTGGAAGGAGCCCACCCTTCCCCAGTCCAGGGAATTGCCTTGGTGCAAGTAGGTGGGCTGGGTCAAGCTCCCTGCATTTGGGGGCCTCATGGTGTGTTCCTTTGCAGTTCTTTTCAAATTGCCTGCAGTTAATGAGAAATCTCCAGCCTCGAAGTCCTTGGTGAGTGCTCCTAGGCTGCCACGCTGTTGATAACATCCTCCACCGGCTCCTAGGGCTTCACACCAGTCACCCCCTAGTCACCACTTTACTCTGGTGTCTGCTTGCACGCCCTCAAGTTGCTGTAAAGCTTATATTTTACCATTCAGTGTCATATTCTGCCTTATTTGTAGCACTCTCATTCTCATCCCCATGCCCTGAGGAAGGTGGTGTGGCCAGAACACAAAATAAATGACATAAACAGAGGTGACAGGAGGGAAAACTACACAGGTGGGACACGCCCAGGAGAGCATGTCCAGGACACTTGGCTCTCTCATTGGCTGAGAAAGTGTGAGGTAATCAGAGCTGGGGCAAGTGGGGAGGGGAGGGGAGGGAATACCCATTAAGGAGTTTCTATAATCCATTATTATAGTTCTTTAAAGAAAATATCTCAGACATTACAGCATGGTAGAGATTTGTAAGATGGAATTAAAGAGTAAATGCCTCTAAACAAATGAATACGATTTCAGAAAGAGGTAGGTGTGGTCCAGTGGTTAGGACTCTGTGATTCCAGTGCGGGGGGCCTGAGTTCAATCCCAGTTTGGGGAACTAGGATCCCACAAGCTGCACGGCCAAAAAAAAAAAAAATGGAACCAGCTTCTGATTCTTTTTCAGGTGATTGGTGGAGTTGTGAGAACTCAGTAAAACACTGAAAAGCAAATCTTGAATAGGATAAGGAAGATGAGTGTTGGCAAAAGAAAACCTCAGGCCACCAATGGACATTTATTTGGAAAGTTAGAGCAGTGTCCTGACATCAGCATTTAGCACACCGGTTACCTTGGGCCAGTTCCCTAATTGCACTGGGCTTTCGTTTTCCCATCTGTTAAATGTCGAAGATGGTGTTACCCCTATACTTCTCATTAGTTCAGTGTGGGGATTAAATGAAGACACCGGTGTATAAGGGGCTGAGAATAGTTCAGGATCCTGAGAAGTGGGAGCTATTATTAGATCTTCAATTTGCCCCATGGTAAATGGACCCTTTCTGGTCCATAAAATTCTTGGTCTGTTTTTTGAATGCTGGGATGACTCTGGGACTCCATTAACGTAATTATCCTAGAGTTCTTTGAGAGGAGAGAGATCATTTAAAACTTGGAACTAGACATTTACATCTCTGTGGGAAGTGACTTACTCCCTCTTCCAGCCTCTAATCCCCATCTCCCTTCCTTGCTTTTCCTCCTAAACACTTAACCGCCAGCTGACATGCTCCGTATTTTACTCTTTTGTCTTTCTGCACTAGGTGTTAGCTCCCTGAGGACAGAGAATAATTTCGCCTGTCTTGTTCACTGCTATATCGCCAGTGCCTAGAACAGCGTGTGGCATATAATAAAGGTTCAGCAAGTATTATTGAATGAGTAAGCAAAGGAATGCATGACAGAGAAGAAATCAAACCAGGACTTAGTTCTGTTTTGGCCAGTGTTTGCTACTGTTATAATTCTTAGTTCTCTACCTGCTCATAGCCTTGTCCTTGAGTTAGTATGTTTATTATTTGCCCTGCTGTCTGCAACCATCAGTCTTTGTCTTCTGGGTCAGCAGACATGCCCACCCTGACTTCAGACCCACCACAACCCACCCAGGGTAGACCTTTAGGGACTAGATTTCCAGGGCTTGCTTTTGTCTTGATCTGCGTTAACATACTTTGAGAAGGTAGTGTTTAGCCTCCAGCCGTGATTTCCCAGGGTTTTGGGGCCACCTGGCCCATTTAGCAAAGCCAGTAGGGGCATATATTAACTTTAAAAATCATACTGCATTAAAATGAATGATTTTTGAGTATTCCAGTAGTTTTAGAGGTAATTGGTGGTGATACTAGGGATGAAAATCACTGCTCTGGTTTAACGTTCTTGCCTCTGTGTACTTTGGAAGGTTTTGCACATCTTGCTGTCCGGGTTGTCAGATTGTTCTGAGGCTGCACTCAAATAGTTTAGGGACACTAGATCGTTTCGTTGGCAATAATAATAAAGGGGCGGTTGCTTAGGTTACAAAACTGCATATTACATGTAATATATGTAATATGCACAATATATGTAATACATTATATATGTTATAACCTGCTGCACTCCCTGCAGGGTCCTCTCTTCCCCACATTTTAATTATTTTATTATTATTATTTTTAAATTTATTTATCTATTTGGTTGCACCAGGCCTTAGCTGTGGCAGGTGGGCTCCTTAGTTGTGGCAGGCAGGCTCCTTAGTTGTGGCAGGCGGGCTCCTTAGTTGTGGCAGGCGGGCTCCTTAGTTGTGGCAGGCAGGCTCCTTAGTTGCAGCACATGGGCTCCTTGGCTGTGGCATGAAAACTCTTAGTTGCGGCATGCATTTGGGATCTAGTTCCCTGACCAGGGATCGAACCTGGGCCCCCTGCATTGGGAGCACGGAGTCTTAACCACAGCACCACCAGGGAAGTCCCCTCCCCCACCTTTTATTTCTTTTTTTAAAAAATTATTTATTTATTTGTTTTTTAATTTCTGGTTGTGTTGGGTCTTCCTTGCTGCGTGCAGGCTTTCTCTAGTTGTGGTGAGTGGGGGCTACTCTTTGTTGCAGTGCTCAGGCTTCTCATTGTCATGGCTTCTCTTGCTGCAGAGCACGGGCTCTAGGCATGCCGGCTTCAGTAGTTGTGGCACATGGGCTCAGCAGTTTTGCGGTCTCTAGAGCGCAGGCTCAGTAGTTGTGGCGCATGGGCTTAGTTGCCCCTTGGCATGTGGGATCTTCCCGGGCCAGGGCTCAAACCCGTGTCCCTTTCATTGGCAGGCGGATTCTTAACCACTGTGCCACCAGGGGAGCTCTCCCCTGCTTTTAAAACGTACATGTATTTGAGGAGATTTACACCAAATGGTTACCACAGTTTTCTTTGGTTGGTGGGATTGTGGGTGATTTTTATTTTCTTCTCTTCTCTTTTTTCCATTATTTTTCCCCCCTAAGGTGAACTTGCATCCATTTTGAGGTTCGAAAACGTTATTGAGAAAAAGGAAAGCTGCCCACACCTTTTCACATACTCTCTGAATAACTGAGTTTTTGAGGGTAAATTTGAAGTCTAACATACATTCAGAAAAGTACACAACTCATAAGCGTACATAATTCAATGACTTTTCGTACACAGAGCACACCCAGATCAAGAAGGAGCAGCCCCCAACCCCATCCCTTGCGGTCATCCCCCAACCCCCCCGGAGGGCTCCACTATTCTGTTTTCTAGTACCGTAGATTAGTTAGGCCTTTTTTTGAATTTCATATCATACAGGATGTGATCTT
Organism: Globicephala melas; assembly: GCF_963455315.2. Lineage (NCBI taxonomy): Eukaryota > Metazoa > Chordata > Mammalia > Artiodactyla > Delphinidae > Globicephala > Globicephala melas. Next base: position 52,383,567 of record NC_083324.2, read on the forward strand.
CTGTATCTGGCTTCTTTCTCTTAACATTATGTTTGAGAGCCCCATCCATGTTGTGGTCTGTTTATTTCCACTACTGTTTGGTGTTCCATTGTGTGAATATACTAAATATGTTTATATCTATTGCAGATCAGATAGACATTTGAGTTCTTCCCAGTTTTCGGCCCATACGAATAGTTTTGGGAAATAATATGTATGCCTTTCTGTGGGTGGATACCTAGGAGTGGAGATATTGCAAATGTCCCCTTTATGAGATATTGCCAGAGAGTTTTGCAGAGTGGTTGTGTCTGTTAATACTCCACCAGAAATGTGTGAGTTCCAGCTGTTCCACAGATTCTTGCACACTTGACATCATCTGTTGTTTTCATTGTAGCCAGTCTGGTGGGTGTGTGGTGGTATTTCATTGTGTGGTTTTGATTTGCCTTCCCTGAAGACTAATGAAGTTTAGCATCTTTTCATGTATCTATTGGCCATTTGGATGTCATGTTTTGTAAGGTGCTGTTTAAGTCCTTTGTCTATTTATATATTGGGGTATCTGCCTTTTTCGTATTGACTTGTAAAAGTTCTTTTCTGCATACAAGTTCACTGATGGGTCTGTGTACACATGCACACAGGCAGTGCATATTAGAGAAGGCAGCTATCTTCTTTCACTCTATGGTTTGCGAGTTCATCACTTACTAGTGTCTTGGTAAACATAAAATCTTAATTTTAATGTCACATTTTCAATGTTTTCCCTTTATGTTTGGTCCTTTTTGAGTCCTGTTTAGGAAATCTTTGCCTAACCCATGGTAATGAGATGTTCTCTGATGTTTTCTTTCAAGAGAAGAAAAACCTTTTATTAATTTGAAATTAATAAATTAATTTCTTAGGAGTTTGAGTTGATACTGGGGGAATGTAGACTGCTGGCAGAAGCAATACAGCTTTTTTTTTTTTTTTTCGATGTGCGGGCCTCTCACTGCTGTGGCCTCTCCCGTTGCGGAGCACAGGCTCCGGACGCTCAGGCTCAGCGGCCATGGCTCACGGGCCCAGCTGCTCTGCGGCATGTGGGATCTTCCCGGACCGGGGCACGAACCCGTGTCCCCTGCATCGGCAGGCGGACTCTCAACCACTGCGCCACCAGGGAAGCCCAGCAATACAGCTTTAAGGCTTCCAGTCTGTATTAGTTTTCTTATGGCTGTTAAGAAAAATGACCACAAACTTGGTAGCTTTAAACAACAGGAAGTTATTTTCTCATAGTTCTGGAGGGCAGAAATCCGAAATCAGGTTCACTGGGTTGAAATCAAGGTGTTGGCAGGACCGTGCTCCCACCGGATACTCTAAGGGAAGATTGCTTCTTGCTTCTTCCAGCTTCTGGTGGCTGCCAGCGTTCCTTGGCTCGTAACCGCATCACTCCAGTTTCTGCCTGTCTTCATGTTGCCTTCTCCTCTGTGTGTGTCAAATCTCACTCTGCTTCCCTGTTAGAAGGACTCCTATGAATGCATTTAGGGCCCACCTAGATAATCCCTCCATTTCAAAATCCTGAATTTTATCAATCTTCCCTATGCCAAAAACTTTGCTGTGTAAGGTAACAGTCACAGGTTCCCGGGATTAGGATGTGGACATCTTGGTGGTGGGGGGTATTGCATCCCAACAGTCATAATTCTAAGGTGGTTCTTTAGCTCACCAGCTCCCTTCCCCATCCACCTTTCCTGCCTTCCACCAGTTGCCATGGTGACAGCCATCTCTCCCATGGAAGGGTGCAGGTTGCTGTCATGACTATAATGGGCTTGTTAGGAAGCATCGGTGGTCTCATTCATCTTTGTTTGTTAGACAGACCCCTTGGGCAAATATTAGGTAGGTAATATTGTGAGGGAAATTGTTTTCCATTTTATCATCAGAATGACTCATTAGTCCAAGGACTTCTTTTTAAAGTTATAATTAACATACAAAAACAGGTCTTAGGTGTTCTGTTTGAATTTTGATACTTGTTTATACCATGTAACCACTGCTCCAAAAGGTACAGAACATTTCCACCCCCCAGGAAGTTTCCTTGTGCTTCTTTCCAGTCCATTCCCCTTTCCCCGCAATCTGTTTCTGATTTTTATCACCATGAATTTGTTTTGTCTCTTTGGGTTTCATGTAGATAGAACCATACAGTATATCCTTTTCGGAGTCTGATTTGTTTAGTTCAGGAAGATATTCTGAGATGCGTCCACATTGCCGCCCCTGTCAGTAGTTTATACTGGGTTTCTTCCTGTTGTTGAGTCATAGTGCATTTGTGGTTATACCACAGTTTGTTTATTGATATACCTGTAGGTGGACGTTTGGGTGGTTTCTAGTTTTTGGCTATGACAAATAAAGCTGCTGTTTGTGTACAAGTCTGTGTATGGACATAAACTTTATTTCTCTTGGGTCAACACTGGGGTTGGAATTGTAGGGTCCTAAGAGAGGTGCATGTAGAAACTGTTAGAGTGGCTGGACCGTTTCTCACTGCTCACCATCAGTGTGTAAATGAGTGCATTGCTCTCCATCCCGGCCACCTTCTGTGTTGCCACCTGGGGAGATTTTGGAAGCTGGGACTGCCTCCTTCTCCTGGAATTGCCTTGCTTCTGAGGGGACAGCCTGCAGGAGCACAGGCTGGTGACGTGCTTAGACCCCCTTGCTGGTCCAGCTTTGCCTCGTTTTTGCTGCATGACCTTTACAAGTCACTTACTTCTTTGGACCCTGGTTTCCTCATCTGTGCATGAGGCCAGCCTCGTAGCGTGGCTGTGAGCTCCTGCATGCATCGCGCCTGGCACAGTGCCTAGCACGCAGTAGTTTGTTTGCTGGGAGTCTGGTATTTTAAACAGACCAGTGGGTGACTTCGTGGAACCTGGGGGTGAGTTGGTGGTCATTGTTGACCCAGCCGTAGCCAGTATGCAGGTATTTCTCAGCCCTTCCTCCCCCACTCAGGGCCGCAGGTGACAAATGGTTTGATTTGTGTAGTGGATGCTGGTCTCCATTGGCTGCCCAGCCTCTGGCCCGGCAGGGTGTGCTCCAGTGGACAGCTGTTTGAGAACCCTGGGAGGAAAGGAGAGATGAGGGCCTTTGTGTCCTAAAAGCAGGATTGAGATGATTGTGCCAGAAATATGGGAGGTGTTTTGCACATTTCCTCTGGGCGACTCCTGATGGGATTTCGGGCCTGGCCAAGACAGAATTAGAAAGAAAAGCATCCAGAATTTGGTTTTGATAACCCAGACTCCATTGGATATGGTCACAGCCCAGAAAGAAAGTGCTTTATTTGTGCCTTGTGTAATGTTATCAAGAATAATGATACAGGGCTTCCCTGGTGGCACAGTGGTTAAGAATCCACCTGCCAGTGCAGGAGACATGGGTTCGAGCCCTGCTCTGGGAAGATCCCACATGCCTCGGAGCAACTAAGCCTGTGCGCCACAACCACTGAGCCTGTGCTCTAGAACCTGCAAGCCACAACTACTGAGCCCACGTGCCACAACTACTGAAGCCCGTGCACGCCTAGAGCCCATGCTCCGAGACAAGAGAAGCCACCGCAGTGAGAAGCCTGTGCACTGTAATGAAGAGTAGCCCCCACTCGCCAACTAGAGAAAGCCCTTGCGTGGCAACGAAGACCCAATGCATCCATAAAAAAAAAATAATAATAATAATGATACAATCAGGAAATGTGGTACACAAGCCTGTTCTTTGAAGGTCGGAGAAGGCATTTGAGCCGTGAATAACTTTTTCACGTTGTGCAGTAGTTTTTAAGGGACTATTTCTGTTTCTGTGTGGTTTGGTCCCTTTCTAGAAATATTTTGATGAAAATATAACAAGTTGAAAGACGACCGACCTCAGTGTTTAGTAACTCTTTTCCAGGATGTGTTGTGTTTATCTGCAGTGCCGGTCATGTGGCTGGTGAGCCACGAGCAGATATTGGGAACCACCAAGGAAGCCATGGGGTTCAGGTTCTCATGAGTGTGCGAGGGTCTGGGGCTCTCTGTCAGCCCCTTGTTTGGGGGGAGTTAAGTGGATCAGGGAACAGGTACGTCGCTGCAGTGGTCACTCCGTCAGAACTGTGATGGGCTGTGAACAGTGCCGGGAATGCCACCACGGTGGTTTTTCTGGGCCCTTTGGTTGTTCAACTGGGAGACTTTCCAATCCCTGCATGAGTTGGCAGCATCAGCCCCCAAACACACTGCTCTCTACGTGTAATTAGGCCTGATGGATGTTCACACCCCGTGTACTTGTTGAGCACCTTTTATGTGTATACCAAACGCCGTGCAGTATTTCTGGAGAAAACTCTAGTTCAAAAAGATACATGCACCCCAGTGTTCATTACAGCACTAGACATGGAAGCAACCTAAGTGTTCATTGGCAGATAAATGGATAAAAAAGATGTGGTACATACACACACATACACACACACACACACACACACACACACACACACACAATGGAATATTACTCAGCCCTGAGAAAGAACGAAATAATGCCATTTGCAGCAACATGGATCGACATAGAGATGATCCTACTAAGTGAAGCAAGTCAGACAGAGAAAGACAAATCTATGGTATCACACGTGGAGTCTAAAAATTGATACAAATGGGCTTATTTACAAAATTGAATATACTCACAGGCATAGAAAACAAACTTATGGTTACCGAAGAGAAAAGGGGATGGGGAGGGATAAATTAGGAGTTTGAGATAAACAGATACAGACTATTGAATATTATATATAAAATAGATAAACAATGAGGTCCTGCTGTATAACACAGGGAACTATATTCAATATTCTATAATAAACCATAATAAAAAAGGATATGAAAATGAAATGTACATGTATAACTGAATCACTTTGCTGTACACCAGAAACTAATACAACATTGTAAATCAACTATACTTCAATTAAAAACAAATAAACAAATGCACTGAGAGATGTGGGGGTCAGAAGAGCACAGTGCAGACCCTGCCTTATGGAGCTGACAGCCTGAAACAGGGGTGGCCGACTTTTCCTATAAAGGGTCAGACAGTTAATATCTGGCTCTGTGGGCTCTGTGGTCTCCATGGCAACTCCTCAACTCTCCCATTGTAAACAACTGGGTGTGTCTGTGTTCCAGTAAAACTTTATCTACAGAAACAGGTGGTGGGCTGGATTTAGCCTGTGGGCTGTGGTTTGACCATCCCTGGTCTGAAATGACATGCAGACCCCTCAATCAGGGAGTCAAGGCAGCCTCATGTGGTGGCAGAGGGTATGGATTCTGCAGTCCAACAGCCTGTGCTTGCATCCTGGCTCTGCTGTTTACAACCTGTGTGGCCGTGGACCATCTAGTTTACCTCTCTGTGCCCTGGTTTCTTCATCTGTAAAATGGGGGTGTTATAGTGTCTGTGTCATAGGGTTGTTGGGATCAGCTTCAAAGCTGTGTGTAAAGGGCTTAGAACAGGGCGTGGCCCATAGAAAGCACTTATGATACGGGGTGGGGTGGGGTGTGGGGGGGGTGATGCTACCCGAGAGGAAGCACCTGGGGAGAGCCCTACCTGGTGGGGATAGAGGGGAAGTGGCAGGTGAGGGGAGACCTAGGATGTCTAGGGGGTTCATCGTGCAGCCCAGGGCTTGGGGAGAGCTTCCCTGGTAGAAGCTCTGTGAGTACAAAGGTTGGGAGGCATGGAAGGAGGGAGATAGTTTGGTATGGCTGGAATGCAGGTGGTACATGGGCTGTGGCCAGAGACTAGGCAGTAAAAGATAGACCAGGCTGGAAAAGCCTGTTTCCCGAAGGACATCACAAGCCGTGGAGACCACAGGTCGTAAAATGTCAGCACTGCCAGAGGGGAAGGGATACATTTGTGGGCCCAGGGAGCATCGGACACTTTACATTTAATCCTTAACATGGGATGAGAGGTGTTGCAGGTTTATTCAGTCTCCCCTTCTTCTATAGTCATAGAACCCCAGTTTTAATCTGGATGTGTGCTTTGACCTAGATAAAACTATATTTGCACCCCTCATTCCCCCCTCGCAGCTAGGGATGGCCATGCGATTGTATTCTGGTTACAAGCAGAGTGGTCACATAGTAGTTTCCTGGAACCTTCTTTGTACCTTTCCCCTTTTTTCCTTATTGGAATATAGACATGTGGCCGAAACTGGAATACAGACGTGATGGCTGGAATTCCAGCAGTCGTCTTTTTTTTTTAAATAGATTCCTGGAGTCATGGCAGGTCCTCCATTTTTTAAAATATTCATTTTATTTATTTGGTTGCGCTGGGTCTTAGTTGTGGCAGGCGCACTCCTTAGTTGCAGCATGTGGGCTTCTCAGTTGCGGTTCGCCGGCTCCTTTAGTTGTGGCATGTGTGGTCCTTTGTTGTGGCAGGCGGGCTCGTTAGTCGCAGCATGTATGTGGGATCTAGTTCCCTGACCAGGGATTGAACCCTGGCCCCCTGCATTGGGAGCACGGAGTCTTACCCACTGGACCACCCAGGGAAGTCCCCCAGCAGTCGTCTTGAGTCTTTAGGTGACTGGGATGAAGGCTATCAGGGCAGAAGATGCCTCTGATGACTTTGTTGATCCGAGCCACCTCACAAATCCTGGGGTGCCATCTTCTGGACTTTTCTGTGATTGGGGGAATAAGCTTTTTTTTAAAGTCACTATTCGCAGCCAAATCTAACCCTAACTGATGCAGGTGGAATCTCTGTTTTACAGATGAAGAAACTGAGACATAGAGTGACCTAAGTTGCCCAGTTAGTCAGGTATGGAGCCAGGATCTGTCTGACTCTGGAGCATGTTTTCTTTCCATTACCCGGGAAGGAACTTGGAGATCTTCTACCCCCTCATTTTATAGATAAGATCACTGAGGGCTTTGCCTCAGGGTAAACCAGCAGTTCATTCCACTGCAAGGTAATCACTGCTCTGTTTTATCCCTCAGTCACTCTCTCTTCAGCCCTGGCCTTCCCCAAGAAGGGCCCCTGTGTTGTAATTAGTGATTCTGTAGCCTTCCCCTGGGCAGAATTTCCTTCTGTGAGTAGTTGATGTTTGGTGGGTTTTCCCTGGTCAGAAACAGGCACTGTTTTGGGGCTGTATGTTTAGAGCTTTCACAGCCTTGCCTCTTGCCTCCTGTAGTTCTTAGTCATATCTTTTCTTACTGTACTGTCCTGTCTTCACTCGGGCTCCAAGGGCTGGCTAAGGGACCCTGTGACTGTTTGGAAGCACTGACAGATGAATCTTGATTGACATGGAGAACTCCCAGGTCATGAAGCTCAGAGTGTGGACTTTGGCTAAAATGTTTTGAATCCATTTTGCTGTTGGGATTCTCGTGTAGCTGAGTTCCACCCTATTACTAATACCTTAAAAATGGGCCTCCCGACCCCTTTAGCTAACCGCTCAGCACAGAGCTTTTCTGTGTGCCTGTTCCAGCTGACTCATTTCGTGTATTGGTCCCAAAACGTGGAACAGGACAAAAAGCAATTTGTGTTGCTAGTGCTGTTGAGAGAGCATTGTTGCATACTTATTATATATGTGGCATTTCATATTTTGTCACTTTCTGTACTAGCAACAATCTTTGCGGTCATTTTTATTCGCCTGGCTAACGTATGCCTTTTTCTTTTTGTGAGGTCTCCATTTGATACCTTGCCCCGAAGTGCATTGTAACACTATTGTAGTCACTTAGTTAATCTGGAGTTTCCTGTAACTGAAATTTTTTTTGTTGAACGTCAGTTTTCGTGATCCCTTTGGGATCAGCTGAAATTCAGGAAAAGAGTATTAAAAGCCAAAACTCTCTATATTTTTCCTCACATTGAATAACAAGATAGGATTGACATAAAGATACTTTAGAAAATCTTTGTGTCAAAGAAACAGGACTAAACTTGTGAAATCAAGTTTAAGTCTGGGCGAAGTCATTTTTTGAACAAAAGCAAAGCATAACCTAACTTGGAAGAGACTAAATCACAGTTATCCGCGTCATGGAATTGTCTGAATTTCTGTTTATCTAAAGGCTTGCTTCCTTTTCCTTTCCAGCATTGTAGCAGTTATTGGTATTTTTAGTGTTTTTTGTTTTGTTTCCGTCTTTATTTTTGCTTTCTTAGTTTGAAACTGTAAGTTCCCTTTTAACACTTCAAAATGTACATTTTGTAACAACCAAATATAACTTGTGATCTGATTTTTTCCTGTAAATGACATTGACAGTGTGCAGTCTATAACTAACAGTACTGTATCCACGTTAATTATTTGATTTTAATATTTGTACACTGAAGTATATGGGGATAAAGGGGCATTATTTTGGCAACTTACTCTCATGTGGTTCAGGAAAAATGTGTGTGCGTATATAGAGAGAACGAGAGAAAATGATAAAGCAACTGTGGTGAAATGTTACTAGATCTTTAGTAATAAATAGTTCTTTGTATCTTTGTAACTTCTCTGTAAATTTGGAACTTTGTTAACAAGTTAGCAAAAATTGGTTTGGCTTATTTTTTAAAAAGGCTGTGGGGCATGCAGTATATACTTCCTGGCCCAATGTAGTATGTATCTAATAAAAATTACCCAGTTTGCCTTAACCTCTAATCTTCTCAAGTGGCCACTGAGGCAGCCATCCTGCCTACGTCATCCACTCTGGTTTGGAAGATACCCCAGGTGTGGTAAAATGATTCTAACAATTCCGGACGTTAGCTATAGTGAAGCTGGTGGGAATTGTTAGTGCCTGGGAGCAACTGTCCATTAAACTAGGTAATGCCACCATATTTGTAGCTTATGGAAAGACCATTCAACCAAAGGCTTGGAGATTTGTGTTTTTAATCCCTTCCCTGTCTAGTTGTTTCATTTTATATGGATGTCAAACTTCTTTTTTTTCATCTGTAAATGAGATGAAGTGAGAAGCATATTGCTTGTCTCTCTGACTGCAACATAGGAAAATTAGAATGAATTATCATTTATAATCACTTTTAAACCTACAACTTATAAATTCTGTTATCTAGAATTATGGTGATGCTTGTTTTAAAATTACCTGTGAAACATTTGTTGAATAAAGAAGGCAACGGGGGGGCTTCCCTGGTGGCACAGTGGGTAAGAATCCGCCTGCCAATGCAGGGGACACAGGTTCGATCCCTGGTCCGGGAAGATCCCATATGCCGTGGAGCAACTAAGCCCGTGTGCCACAACTACTGAGCCTGCGTGCCTAGAGCCCGTGCTCCACAACGAGAGAAGCCACCAAAGTGAGAAGCCTGTGCACCGCAAAGAAGAGTAGCCCCCGCTCACCGCAACTAGAGAGCCTGTGCGCAGCAACGAAGACCCAACACAGCCAAAAATAAATAAATAAAATAAATAAATTTATTTAAAAAAAAAAAGGCAAAGGGAATGTGCCTTGGGAGTTTTGTGTGACGATGGGCCAGCTTCTGGGAGCAGGTCTGGGCATGTCTGGTGGCCTTGACTGCAGGACTGTAGATGAAGACTTTGGACAGGAAGTGGTTCAGATATTTTCTCCCATTCCTTTGGCTGCCTTTCCACTCTGTTGATCGTGTCCTTTGATGCACAAAAGCTTTAAAATTGGATGTTGTCCCATTTGTCTGTTTTTGCTTTTGTTGCCTGTGCTTTTGGTGTCATATTCAAGAAATCACTGCCAAGTCCAATGTCATGAAGCTTTTCTCCTATGTCATCTTCTGGAGTTTTATAGTTTTAGGTCTTTTGTTTAGATATTTAATCTAATTTTGAGTTAATTTTTGCATATTGTAAGATACGGGCCTGGCTTCATTCTTTTGCATGTGGATATCCAATTTTCCCAACACCATTTGTTGAAGAGACTCTCCTTTTCCTACTGAGTAATTTTGACACCTTTGTTAAAGATCATATGATCATATACAGAACAATATACTGTATGGGCTCTCTGTTCTACTTCATTGATCCACTTTCTTTGTGCCAGCACCACACTGTTTTGATTACTATAGCTTTGTAATATGTTTTGAAATCAGAAGTGTGAGTCCTTCAACTTTGTTTTTCTTTTTCAAAATTATTTGGCTATTCGGGGTCCCTCGAGAGTCCATATGAATTTTAGGATGAATTTTCTGTTTCTTCAAAAACTGTCACTGAGGGCTTCCCTGGTGGTGCAGTGGTTGGGAGTCCGCCTGCTGATGCAGGGGACACGGGTTCGTGTCCCGGTCTGGGAGGATCCCACATGCTGCGGAGCAGCTGGGCCTGTGAGCCGTGGCTGCTGAGCCTGCGCGTCCGGAGCCTGTGCTCCGCGGCGGGAGAGGCCACAGCAGTGAGAGGCCTGCGTACCGCAAAAAAACCCCAAAAAACTGCCACTGAGATTTTGCTAGGGATTGCTTTGAATCTGTAGATCCCTTTGGGTAGTATGGACATCTTTTTATTTATTTTTTATTTTTTGATTGTGCCATGTGTTAGGTGCAGCATGCGGGATCTTCGTTGAGGCATGTGGGATCTTTCGTTGCAGTGCAGGTGTGTGGGCTTCAGTAGTTGTGGCATGCAGGCTCAGTAGTTGTGGCTCGTGGGCTCTAGAGCGCAGGCTTAGTAGTTGTGGCACATGGGCTTAGTTGCTTCACGGCATGTGAGATCCTCCCAGACCAGAGCTCGATCCCGTGTCCCCTGCATTGGCAGGTGGATTCCTAACCACTGTGCTGTGAGGGAAGCCCTAGGGGTTTCTTTATTTAGGAAATATTTATTTTTTGGCTGTGTTGAGTCTTAGTTGTGGCACGCGGGCTTTTCATTGCAGTGCGCGGGCTTCTCTCTAGTTGTGGTGCGCGGGCTTATTAGTTGTGGTGCACGGGCTCTCTAGTCGTGGTGTGCCAGCTTAGTAGTTGTGGTGCTTGGGCTCCAGAGTGCGTGGGTTCTGTAGCTATGGCACACGGGCTCAGTTGCCCTGTGGCATGTGGGATCTTAGTTCCCCGACCAGGGATTGAACTGGCGTCCCCTGCATTGTAAGGTGGATTCTTAACCACTGGACCACCAGGGAAGTCCCTCTTTAGGAGTTTGTATACATGTCATTTGCAGAGATAATTTTATTTCTTCCATTCCAGTTTGGATGCCTTTTATTTCTTTGTCTTGCCTAATTGCTCTGGCTAGGACTTCTAATACTATATTGAATAGATATGGTGAGAGTGGGCATCCTTGCTTTGTTCCTAATCTTAGAGGAAAAGCTTTCTGTCTTTTGCTATTGAGTATGATGTTAGCTGTGGACTTTTCATAAATGGCCTTTATTTTGCTGAGGTAGCTTCCTTCTGTTCCCAGTTTGTTGAGTGTTTTTTATTTTGAAAGGGTCTGCTACCTGCTTTTGTAAATAAAGTGTTACTGAAACACAGTCATGCCCATTTGTTTACATATTGCCTATGTCTGTTTTCACTCTACAGTGACAAAGTTGAATAGTTGCTGCAGAGACCTTGAGGCCAGCAAAGACTGAAATGGTTACTGTCTGGCCCTTTTCTGATTGCTGCTTTCAACTATTAATGTGGTAGGTTACACTGATTGCTTTTTGAATTTTGAAGCAGCCTTGCTATCCTGGGATAAACCTCACTTGGTTATGGTGTATTATTCTTTATTTATGTTGCTGGATGCAATTTGCTGATATTTTGTTCAGGACTCTTGCATCTATGTTTATGAAAGATATTTGTAGTTTTCTATTACTGTCTTTGTCTGGTTTTGGTATCAGGGTAATGCTGGCCTTAAAATGAGTTGGGAAGTATCCTTCTTGTTATATTTTCTGGAAGAAATTGTGTAGAGTTGGTGTTATTTCTTCTTTAAATATTTGGTAGAAATCACCAGGGAAACCATCTGGCCTGGAGATTTCTTTTTTGGAAGGGTTTTTAACTACAGATTCAATTTAAAAATAGTTGTAAAGCTATTCAGATTATCTGTTTCATCTTGGGTATGTTTTGGTAGTAAATGCTGTTTGAGGAATTGGTCTATTTCTTATAAATTGTTGAATTTATAGGGTGTATAGAGTTGCTTGTATTATTCCCTAATTATCCTTTCAATATCTTGAAGCCTATAGTGATATTCCCTTTTTCCTTTTCCTGATATTGGTAATTTGTGTCTTTGACAGTCTTGCTAGAGATTTATCAATTTATTGATCTTACTAAGAGCCAGCTTTTTGTTTCACTGGTGGTCTTTACTGTTTTCTATTTTTAATTTTTTTTTGCTTCTGCTCTAATCTTTTTAATTCTTTCCTTCTGCTATTTATGTTTAGTTTCTTCTTTTTTTAGTTTCTTAAAGTAGAAGCTTAAATTATTTCATCTTTTCTAATGTAAATATTTAATGCTATAAGTTTCCCTTGAAGCACTGCTTTAGTTGCCTTCACAAATTTTGATATGTAGTATTTTAATTTTAGTTCAGTTCAAAGTATTTTCTAGTTTCCCTTGAGTCTTTCTCTTTGACTCATGGATTATTTAGAAGTGTGTTAATTTCCAAGGGTTTGAAGGTTTTCCTGTTATCTTTCTGTTATTCATTTCTAGTTTAATTTCATTATGGTCAGAGAACATATTTTGTATCATTTCAGTTTTTAAATTTTTTATGGGTTGTTTTATGACCTTGGTTATGTTCTATCTTGGTGAATGTTCCATATATACTTGAAAATAATATGTATTCTTTTTTTTTTTTGCTGGTACGCGGGCCTCTCGCTGCTGTGGCCTCTCCCACCGCGGAGCACAGGCTCCGGACACGCAGGCTCAGCGGCCATGGCCCATGGGCCTAGCCGCTCCGCAGCACGTGGGATCCTCCCGGACCGGGGCACGAACCCGTGTCCCCTGCATCGGCAGGCGGACTCCCAACCACTGCGCCACCAGGGAAGCCCTATGTATTCTTTGTCATTGGGAGAATTGTTCTGTGAATGTCAATTAAATCCAGTTCTTGTTGATATTTTTCAGTTCTTCTATATCCTGATTGATTTTAAAAAATCTTTAGTTTATAATTTTAGAGCTGTGTTCTAGAAAGAAAGCACAACCCCTGCTTACGTCATATGTATTCAAAATTTCCCCTGAATTTGTGTTCTTTCACAGACTGTCTTATTTGTATATTTACTTTTCCTGAATATCACCTGCATAAAGTCACGAGAACTTGATACTTGCTCATATTTTTGGAAAGCACACAAACATTACAGGGCGGGGTGCTGTTAATCTCTTTTTATGAGGTCCTCTCCCTGTCTGGCACTTGCCATTATTTTAGGTAAATATCTAAAAAATCAGTTTTGGAGCCACCTGGAGATACTTTTTTTTTTTTTTTTTTGGCCTTGGGGCATGTGGGATCTTAGTTCCCTGACCAGGGATTGAACCCATGTACCCTGCAGTGGAAAGGCAGAGTCCTAACCACTGGACCGCCAGGGAAGTCCCTGGAGATACTTTTTCAGACAATTTAGGGAACTCCAATTCAGGCTTAATGTAAATATATTGGGTTCAACCCCGCAAGCCTCGTGGCACAGCCAGAAAAAGAAAATGTATGTATGTATATATATGCATTGGTCCTAATGTGTGGATGAATGGCCTCCAAAGAGGTTCTGAGACCACAGCTCCCCTGTTAAGACTGCTGAGTAGACTGAGTCACGAGGGAGACATCTGTGGAAGGAACCTTTAGACAATCCAGGTTCATCCATCCCCTTTACAAGAGGGGGATTTTCCTTTATTCCCCTAAGACTTCCATTCCAGCTTTAAATATGCAAAGTCTTCTGTAGTACTTTGAGCCTGTTATGGGGCCGGGGTAGACCCTAGACCACATCTGTAGAAGAGGGGCCGTGAGAGCTCTGATCCTTCGGCTCTGAGGATCCCGGGCTGGACTGGGGTCCTGTCTCACACAGGTAACACCTTGATCTCTCTCCTTTTTCTCCCCACCCTAGCTTGTGAATGGCCTTAGACAATACATTCTAAATGGGGGTGATAAAAAATGGTTCCTGGGGTGGTGGTGGTGAAAATGTCTCACTTTTTAATGTATAAAGTGCAGATATAGGTAGAGTACATGAATAGATGAACAGTCTATCTCTTGTATTAATTTCATTGGAGGGATGCTTAAGGAAATTTGTCTGAAAAGGCTCCCTAGGAAACTGATGATGATAAAAAAGGTTGAGAAATACTGCTTTAAATTGTAGTGCTGAGAGGCGCCAAGCAGAAGGGCTACTGGGCTTTGAACAGTTTCTAATTGGGGGGGGGGGAGGGTGATGCTTCAGAATTTTATTACAAGAAAATATTTTTATCCAGAGATTTTCAGTGACTAAAACGAAAGGAAAATAGAATTAAGTCATATCATGAATTCAGGTTAAATGTGAGGTGGTTGTTAAGAGCTTTGTTAAGTAACACAGGCAGAAGTTATAAAATAGGGAGAATTTCCGTCTGCCTGGAGTCCTTTAGGAAAGGTCTTGTGGGAAGTAAACCAGGTCTCCTGGAGGGCTGTCAGTCCATTGGGTGGCTGAGGAAGGAGCCTTCAAATCAGTATTTTAAAACCTGGGTACTGGGCTTCCCTGGTGGCACAGTGGTTGAGAGTCCGCCTGCCGATGCAGGGCACACGGGTTCGTGCCCCGGTCCGGGAAGATCCCACATGCCACGGAGCGGCTGTGCCCGTGAGCCATGGCTGCTGAGCCTGCGCGTCCGGAGCCTGTGCTCCGCAATGGGAGGGGCCACATCAGTGAGAGGCCCGCGTACCGCAAAAAAAAATAAAAGAAAAAACCTGGTACCACCGCTTTTCCCATTGTTTGGACAATTGGCAACTTTTGAGTATGGGCTATGTATTAGGTAAAATACTATTGAATCAATGTTAACTGCCAGAAATTGATAATTGTACTGTGGTTAAATAAGAGAAGGTTCTTATTCTTGGAAAATACATGATGAAGTGTTTAGGAATAAAAGGAGATGTCTGTGCCTCACAGTGGTTCCAGAACACCTGTCTGTAAGGAGAAAGGGAGAGGGAAGGGGAGGAGGAGGCAGCTGGCTGGGTGTGGATGGAGGGGAGGAAAGCAAGGGGCAGGGCAGGAGAAGGGAGGGAGGGAGCCAGAGCCAGGATAAAGCAGATACCAGAACATCAGTAACTGTTAAATATGGGTTCAACAATATAGGAGTTCTCTGTAATATTCTTGCAACTCTTCTGTAAGTTTGAATCATTTCAGAGTATAAAGAAAAAGAAATAAAAAGGAAAGAAGAAAACACATGGCTCCCTTGAGACATACAAGTCATACTGTGTCCTGTAATATTATTTGATTTGATGGTTTATTTTTTTAATTTTAACTTTTTAATTGAAGTATAGTACATTTACAGTGTTGTCTTAGTTTCTGCTGTATAGCAAAGTGATTCATTTATACATATATATACATTCTTTTTCATATGCTTTTCTGTTATGGTTTATCACAGGATATTGAATATAGTTCCCTGTGCTATACAGTAGGACCTTGTTGTTTATCCATTCTATATATAATAGTTTGCATCTGCTAATCCCAAACTCCCAATTCATCCCTTCCCCGCCCACCCGTAATGTTATTTGAAATCAACAAATCAATGAAATAGTTTGACTGAAGGCAGGATCCAGGAGAGCAGGTGTTGCCCTAAGTCCTGGCGCAGTGCCGGGCTGTAGTCGGCTCTCAATAAATATTTGTTAGAATGGATGGAATCAGAGTAGCAGTGATTTCAGAGAAGGCCTTGCAGGTTTGGGTGTGTTTCCCTAGACACACCTCTCTGTGCCTCTGTGGTCTCTGTGAAGATCACCAAATGACAAATTTTGTCTCAGGGACCTTGCATTAACGACTAGTGTAATGGAAGAGACTGAAACCCTAATTTTAGACTTCTTGCTGGTAAAGCATATGCGGCACCCAGCAGAGCATTTGTGACATTCTTCCTGTATTAGTTCCCGTTTAAAAAGTATGGAATCTCCAGAAAACTGTGTTTAGGTGGAAGCTGAAGTTCCTTTTACTATGGTAAAATATACTTAACATAAACTGTACCATTGTAACCATTTTGAAGGAGACAGTTCAGTGGCATTAAGTATACTCACACTGTTGGGAAGCCATCACCATTCTCCGTCTCTAGAACGTTTTCATCCTCCTAAAGAGAAACTCTGTATCCATTATGCAATAACTTTTTTTTATTATTATTTGCTTAGCAAACCGTTTATTCTACAGAATTATAATCGTTACCTTTAGTGACAGTTGGCTACGGGACCCCAAATCTCAAATTGGTGGCACCAGAATTAGAGAACTTACTTTAATTATCTTGAAAGGCAAAACAAATTTAACAGGAACATCTACTGCTAGTTTACACAAATTAACTTTCCCTAAAGATTATGACATACATGGGGAGGGGCAATAGAGGGTAGGGGATTAAGAGGTTATAAACTATTATGTATAAAATAAGCTACAGGGATATGTTGTACAACACGGGGAATACAGCCAGTATTTTATAATAACTATAAATAGAGTATAACATTTAAAAATTGTGAATCACTATATTGTACACCTGTAACTTATGTAATATTGTACATCAACTATATTGCAATAAAAAGTTTTTAAGAGATTATAACATACACTATAATATATACTGTTTAAAGTGAAATGTGGGACTTCCCTGGTGGCACAGAGGTTAAGAATCTGCCTGCCAATGCAGGGGCACGGGTTTGAGTCATGGGCTGGGAAGGTCCCGCATACCGCGGAGCAACTAAGCCTGTGCGCCACAACTACTGAGCCTGTGCTCTAGAGCCCGTGTGCCACAACTACTGAGCCCGCTCACCTAGAGCCCGCGCACCGCAACGAAAAGTAGCCCCCGCTTGCCGCAACTAAAGAAAGCCTGCGCACAGCAACAAAGACCCAACACAACCAAAAATAAATAATAAATTAATTTAAAAAAATAAAGTGAAAAGTAAGATTTCTAGGGCTTTTAAAAATACTTCTTAAAATTAACCTTATGGTGGAATAATTAACAAAGGTACCTGTTTTCAGTGTATAGTTCAGTGACTTTTGTGTCTTTTTTTAATACACAAAAGGGGGGGGTCATTCTCTGTTTTAATGACTTAGTTTTCTAGTTGTAAAGGTATTATTTCATGTTCCTTATAAAAAACTTGGAAAATTCAGAAAAGGCTACAGAGAAAACAAAAAACATTAATAATGATCTCTATCTCTCTTTAAAAATAGACTCTTTTTAGAGCAGTTTTAGGCTCATAGCAAAATTGAGTGGAACTACAGAGTTCCCATGTACCCCATGTGCATGCCCCCAGCCTCTCGTATTATATTTTAAATTATAAAGTGGAGAGTTGCTAGCCTTCTGAGTTTTCCGGGGTCACTTTTCTCCCGGAGCCTCCCTGGCGCTTGGGTTCTCCTACACCTTGTTTGGTGGCTCGTGACAAAGTCGTGCCAAGAACGCAGCCATGGGCTTCGTGTTTGCCTGGTAGGTCTTCAGTATTTGATGGTTGAGCCAACAAGGGATTGGCACAGCTTCAGATTTCGGTTTGTTATAGACTTGCTTAGAAGTATTCTTTTTGGGGTGAGTTCGACACGGAGGCTCTAAAACAGCTCTGGCAAATAAAAGATACAGCTCTGGCTTCGTGATGAGACATTAACAGAAGGAGGCATCTGGGCATTTATGAGCTATGGCATGCGCGCGCGCGCGCACGTGTGTGTGTGTGTGTGTATGACAGTGACTGATGCCCTTGAAAGGGGGAGAGAGGTGGTCATGCAGTCTCTTGTGGCAGTTTCCAGGAAGTCAGGAAGGTTCAGAGCCACTCATTTGGTTTCTGAGCCGATGAAAAGGGAGACAGAGCTGCAAAAGGAACTCCCATGCTCACTCAGAACTGGATAGTTTTAAGCTGTGGGGGAGCATTATGTACGCTAGCTTGCAACCTTCTGGTGTCCATTCTAGCCTTGCTGTCTCATTTAGGTCAATTGGATCTGAGTTAGAAATTTGACCAGACAACAGAATATTTAAACTGGTTTCCCCTGTTGCACCTCATTTCCATAGTCTTTATAATCCGAATCGATGCAAATGCTCTTGTTATCCTGAATGTGCATGCAGGGTTCTGATTTGTTTAATTTTACATCATGTTAATAGACCCACAGACATAGAAAACAAAGTTATGGTTACCAAAGAGGAAAGTGTAGGGAGGGATAAATTAGGAGTTTGGGATTAACAGATACACATTATTATACATAAAATAGATAACCAACAAGGACCTACTGTAGAGCACAGGGAACTATATTCAATATCTTGTAATAAACTATAATGGAAAAGAATCTGAAAAAGAATGTATATGTATATAGACATATACATATATATAAGAATCACTTTGGTGCACCCCTGAAACTAACACAACATTGTAAATTTTACTGTAATAAAAATGGAAAAAAATGTTTACTTCACGTTGTTGAACTTGGTGAGTGTAGCTGAGGGTCTGAATGACAAGTGGGGTGTGGCTGGTGCCAGCCTTACTTTACGTGGTACCTCTGGCATCCTGGGCCACAGGGGAAGGGTACTTTAGTTAGGTTGATAAAACCCAAAAACAAGTTCAGGAAGGGACCTCTGGGACTTCCCTGGCGTTCCAGTGGTTAAGACTCTGCACTTCCACTGTAGGGGACGCTGGTTGGAGAACTAAGATCCCACTTGCTGTGGTGGGGCGCTGCTCCTGCCCTGAAAAAGTTAAAAAAAAAGGAAGGGACCTCCGAGGTTCCCCGTTTGCCCTGTGTCTTGAGCTGTTTGTTGCTCGTGGAAGCTTTTTTGTACGTAGTTTTTTAAACATTCAGCATGGCTCTAAGATGGCCCTCTCTGTGCCAGGGAGTTTGGAGGAACCATTTTACAACAGAATACATCAGACCCCAGGAGGGAGAGTTTTATATTTCTTAACTGCTAGGAAACTTTTTCATTCTCAGCATTGGAGAGAACTTGATTGTAAGTAACCCTATGACCACATGTTACAACTCAGGAATAATCCTGACGTTTTACCTCTATTCTTTTTCTGGAAGCATTTTCCAAAATAAATAAAAATTGCTTAACAGTAAAAGGCAGGGGTATGCTGACATTTTCCTTCTCAGAAAATTATTCCGGGACCCCGAAGGCCCTCAGATGAACTTGCCCTCATCTCACAGGTAAGGAAACAGCCCCAAAGAGATGACATTTAATTCAAAGTTATACTCTGACTTTGTGGCAGAGTCAGAACAAGAAACTGGATCTCTGCTCCTCAGGCAATTTTGGAAAAACTCCAGAAGAGTGATGCTAAATATGGTCTTTCTGCCCTGTGGTTTTGTTATACAGCAAAGAATACCCACTGGTTTCTCATTATCTGGCCAGTGCCCTGAGATTCATTCCACATTTTAGTTTATAAGCTGTTTTGAATGATGGAGAAGCATTTCAAAACGTGCAGAGAGCTATTTTTGAACCCTGTGTTCCTGGGGTATTAAAAGATCGTGTTGGGGATATCTTATCTCTGAGTCTGATGCTAATTTCCTCTAATATATTGCAAAGAATAAGTCACTTTTTTTTTTTGGCCGTAGGGTTTGTGGGATCTTAGTTCTCTAACCAGGGATTGAACCTGGGCCCTTGGCAGTGAACGTGCGGAGTCCTAACCACTGGACCACCTGCGATTCCCTGTATCGCAAAGAGAACTGTTTCTTTTTAACTTTTAATTAACGAATTAATTGATGAATTAATTTTTGGCCGCGTTGGGTCTTCATTGCCGCACGTGGGCTTTTCTCTAGTTGAGGCAAGCGGGGGCTACTCTTTGTTGCGGTGCGCAGTCTTCTCATTGCGGTGGCTGCTCATTGAGGAGCACCGACTTTAGGCGCGCAGGCTTCAATAGTTGTGACACATGGGCTCAGTAGTTGTAGCTCGCGGGCTTTAGAGCGCAGGCTCAGTAGTTGTGGCGCACGGGCTTAGTTGCTCCACAGCATGTGGGATCTTCCCGGACCAGGGCTCGAACCTGTGTCCTCTTCATTGACAGGCGGATTCTTAAGCACTGTGCCATCAGGGAAGTCCAGAACTAGGTTTAGTAGTAGCTTTCTGTAGCCAATGTTGCTTTTATTTTATTTTCCAAATTATGAATAAAGAACCAGTCTTTAGGACTGCTTTGAATCTGTCAGTAGATAGTGCACTGTTTCTGGAGATGATGAAATAGAAGATGCACTTCTGAATTCTGGAAGGTACCTAGCTAAATCTGATTAGGTTGCATTAAACATTTGAGACTTCCCTGGGGACTGATGTTTCCTAGCAGGTCTTAGGACAGAGCATTCTTTAGTTGCTTGGCAGTGGCTCTGGCCTGGACCTTGGCACGTTGGAAGATGTGGCATGTTTGTTTTTCTTGCACACTCCTCCATTCTTGAAGAACTGCTCTTTTGGATCACACCCTGGCTCCCTAGAGATGGTGTTTGACCTTTGGGGGACACTTCCCATGGTGCACTAGTGAGCTTTCCATGTGCTGCAGTGGCTCTTCCTCTGGTTAGGTATAGGGGTTGGCAAACTTTCTGTAAAGGGTCAGATAGTAAGTAATTTCAACTCTGCTGTTGTAGCATGAAAGCAGCCATGGACGGTATGTAAACAAACAGACATGGCTGTGTTCCAAGAACACGTTATTTACAAAAAACAAGTGGTGGGCTGCATTTGGCCCATAGGCCATTGTTTGCTTATCTCTGGTTTAGCAGCTTTTTGGAAAACAAGGCTGAAGCACCCTGGCTTCTGTGGGTGACGGAGGAGAGAATCCAGTACTTGGGACATAAACATCTCAGTTGAGATTTAGTATCTGTGGTGAGGAAGATGCTTTTGTATTATTTTTCAATAACTTCTCAGTTATTATAACAAAAAAGGCTTCTTCTGGGAAAAATTTTCCCTTAATCTCACTGCTCTTGGGATCATACAACTGTATCTTCATTTTTGTACATTTCTTTTGAGTCCTGTCATTTTGTACTTTTACTTTCGCAAAGCCTTGATGTGTGTGCCTACCAGTTGGTTTTATTCAAGAGCCAGATGCACCTGCGTATCTGACAGGTACATTGAGATCTAGTAAAGCCTGAAAGGTATAAATGAGTTTTGGTGGAGAAGATCTTTTAAGGACTGATTTGTGAGGAGCAGTGTCATTTTCTGCTTTTTGACTTTTTCGATAAAAGAGTTATAATTCACTCTTTACTTAAGCCCTGAGCAGTAGCCAGAGGGCCAGCTATTGGAAGAAATCAGGCCAGGACTAAAGTGAATCAGGTAAATGGCTATTCAGTGCCAAAGTCACACTGTCGCTCTAAGTTAACTTTGTGGTCCCCAGGTTTCATGGCGGCATGAGCCTTCCTGCACCTTTGCCAATGGCCGCAGAGGCTAGACCACAGCAGATTAAAAATTTTTTCTTTCTTCTTGGTTGGTGCACACACAATTAACCAAGAAACAAATGACCACATTTCAATCTCACACTATATGAAGTGACTCTGAAGGTGTATTTTCCCCAACAGGAATTCCCAAATATATGTATCTCCAAGAATGGCAAGAGTCCTTTTTACAACAGTGCTACCATCGCTCAAATTATTTTGAAAGCTACTTTTTTGGAATTGCCTTCAGAACAAGTACAAGCCACCGCAGAAAAGAAGTCTGCCCGCTTTGTGGTCTTACCTCATTTTTGACTAAAAATCGCTCTGACTTGCTTTCTGCTGTTTCCCAATCTCATAACCATGCTCAGAGCAGATGGATTTGTCTCAACGGACCTAAAGGTTATGGGTAATGACAATAAGCCAGGAGCCTCTGAGGGTCTTTCATTGGAGGGAACAAAAATATTTATTTCTGTGTAAGTTGTGGTAGTTAAAAAACAGTCATGCCTTTGTACATCATTAGGCTGTTCTCAAATCACCATGCCAACATGACTTTTGAATGAGATGATTCTTACCTGAAGTGGCCTCCAAGAATGACCTGCTTTATTCCAAATCCTAGTCTAGGGTGTGAGGCAGAGGTCCTTGAAAGGCCCTCATTTTTTATGTGCTCTCTTGTTGCTGTTACCTTGGATATTTGAAAGGCTGTTCTAGGTTTGCTTTTCTGGGAGACCGTGTGTATATTCCTAGAAGCTGACAGACTGTTATATGTTCTCCCTGTTCCTCTTGTCCTCTCCTGCCCTCCCTCCAACATGGAAAGTGGGAAGCTTATGTCCTGTACTAGGGAGTTTTGTTGTCTGGCAGGCCGTTGTGTAGGCTCGTAACTTGGGAGACTGTCTCGGAGCTGCTCAGAAGCAGAGTTAGGATCTTCGTTGCAGACAGTAGATTCCTTCTAAGCCATCTAAGCAGCAGGCGATTTATTAGACAGGTTTAATTAGACAGTATTTCTGGGAGAACCAAGCTTCAGTGCTACACGTTCAGCAATGACACAACTTGTCTCCAACCAAATCGCAACCATAACATGGTTCTAATTCACTCCCACCCCAGTACCTGTGACAGTAGAGGCAGAACACTAAACCCTCTGCACAGCTGCTCCAAGACATCAAACACGCCTCCCACTGTCCTGTCTTGCTGCAAGTTCTGACCTCCCAGCCTGTGGCTGCTGCCTCCTGTTGTTCCCCTCTGCATTTGAAATCTTGCATGGGTGCATCTGCCTGTAAGAATCTAGCTGCAAGAGAGTCGGTGAAGGGAGCGTCTAGCTTTCTCACCTCTGCAGAGCAGGAAGGCAGGTGGGCTTGAAGACTGTTGGATAGTGCTGAACTTTGCAATATTTGTGACCAGGGGTGTTTGCATAGATGTGATGACTAAAACTCTGGTGGGTGGATAGATTCTTGAAGTGCAAAGAGCAGAGGGAGAAGGACTGAGTGTGGGAGACTCCGGGGCTATTGGGAGAATTCAGTGACTGGGATTCAGTGCAGCTGTCAGTGCTGTTACCACTGTGTGGCAGGTGGCACTACTGTGTAGGAGTAGTTTCCTGCCATGCCTGTGCCCTTGGCATGGTCCTGACCTTGGGAAGAGGGAAGAAGTGCTGGGCTCATGGTGCTCTTTCCTATGTAGCCCTGGGGTTTCGTGGCTGGCAGAACCAGTTTCAGTTTCCAGCCTGATGACCACAGGTAAGTTATTACGCCATTCTGAGTTTTAGTCTGCTTATCTATAAAATGATGATATGCTTATCATGCAGGGAGCTTGTGATGGTAAAGTCAGATAACAGGTGACTCTCTAACGCACATCTCTGATGTATGGTGGTTGCCCAATAAATGACTGCTATCATGCTCAACTTTGCCCTCTTTCTCTTTTCCTTTTGTCAGAGCAGGTCACAGCTGCCTTAAACCCCAGTGGGTACAGTAGCTTCTGTGCTTTTTCTTAGCAGTTAGCTTACCTACCCCCCACCCCCCGTATGGCTAACTTTCCCCTTGCTCCCTGAACATTTTATTTTGAAAAATTTCAAGCATACAGGAAAGTTGGTAGAGTTGTATAGGGAGCACACATATATCTATCATCTGGACTCTACAATGAACATTTCATTATACCTGCTTTATTACATAGCTTTCCATCTATCCATCTGTCAACCCATTTCCTTCCTTCCTCCCTCCCTTCCTTCCTTCCTTCCTTCCTCCCTCCCTCCCTCCCTCCCTCCCTCCCTTCCTCCCTTCCTTCCTTCCTTCCCCCACCCACATGGCTTTCAGGATCCTAGTTCCCCGACCAGGGATTGAACCCGGGCCCTGGCGGTGAAAGCGCTGAGTCCTAAACCACTGGACTGCCAGGGAATTTCCCATTTTATGTCTTTATACATTTCAAAGTAGATCCCCAATATCAGTACACTTCCTTGTAAACATTTTATCCTATCATTAACTATCTGTTTGCAGTTTTTTTCTCTTGATGTAAAATTTCACAATGAAATGCATGAATCTTAAGTGTGTGTTTGCTGAGTTTTGACAACTGCATGCACCTGTTACCCAAAGCCATGTCAAGGTATAGAACATCACCACCTTCCCAGAGTTCCCTCATGCCCCTGCCCCTCCCATCACAGGCAGCCACCACCCTGATTTTCTCCCACTATAGATGAGTTTTACCTAGTCTAGCATTTCATATAAATGGAACCAGACAGAATGTACTAGTTACTTACTGCCTGGCTTCCTTTAGTTAGCCTAACGCATTGGGACTCGTCTGTGTCGTCATGTCTTATCAGGCACTGATTCCCTCTCATTGCTGAGATGGCAGCTTTAAAATCATTGCTGCGAAGAAGGAAGAGCCATGAGCCTTCCTCATGGAACTTGGAGGTGGTTTCTCCTTTTCCTTTCCAGTTGGATGGCATCAATGCACAAAGGCTCTTTGTAGCCGATTAGAGTTAAAGGGGCGCAGAGGCCGTTTGGCTCAGTCTCTCTGAGTCTCAGCATCTGGGCCAGGGTGCCCTTTCTCGGATCTGTTTCCCTCCCCTCTCCAGGAATACTGTTAGTGGAGGTTTATGTGCAGGAGGAGTGAGAAGGCCAGTGGATGGGCACCTTTGACATTTAATTGTCTTAGGGTTAAAAAGGATGGATCCAGCCTTCTTCTAATGATTTTTGTTGTTGAGGATTTCGTTATGCTGAGTACGTGCTGGAAATATAGGACCAGTCGGCCGCAACAGCTAGAGTTGGAAACAAATTGCTATTTAGGTTTTCTGTTAACAAATTAACCAGAACCTGAAGCTGCTAAATTCTCTGATGGAAAAAGGAGTCACTTTCTTGCCTCCTCTCCCCAATATCTTCCTCCCCCCCTTCCCTTTCTTTCTTCCTTCCTCCCTTCTCCTCGATCTCTCTGTCTCTGTCACACACACACACACACACACACACACACACACACGAGACACACACACGAGACACACACCCCTTTTGAGCATATTTACATTCAGTGACTTACATGAAAGTTTAGGTAGATCATTTTTGAAGGTGATTGAGATGTTTGAGGGGCAGAAGGAAGAGGGTGGGAAGAGAACGGCACGGCTTGATGACAGGGCGGCAGTGCCCACTCTCCAGGGACAGGTTATTTTTTTAAATTTTTTTAAATTTTTTTATTTTTTTGGCGGTACGCGGACCTCTCACTGTTGTGGCCTCTCCCGTTGCGGAGCACAGGATCCGACGCGCAGGCTCAGCGGCCATGGCCCACGGGCTCAGCCGCTCCGCGGCATGTGGGATCTTCCCAGACCGGGGCACGAACCAGTGTCCCCCGCATCAGCAGGCGGATTCTCAACCACTGCGCCACCAGGGAAGCCCCAGGGACAGGTTATTAAGTAATGTGACAAGTGTTGGACCCAGCAAGCCTCCGTATGTGCTGCTTCTTTCCTTGTTCTCTCATTTGCAGAGGCTCTGGAAACCTACCTGCACAGAAGTACTGGGAATTATTACAGAATACTTCCCACTCTGGACCAGTTGAACCAGAATGTGGGCCCCTTCCCCCCCACCGTTCAGTGTGCACCCACAGTTTAATATCACTTTGGGACCCATTTTCACATACATTATCGCCGCTAATCCAATCATTCAAGGCAGGCAGGTTTTAGTAAGATCTTATTATTTTAGCTGAGCCAGCTGATGTTGAAGTGGATGTTCGAACAGAGGGCAGTCTGATTGCAGTGGGCACATTCTCCCCATTACCCCGTGTCCCCTCGATCCCTTTATGTGGATGGTGGTTCATTCATTTGTTGCTCACCATCTGCCACGTGTGGGTGGAAGGTCATTGGTGGATCCCTCCCTCTGGGAGTAATGGGCAGGGAAGGAGATCCCGGACCGTGGCGTGGAGTCCCAGGGCACAGGGGGAGCACGGTGGAGGGGCACCAGTTCTGGATGTGGTAGGCAAGGAACTCTTTCTGGAGGAAATACCACCTACTTAGGACGTGGAGTTGTGAGAGAGCTCTGAAGCTTAGAGCCAAAAAGTAAAGAAGAACCAGGAGCTGGTTACTTTATCACTTTTACCATGAAACACTCAATCCACCCATCGTGTAGTAAGGCGTGGTTTCTTCCTTGCTCCAGCATCCTCTTTGCATTTGAAAAATAAAAGAAAATGCTTTATCATAGGTTTTCTTTAAATTGCAAATTTCATTGAATTTTAAAGGATTTTTTTTTGTCTGTTCAATATAACATGTTAAGAAGATGTAAAAAAAAATTGTGACTTTAGAGCTAAGAAATCCTGAGCAAATAGTGCTTATGTCCTACCACTCCTGGAAGGCATAGGTGTTCTGTAAGAAGAGTAGAATCATATGAATTATTTCTAATTTCTTTTCTTCCTGGTGGAAACTGTATAGTATAGCCTAGTGTTAAAAGCCTCAGCTCTTAACATTAAATAAAAGCCCAGGGGCTTCCCTGGTGGCGCAGTGGTTGAGGGTCTGCCTGCCGATGCAGGGGACACGGGTTCGTGCCCTGGTCCGGGAAGATCCCACATGCCGCAGAGTGGCTGGGCCTGTGAGCCATGGCCGCTGGGCCTGCGCATCCGGAGCCTGTGCTCCGCAGCAGGAGAGGCTGCAACAGTGAGAGGCCCGCGTACCAAAAAAAAAAAAAAAAGCCCAGCTTTGTCACTTCCATTTAAATGTATGTATGAAAGTTACCCTACCTTTCTAAACCTCAGTTTCCTCATCAGTAAAACGGGAATAATAATACCACATATAATCTAAAAAATCACTTATTTATTGTTTGTTTCCATTTTGTAATTTTATACTGTGATGAAATGAATAGATGACTATTTTTTATCTTTTTTTAAAAATTGAGTTATAGTTGATTTACAGTGTTGTGTTTCAGGTGTACAGCACAGTGATTCAGTCATACATCTATTTATCTATCTATCTATCTATCTATCTATTCTTTTCCAGATTCTTTTCCCTTATAAGTTATTACGAAATACTGAATATAATTCCCTGTGCTATACAGTAGGTCCTTGTTGTTTATCTGTGTTATATATAGTATTGTATATATGCTAATTCCAAATTCCTTATTTATCCCTCCTCCCCAGCTTTCCCCTTTGGTAGCCGTAAGTTTGTTTTCTATGTCTGTGAGTCTGTTTTTGTTTTATAAGTAAGTTCATTTGTATCATTTTTTAGATTCCCCATATAAGTGATATCATATATTTGTCTTTCTCTGTCTTATTTACTTCACTCAGTATGATAATCTCTAGGTCCATCCATGTTGCTGCAGATGGCATTATTTCATTATTTTTTATGGCTGAATAGTATTCCATTGTATATATGTACCACTTCTTTATCCATTCATCTGTCGATGGACATTTAGGTTGTTTCCATGTCTTGGGTATTGTAAATAGTGCTTCCGTGAACATTGGGGTGCATGTATCTTTTTTTTTGTGTGTGGTATGTGGGCCTCTCACTGTTGTGGCCTCTCCCGTTGTGGAGCATAGGCTCTGGACGCGCAGGCTCAGCAGCCATGGCTCACAGACCCAGCCGCTTCGTGGCACGTGGGATCTTTTCGGACTGGGGCACGAACTCGTGTCCACTGCATCGGCAGGTGGACTCTCAACCACTGCGCCACCAGGGAAGCCCTGCATGTATCTTTTTGAATTATAATAGTTTTCTCCAGATATATGCCCAAGAGTGGGATTGCTGGATCATATGGTAGCTCTATTTTTAGTTTTTTAAGGAACCTCCATTCTGTTCTCCATAGTGGCTGTACCAATTTACTATTTTTTCTAGCTTTTAAAAATGTAATATTTGGTTTATACAAAAGAGTATATGTAAGTATATGTTATATATATATATAAGTATATGTCATAAGAGTAATAAGAACATGAACAGGTGTGAGTTCACTGCTCAATCAAGGAAGGATCATGTAACCACTAGAAGCTCACCTACGCATGCGTTCTCCAACTCCTACGCCTCCCCCCTTTCAGGTTACCATTAATTCTTGGGTTTTGATTCATCATTGTTTAAAAAATATTTTATTTATTTATTTATTTGTCTGCACCAGGTCTTAGTTGCACCACGTGGGATCTAGTTCCCTGACCAGGGATTGAACCAGGGCCACCTGCGCTGGGAGCGTGGAGTCTTAGCCACTGGACCACCAGGGAAGTCCCTTGATTCATCGTTGCTTTGTCTTTTTATAAATAATAATATAAATTATTTTTATAATATTTATTTAAATAATTTATCATTTAGTTTTGTTTGTTTTCAGTTTTATATATTTAAAAAGTATGTTGTGGGGACTTCCCTGGCGGTGAAGTTGTTCCAATGCAGGGGGCCCGGGTTCAATCCCTGGTCAGGGAACTAGATCCCACATGCATGCAGCAACTGAGTTCGCATGCCACAGCTAAGGAGGCTGCGAGCTGCAACTAAGGAGCCCGCCTGCTGCAACTAAGACCCAGCACAACCAAATAAATAAATAAATAAATAAATATATATATATATATATTTTAAAAAGTATGTTGTATGTAGTCTTCTGTAGTTGTTGTTTTCACTCATTATGGTTCCACAATTGATCCCTGTTATTGTGTTTAACTGTGGTGCATTCTTAGAACACTCCTTTGTGCGAATTACTTACCTGGTGGTAGGGGTTTAGATAGTTCCATTTTTGCTCCCAGGAGCACTGTTGCCACTGTGCACACGTGTGTGTGTGTCTCCCAGTGCACGCGGTCGAGAATTTCTCTGTGATGTACATGTAGGAATGGGATTTGGGGGTTTTAGAGTATCTGGACTCTCAATTTTATACGATGATGCTAACTTGTTTCCTAAAGTAGGTGTACCAGTTTAATGCCTGCCAGTGGAGTATAAGCGTCTGTCATCCTACATCTTTTTCAGTGTTTGTCATTGTTAGACATTAATTTTTTTAAAAAAACTAAATTGAAGTATACTTGATTTACAATGTTGTGTCAGTACATATATATATCCTTTTTCATATTCTTTTCTGTTATGGTTTATTACAGGATATTGAGTATAGTTGCTTGTGCTATATACAGTAGGACCTTGAGCTTATCTATTTTATATATAGTAGTTTTTATCTGCTAATCCCAAACTCCTAATTTATCCCTTCCCCCTCCCTTTCCCCTTTGGTAACCATAGTTTGTTTTCTATGTTTGTGATTAGACTTCTTAATTTTGCTAAGCTACTGGGTATAAATAGTATCTCCTTGGTGTGTTAACTTGGGTATCCATGATTCTCAGAAAGAGAGCAGCTCTTCATTTGTTTAAGGGTCATTTTTTCTTCCTCTTTTGTGAAATTCCAGCTTGTGTCTTTTGCTCAGTTATCTAGTAGGTTATTTATGTTTTTCACATTGGTTTATGAGTTGTTTATATATTCTGAATACTTATCCTTTGTTGGATGTATGTGTTACACATATCTTTTCTTAATTGATAGCTTGTCTTTTAACTTCGTGATGCTTTTTTTGGAAAACAAATTTTTATTATTTTTTGTATTATCTTTATTATGCTTCCCAACACTGACAGCTGCTCCCTTCACTGACAGAAACAGCCATCTCCCCTGGCAGGCTCATCTCAGATGCCTGGGAAGCCAACACAAGCAAACATAAGTAGAGTTTCCTGCAGAGACCTACTTTTAAAAAATTGCTGATTCTCAGATCACTGCATCAACCCACAGCACAACTGACAACTCAAATCTTTCACTGAGAGTAGCTCCCAGCTCTGACCCAAACCCCGTCAATCCACAGATAGTGACCTTAGGTCAAGAGGTTCTTAATTTTATTTATTTTATTTTTTATTTTTTTGCGGTACGCGGGCCTCTCACTGCTGCGGCCTCTCCCGTTGCGGAGCACAGGCTCCGGACGCGCAGGCTCAGCGGCCATGGCTCACGGGCCCAGCCGCTCCGCAGCATGTGGGATCTTCCCGGACCGGGGCACGAACCCGTGTCCCCTGCATCGGCAGGCGGACTCTCAACCACTGCGCCACCAGGGAAGCCCCTAGAGGTTCTTAATTTTAATGTGACAGGGTTTCTATATGTTCTTTTCTGGTTAGCTAGAAAGATATTCTTTTTTTTTAAAATTGAAGTATAGTTGATTTATAATATTGTGTTAATTTCTGCTGTACATCAGAGTGACTCAGTTATACATATATATTATTTTACATATTTTTTCCACTGTGGTTCATTACAACATATTGGATATAGTTCCCTGTGCTATACAGTAGGACCTTGTTGTTTATCTATCCTATATATAATAGTTTGCATCTGCTAATCCCAAATTCCCAATCCAACCCTCCTCCACTCCCCCTCCACAAGTCTGTTCTCTGTGTCTGTGAGTCTGTTTTTGTTTCATATATAAGTTCATTTGTGTCATATTTTAGATTCCACATATAAGTCATGTCCTATGTTATTTGTCTTTCTCTGTCTGACTTACTTCACTTACTGTGATCATCTCTAGGTCCGTGTAGCTGCAAATAACATTATTTCATTCTTTTTTTATGTCTGAGTAATATTCCATTGTATATATGTACCACATCTTCTTTATCCATTCATCTGTTGATGGACATTTAGGTTGCTTCCATGTCTTGGCAATTGTGAACAATGCTGCTATGAACATAGGGGGTGCATGTATCTTTTCGAATTGTAGTTTTGTCCAGATATATGCCCAGGAGTGGGCTTGTTGGATCATACAGTAGCTCTATTTTTAGTTTTTTGAGGAACCTCCATACGTTCTCCACAGTGGCTGCACCAATTTACATTCCTACCAACAGTGTAGGAGGGTTCCCTTTAGAAAGATATTCTTTATTTTCTGCTGAAAGTTTCAGAAGTTTACCCTTCTCAGTTAAGTCTTTACTCTGTCTGGACTTTTGTGTCTGTGGTGTGAGGTAGGGATCCAATATCCTTTATTGTTTCCTGTACTGTACATTGTTTTCCTGAGAATGGAGAGTAATGTAAATACCCCAGCTCCTTACACAGTTCTGGGCACATGCAAGGTGCACTGTAAGCGTAATTTGTTGCTATTTTAACTTTCAGTCAACTTTTTTTTCTGTTGATTGGTGCATTTCTTCATGAAATCATTAATGTGTACATTTTAGGAAAGACAACTGAGGCAGGTTTGCATTGGTTAAGAAACCAACCTGCAATCTGTCCTCTCCCCAACTCTTCCCTAGTATTGTCAGAAACTTGATCTGTGAGTTTAATCAAAGGGTAAATCATAATTAATGAGTTAATTGATTTGAACATCTATTTCCTTTTGCACCTGGTTGGTGATTCAGAATTTCTCTGGCATCTTACTGAATACCTTCTCGTGCTGCCCCTGGATAATCAGATAATCTTTTATTACAAGGTTCATCTCATTACTTTGGAATTTGCTTATTCAGCTGTGTATTGCCATAGATGTACCCTCTAAATACGTGAAGACAGGGGCTGGGGCTTCAGCCAGGATGCTGGAAGTTCTCCTAAAGTTAATTCCTGCTTGAATGTCTTGGACCAGATTGTTTAGGCTGCCCAGAAAACTTGCTTTGGGGGCCTTTTCCAATTTCTCAGCCATGCTGTAGTGGAAAGGAGAGGTAGAGAAGTACTTCTTGGAAAATTAAAACTGCTTGGCCACACTCCTGGGACACATTGAGTGCACACAATGAAATCTGGAAAGTAAAACATGCAACTTTATAAGGTGAGCGTAAAAAGCACCGTAAAAATTGGAGGAATGTTGTCAGTTATATGGCTGAGGATGACTGCCCGTTTATTGCTTGGGTACTGTCAGAGAAATCCACTCTGAGGCCGGAGGGGTCCTGGGCAGGAGGCAGGTAGAACTGCTGGCTGCTGTTTGTAACAGGCAACAGGAAACCCAAACCTGGGAGAGCAGCCTTCAGCCTGGGTTGTAAAGTTACACTCCCTGCTCGAGGCTTTTCAGAGATGCTCAAGCACCTTGTGGAGGTGAGTTTGTTAACCTCCTGGACAGTTTCCAGGGAGGTGGAAAGATGGAAAGATTCGTGATGAAGAAGGACCCTTCTCTGTTCTCCTGCCTAAATGTTGTTCTCATGGGCTTCTGGAATGATTCTGTAGCAGATGTTGTCGGTACCCTGTCCAGAACCCCTTTAATGGCCCAGTACACCCAGTGCTTGGCTACAGCAGGGTTGGTTGCTAACCCCTCACACCTGGATCCTTCACTGGAAGTTTCTGCGTTGCTGGAGAGCAGCTCCGTAACCTGGAGATGACTGGGAGGAAACCCCTCATCCCCTACCCTGGGGTGCCCTGTGCCCAGGGGCTGACATCATTGACTGATGTCCATGACTGGGGTGTAAAACCTGGCCCTTTGCCTCCAGGCAGCATGAAGTCTGTAGCACAGTTGACTCCGGAGCTCCCTGTGGGATCAGACTGCGGCTCGCCTGCTCTTAGCCCGCATCTTTTCCTTTCCTTTTCCTTTCCCTTACTTTCTTGCACGTTTCTCTTGAGAGCACCTCCTCCAGCACCCATTGGCACAGGAATCCCCACATCAGTTTCTTCTTCTAGGGAACATGACCCAAGACAGACTCATCCATTTATCCTCTCTGGCCGTCACACTTGGCTCTGTACGTGGAGCTTCACATCTGAGTCTTTTCTGCCCTGTGAGGTTCTTTGGAGGGCTGGTTTCATGTCTTGTCCATCTTTAGACTTCCACCAACCTCCCAGCACCAGGCCCTGCTCCTGGGACCTGCTCAGTGCTTGGCCAACTGCGCGAGTGGAGATTTCATGTGTAGATGTCGAAGGGCTGGGGAGGTGACTACTGATGTTGCTGTGGGGTCTGGTATTGATAATGTGGACGGTTACCCACAAGCTTGCAGTGGGCAAAGCACAGTCCTGCCTCGGTGAGGAAGCCAGTGCTCGGATTTCTCACTCTTAGTGATGCTGTAGGAGCTGTCGTTGGCAGCCAGGTTGGGTGGAGGAAGGTGCCTCAAGCTTTGGTGCCAAGCCAGGGGCTCTCAGCCAGGCTGGATGGACAGTGGGGTGTGGCCCTGCCTTGACCCTTGATGGCCAGACTCTGCAGGTGGGATGCTGGCCTTTCTCTCTCGCCCCATAAACCCTCACTCCTCAGTCATTGCTCTTCTTGTGTCTCTTGTCTTGGCTTCACAACTCTGA
Source organism: Globicephala melas (assembly GCF_963455315.2). Taxonomy (NCBI): domain Eukaryota; kingdom Metazoa; phylum Chordata; class Mammalia; order Artiodactyla; family Delphinidae; genus Globicephala; species Globicephala melas. The sequence continues at coordinate 52,416,378 of NC_083324.2, forward strand.
CATCCACTGAGTTGCTGGAGCCAGAAATTTTGTGACTCTCTCTGTCTCATTCTCTCTCCAATATCTAACCAGGCACGGAGCCCTCACTGCCTCTCTGCCCCGCTCTTCCTGCCCTTTACCTTTGTTCAGATGCTCCTCGCTCTGGCCTGGACACCCATGGTCGCTCCTTACTGGCCTCCCTGAACCCAAGCTGGTCTTCTTCAGCACCGTCTCCACGGGGATCTTCCCAAAGCGTATGGAATCCTTAAAGCTCTTAGCAACTTCCCATGACCTCCAGTCAAATCCAAGCTCTGCTACAATGGTACCCAATGCCCAGCCCCGGTGTCACCTCCCCATCTCATACTGTCGCTTCCTGTCCCCCCACCTCCCTGCCTGGTAGGTGCTGTGTCCTTTTTTTGTTTTTGTTTTTTTCAATTTTCTAAACTTTTGGCCACGCGGCAAGGCGTGTGGGATCTTAGTTCACCCACCAGGAATGGAACCGCACCCTTGGCAGTAAAAGGGCCGAGTCCTAACCACTGGACAACCAGGGAATTCCAGGTGCTGTGTCCTTTGATAAAGGCGCATGTGCTGCTCCCAGGTGGGAGCTGCTACTACTGCACCTTGCTCAGCCTTCTGTTGTAGCACTTTTCACATGGCATCTCCCTCCATCTGCCCGTGACATTTAATCTGTGTCTTACTCATCATTGTGTTTGCAATAGGAAGCCTCATCTTTTGTACACAGTAGGCAGGAAGTAAAAAAAAAAAAGTTAAAAAAATTCTTTTTTTAAAAAGCTTTATTCAACTGTAGTTGATTTTAAAAATTTTTAATTGAGTTGTTTCTAATCTTTTTTGTTATTAGTAAAATAAAAATTTTGAGTTCCCTCTCGCCATTTAATACTTAATAGTGTTTGCTGTTTCAGGAAATACCTAATGGTAAAAGGTACTCTGAATTCAATTATGCGTTTCAATAATTTGGGTTTTATTAGTTGCAGTGGGATCTGCAGGCATATGAAAAATAAACAATATTTATGTGCATAACACATTATTCCTGTCAGACCGGGGTCATAACTGCAAATGTTTTGCAGGGTCCAGGCCCTCGAGCTCGAGGTCAAGGGTGGCAGCCTCAATGTCCTGAGTGGTCGGGAAGGTGGGATGTGGGTCTGCACCCAGCATCTGATGGGGCAGCTGCTTCTCAGCTCTGGCCTCTCATTGCTACGGGGTGAACATGGGCCCAACGCTGAGATACCTGGGTATTTCAAGAGGAACCAGATGTGGATTTTTGTGAGAAGCTCTTATTTTTTAAAGACTGGCAACTGGTTCAAAATTCAAAAACAAACCAAAAAAATGACAAAAATGCCAAAATAAACAAAACAAAACACCCTTTTCTGGTCAAAACCAAATGGATTAGTGGACTTGAGGGCTGGAGCCTGTGTTTCCTGCTGTCATTGGAGACTCTGGTCCAGATGGTCCTCAGAGCACCTCTGTGGGGACTCTGGGGCCCCCTGGTTGCTGGTGCTGCGGTCGGAACCATAGCTTTGGACCTGAAGTCCGTGGTGGGATTTGACTCCTTGTTGGCTGACATGGGAGGGAGGTTTAGGGAATCTCCTTCTCCATAGTGACTTCCGGGTGCCCTTTGTTGGTGTGGCTTGTTCCCTCTTCATCTGAAGCCACCACACTGGCCAGGATGGGGCTTGTCTCTAAGTGACAAGTGGGTGTCACAGGTGGGATTTACTTTAAAATCACTGTTTGGTTTCTTTATGTGTTAGTTCATAAAGTGGTGGAGGGTGGACCTGCCCTTTCTACTAAAACCCAAGCACTGGATCTTTCTAAGTAAATACATTGTAGGCATTAGAGTTGCCTCTAAGTCTATCCAAGCTTGGGTGAAAGGGACAGAGAGGGATCATTGGGGAGTGAGGGCAGCCACTCATAAATCTTTTTCTCCACATGTCTCTGTGATTTTATTAATGCTTTAGCAGGTCTGTTCATTTAAAATAGGGATTACCATTTTCATAGATGCTAAGTCCTCAGATGGCTTGATCACATTCTTGAATAAGAAAGAAAATTGTTACCGCACACAGTTTAAAAGCAGTTCTAGGGCTTCCCTGGTTGCGCAGTAGTTAAGAATCCGCCTGCCAATGCAGGGGACACGGGTTTGAGCCCTGGGCCGGGAAGATCCCACATGCAGTGGAGTAACTGAGCCCATGCACCATAACTACTGAGCCTGTGCTCTAGAGCCCACGAGCCACAACTACTGAAGCCCGCGTGCCTAGAGCCCGTGCTCCGCAACAAGAGAAGCCACTGCAATGAGAAGCCTGCGCACTGCAATGAAGGGTAGCCCCCACTCACCACAACTAGAGAAAGCCCGCTCACAGCAACAAAGACCCAGCGCAGCCATAAATAAATAAATAAATAAAGGCAGTTCTATTATTCTATTCTATTCATTTTTAATTTTAGTAATATTTTGTTATAATCTTTAAAGTTTTTATTTTAATAATTTATGTATTTTTACATTAAAAAAAGCTATTTAACATTCCTGGTGGGAATGAAGGTTGATATGACTTTTATGGAAGACAGATATATAGTCTTTATCAACAGCCTTAAGAGTGTTCATGTGGTTTGACCCAGTGATTCTAATGTATCTAATGTATCCTCAGATGGCAATCAGAGAAGTCCACCAGAAACACGCACAAAGATGTTCATTGCTCTGTTATGTATAACCATGAAAAATAGGGAACAGTCTAAATAGGGGAATAGTTAAGAAAGTTAAGCTCCACCTGATGAAATACTATTCAGACATTAAATGATGTTTCTGAAGAACATTTCATGACAATGGAGTTAATGTTCCTGATACAATGTCAAGTGGGAAAAAGCTGGTTTCAGTGAAAATATCCACGTGTGTCTGACTCTGTGTGTGTGTAGCTAGACAGTAAGATTTTAAGGGAATATTCCAAAATATTAATAGTGGTTTTCTTTGGGTGGTGTAATTATTCTTCTTCAGAATTTCCACAATGAACGCATATTGCTTTTATAGTCAGGAAAAAAATAACATTTGTTTTTCTTTCAAGCTATTAAATTAAAAAAAAACTGTTCTGTGACCAAGCAGTTCCACTTCTAGGTGTATACCCAAAAGAATTGGAAAAAGGAACTTGAACAGACACTCGTCTGCCAGTGTTCACTGCAGCATTATTCTCACAAGAGCCAAAAAGTAGAAGCAGCTCAGGTGTCCATCAACAGATGACTGGTTAAGCAAAATGTGGTCTATCCATATAATGGAGAGTAAGTCACCACAGACAGGGGTGAAGTTCTGATGCATCCTGCAATGTGGATGAACCTTGAATGCACTATGCTAAGTCAGATAAGCCAGTCCTGAAAGGACAAATGCTATAGGATTCCACTTATATGAGATTCATAGAGACAGAATGTACACCAGAGGCTGGGGATGGGTGCAGAGTTTCTGTTTGGGGTGATAGAAACGCTTTGGGAATAGATAGTACTGATGGTTACACAACATTGTGAATGTAACTAACGCCCCTGAATTGCACAGCTGCAAATGGTTATTAATGGCCAATTTTGTTTTATGTGTGTTACCACAATAGAAATAATTCAAAACACGACAAAACGGTGTTGGCCGGGTTGAACCGTGTGTTTGCTTTGAATGACAGTGGCTGTCACTTGTTGGTTCATTTATCTCAATTTTTGCTTTTCACTTTGACCCCACAAATATGCCTGCACTGTAAATGTGCTGTTTTGAAGATTTCAGATGCCAGGCCCAGACCTTGATAATGGAGCAGGGGGTTAATGAGGCATCTAGGAGGGTTTGAAAGAATTTGTAAAGGGAAATGTGTTACTCTTAATCTCGGGCCATACACTGAGTTCTGGCCTGGGAGGAGAAGGAAGAAAGAAAAGGCTTGGTGGTACCCAGCAGCCCATCACAGTTCTGGAATATTCAGAAGTCTTCTGGCACATCAGGCAGCCCTTGAAGAAATACAGCCTGCACTTTTTTGCTTTGGGAATTCACTTGGCAGCAAGCAGTGCTAAAGGAAGAGCTTTACTTACATTCTCTGCTTCCTGATATTTAAGGAATTCATTTCACTTGCAGCTTCACACCAGTGCATTTTCTTTCCCTTGCAAAGGGGAGGCGGTGCCCCTCTGACATGTTAGAGATGGTGGATGGCTGAGGCTGCTTCCCTTAAAGGTGACTTCTTTGCGGTCCATCTGAAAATGTTTATGGAAAGTAAGCAGTTGGGGTCAGCAGGGATCTTGGCAACAGGCAAGCAGCCAGATCCCTCAGGGGAGTTTGAAGTGTCTAGACTTGATGCTTTTGAACTCTTGGTATGTTTCCAGATCATTGTTCGGTTCCTCGCTGCTTCTGTTAGAATTTACACAGTTCACAGAGGTTTGTTGGAGTAAAGCTCAGCTCCCCTTAAATCAACTGAAAAAGTGACCACTTTTATATTCATCAAAGAGCCTTCCCTGCTCAGTATGCCTTCCCTGAGATTTATTTGTTAACCCAAGATGACTCCCATTTCCCTTTTATCTTTGCTTTTGGAGTAAGAGTTAGCCGAGTCTGTTTGTGTTACTTTTCCTTTCTGTTTGCAGCAGACCTTGATATAATACAGTCTCTTGTGTCTCAGTGGTTACCGAAGTATTAAATATAAAATATTTACGTTCTTTTTCTTTTGAAGTTATTTTTCCTTAAATACTGATATTGTTAAGTTTCCATCCCTTCGTGTTTAGCTTGAGGAGAAAACATGCTTTGAGTATTTCACTCACCCATTGAACAAATGTTAACTGAATACTTGCTCTCCTCAATCCCTGGCACATCTAGCAGTGACTAGCTCGCAGCCTCTGTCCTCAGGGAGTTTATATCCTAGTGAGGCAGATGGACAGGTACATTTCAGAGTAAAAGGGGTTGTGGTATCAGCAAGCACAGGGAGTGGCAGGAGCCCAAGGGAGGTACCTAATTTAGTGTTGGGGGAACAGGAAGACTTCCTGGAGGAAGTGACATCCACACTGAGTCTTGAAAGATAATAGGAGTCAGCCACTTCAAGGGTTGTGGGGCTGCCCAAAGCAGAGGGGGCCAGAGATGAAAGAGGACTTCATTTGTTTGGGAAAATATAAGAACTTCAGCGTGAGAGCACCATAGCCCATGAGGGAGGGTCAGGGAAGAAAAGTTAAGAGTAGACATTGGGGGACTTCCTTGGTGGCACAGTGGTTAAGAATCCGCCTGCCAATGCCGGGAACATGGGTTTGATCCCTGGTCCAGGAAGATCCCACGTGCCGCGGAGCAACTAAGCCCGTGAGCCACAACTGCCCACTCTAGAGCCCATGCTCTGCAACAAGAGAAGCCACCGCAATGAGAAGCCTGCGCACTGCAACGAAGAGTAGCCCCCGCTCGCTGCAACTAGAGAAAAGCCCATGCGCAGCAACGAAGACCCAATGCAGCCAAATAAATACATTTTATTAAAAAAAAAAAAAGAGTAGACATTGGAGAGGAAGGTGGGTATGACCTTCCAAAGGCCTTTGTCATGAGGTTGTGGAGCTCTCGGAAAAATTTTAAATGGGGAAATAACTTGATCAGATTTTAATTTTAGCAACTTCACTGTAGTTGGAGACATATATAAATAAATACAGGTATGTGTATGTACATATGTGTATATATTTATTTATTTGAGATATAATTACATACGGTAAAATGGCCACAGTTTAGTCGACGGCCAGTTTGGTTGATGAGTTTTGACAACTGTATACATTCACGTTACCACCACCCCAAACCAGATATGGAAATCTCTATTCCCCCAGAAAGTTCCTCTAGGTCCCCTTCCATTCAGTCACCCAACCCCCACACCACTACAGCCACTTTCTGACTTTTATCTCCAGTTACGTCTTTCTTGGAGTTCATGTAAATGGTGTCACACAGTAGGGGCTCTGTTGTGTCTGACTTTTTTTCAGTCAGCATAAATTGAAACTCATCCACATCATTGTATTTATAAGTAGCAGCTCCTTTTTATTTTTTAAATATTTATTTATTTATTTTTGGCCATGCCACGCAGCTTGAGGGATCTTAGTTCCCTGACCAGGGATCGAACCCGTGTCCCCTGTAGTGGAAGCTCAGAGTCCTAACCACTGGACCGCCAGGGAATTCCCATAGCAGCTCCTTTTTATTGCTGAGTAGTATTCCATTGTATGGATGAACCACAGTTAGTTTATTCACTCTCCTGTTGGACATTTGGGTTGTTTTTAATTTTTGGTTTTGATGAATAAAGGTGCTATAAACATTCTTATACAAGTCCTTTTTGTTTTTGGATGTACATTTTCATTTCTCTTGGGTAAATAATAGTGGGATTGCTAGGTCTGGCGGTTTTTTTTTTTTTTCTCTTTACGTTTTAAAATAGATCTTTATTGGAGTATAATTGCTTCACAATACTGTGTTAGTTTCTGTTCTACACCAAAGTGAATCAGCCATATGCATACATATGTCCCCATATCCCATCCCTCCTGCGTCTGCCTCCCACGCTCCCTATCCCACCCCTCTAGGTCATCGCAAAGCACCGAGCTGATCTCCCTGTGCTATGCTGCTGCTTCCCACTAGCTAGCTGTTTCACATTTGGTAGTGTGTATATGTCGATGCTACTCTCACTTCGCCCTAGCTTCCCCCTCCCACCCCATGTCCTCAATTCCATTCGGTCTGGCTGTTTTTTAAACAATATATTGGAGTTGAAGGGCTGGGAACAGGGAGGCAATGGAGTGCAGTCCCACTGAGAGATGAAAGTGTCTAGAAATAAGGTAATTTGATCCTGGAGGTGGATACAGTGAAAAAATCCCTGTAATGAGGAAGTTGAATGAACAGGACTCAGCGATGGGTAAGATGGAGACGAGAAGAAAAAGCCTCACTGGATATGGGAATGAATGGCGGTGTTTTCTCTGAACCAGGAAATGAATGCAGGAGGTGCAGGGAGCGGGGAGGGTAACAGCTTTAGTTTGGGACAGTTGAGTTTGAGATGTTCGGCAGCAGGAGAGAGGGCCAGGAGGCAAATGGCTCTGTGAATCTGGAGGCCGGAAGAGCGATCTGGCCATCACATGAGGAGCAGATGTTGGTCACCATGGAGGCGGTAAAGGAGGCCATGGGAGTGGAGGAGATGACCAGGCAGGGGTTAAAGACCTACCCACAATGGGGAGAAGATATGATGACACACCACCGACAGTGCAGCACTTGATTTCAGAGTATATGAAAGAACTGCTAAATATCAGTAAGACAAGGGTAGCAATCTAATAGAAAATGGACAAGTGATTAAATGAGGCTCCTCAGAGAAGAGGAAACCAGAAGAGCCACTAAACTCATCATACTCTGCCCACCTTACTAGTCATCTGAGAGGTGCAGTTTAAACCACTGCGGCACACAATTCCACACCTTTTAGGTTGGCAAAAACAAAAACAAAAAAATCCTCAGCAACAAGTGACGGCAAGGATGTGAAGTAGTGGGGACCCTCACCCACTGCCGATCAGAATGGAAATGAGTACGACCTCCGTAGAAAAAAAGTTTGTTTGATGCAATAATAATAATAACGAATATACTCTCTAGGAGGGTGATAATTCTCCTGAGCACAAATCCAAGTAGATCTGTCATGCATTTGCACAGGATATATGCACACCGAGGTTAATAGCAGCATTGTTTACACGCACACAAATATGCAGGAAGCCCAAGGGTCCACCAACCAAAGATGAATAAGTGAATAAATTGTGGTGTAGAATAGGAGATACACACATGCATGAATTCCACAAACATAATTTTAGGGAAAAAAAAAGCAAGTTGCAGAAGGGTGTGTAAAACGTGCTCTTCTAAAACATTTTATTTTTAATTTTTGGCTGCGTCAGGTCCTAGTTGCGGCATGCGGGATCTTCCTCGCGGCATGTGGGATCTTTTGTTGCTGCGCGGGCTTCTCTGTAGTTGTGGCGTGTGGGTTTTCTCTCTCTAGTTGTGGCGCTGGGGCTCCAGAGTGCGTGGGCTCTGTAGTTTGCGGCACATGGGCTCTCTAGTTGAGCTGTGCGGGCTCAGTAGTTGTGGCACGCGGGTTTAGTTGCCCCACGGCATGTGGGATCTTAGTTCCCTGACCAGGGATCGAACCTGTGTCCCCTGCATTAGAAGGCGGATTCTTTACCACTGGACCACTGGGGAAGTCCCTAAAACATTTAAAACTGAGCAACATAGTATTATATATTGCTTAAGGACTCACATCCAAACATAGTAAAATCGGGGGGGGGGGGAATACCAAATTAGAGTTGTGGTTTCCTCCAGGAGTGTGGGAGGGGGTGCCTGCCAGGTTCCCTGCTCTTACCTGGTTGATAATGCTTTGTTTTCTTGAGTAGGTGCTGAGTACTTGAGTGTTCATTGTGTGTCTCTTTATGCCTTTTTGCATTTCTGGATGATTTTAAAAGGGAGGGAGCCCAGGACAGAACCTTGGGAGCACCCACATGTAAGGTAGCAGGATTTAAAGTGTTCTGACTCTGACCCACAGAAAGAAGTACTTTCTATTCCAGGTGTACACATGTACACAAATACAAACAAGACCCAGAGACCAAAGTTTCATGGGAGGTCTTTATCCTTTCTTAGGAGACATACTCTGGTAGTTTCTATTTTATTTCAGTCTCTTAAAAAAAAAATATTTGGGTTGCAACCCTCTAAGCCAGTGGTTCTCAAATGGGAGTGATTGCCAGTCTGACCACGTCTGGAGACATGTTGGCTGGTCATGACTGGCATCTGGTGAGTAGATGCTCGGGATGCTGGTAGACAGCCTCTAAGGCACAGGGCGGCCCCCACAACCAAGAATCACGTGGTGTGAATGTCAGTAACACCAAGGTTGAGAAACCCTGCTCTGAGTTGATTTCCTGAAGGTTGAAGACTTAACAGTTTGAAAAGCAGTGATGGAGGCGGGGGAAGAAGATTGGCGAGCCAGATAGAAGGAAAAGCGGAAGTGTGTGTGGGTCTAGGAAGCTGAGGAAGGAGAAGGGGAGGGTGTCTGAAATGTGCTGGTGGAGTTTGGCAGCTAAGACCGTGCTGGTGTGAGTTTCGCTGGAGGTGTGGGGAACAAAGCCAGGGTTAGTGGAGGGGAGAGAAGATGGCAGAGACGTCTCAAGAAGCTTGGCTGTGAAGAAGAGAATGATAACTAGGGTAGACTGTAGGTTTGAAGCAGGATGTTTTTCCCAAGATGATAGTCTTGGCACATTCAAATGATGATGGAAGGGAGCTGGTAGAGAGGAGGATTTGAGGGTATAAGAGAGAGTTAACAGAATGGAGCCCGTGCCTGGGAAGTCAGGAGTGGATGGAGCCCCGAGCAGGGCTGGAGGAGGGAGGAAGGACGTAGAGACAGAGCTTGGGGTGGGGAGGAAGTTGAAGGTATTCTTGCTTCCTCCTCTGTGAAGCAAGAGGTGAGGTCATTTTCTGAGGGTGGAGAGGGAGGAGGGGGGAGGTGGTGGACTCCAAGGCTTAGGTAAAGTGGAGGAGGTTTGAAATAGCCTTTGAAGGGACTGGGAGAAGAGCTGAGTGGGTGTGCTGGGCAGCTCCAGGGGCCTCTGGAGAATGGAGACCATGAACCTGTTACGCCATCAGCTTTAGCGGATGTGTGATTTTCTCCTTGGTGTTGAGCGCCATGGAGAGAGACACAGAGGAGGTGATGGGGACCAGGGTCTGGGATTGGGACTCGGTTGGGTGGGTGTATATGGGGGCACAGGGGAGCTGAGATCATTGGCCAGTGGGTGGTTGATGGAGGGTGGAGGAGAAAAGGGATGGAGACAAAGGATGCAGAGAAGTAGAAGAGAGAGCGATCGGCAAATTGGAGCATCAGGTGAAATGGAGGAGCTGGTGTGGTTGGAGAAGCTGTAGGAGAGATCTGAAGGGGAAGTTTATAGAGGATGAAAAGAAGTGGAGCGAGATGTTTGGAGGGCCTGCTAGAGGTGGGGCAGTTCTGAGTGTTGACGCGAAGGTCCAGGATGGATCTTTGGGAAGAAGGCAGTAATGCAGAGAAGGAGGTTACAGAATGAGGACGAGGAACCAACTCGTCAGAGCTTGGGGAATTCTGAGGTCGCTCAGAATGACAGCTGGACGCAAGGAAGACAAGCCAGGTGACAGGGTCTTCAACGAATGGGGGGGAGGACTGGTAGATGTAGATGGAAGTGTCACCCAAGGGTGGAGGCCCTTAGTTTGACTTTGGGGAATAAGAAGAGGCTGCGGTGTGTTTCCATCGAAAGTGCCACTTTCAGCCAAGAAAGGAAGAGAGGCTGGGATGAGAGGTGGTTCCAGGGGGTAGGAGGATGGGGATGTGGGTGTAAGATTATGGGAAAGGATGGCTGGGGGCAGGAAGGGACTTCAGCTTGGCATAGGGCTGAGAGGCATGACGGGAGTGAGTAGCCCTGTGGTTCTCTAGCTCCCCTGGTGGTTGGGAGGATCTAGTCTTCTCTCTGGAAGCAGTTTGGGAAGTGTTCTGCTGGACCTAAAGTGATGCTGTCTGACTTTCTGACTTGGAGTAAGTTGGCTGTACCTTTTCTTTTGTGAGTGATGAGCCCCTAAAGAGGATGGAGAATCTACATGGCCAGGACTTGCCACTAAAAGGTCTTTTATGGCATCTAAATATTTCATGGTCCTTTGACTTTCTAGAGGCCCGTGTACTGGAGACATGAATATTCTCAACTGCTTTTTTTTCCTGGTTTCTAGAAAAGAGGAGAGTTACAAGACCCCAAGGGGTTCAGCTCCATTCAGTGCCTTTGTAAATTGGTGTGATCAGACATGTCTGGTTCTTTCAAGTCAGCAATGAATAAAACCTTTCCTGTTATAGAGAATGGAGTTCCATTGGGGAGTTTGAACACATTTTCCTTTAATGGCTTAAATGAAGTGTTGCCTTTTTCATGAAAGTTTCATATATTTGACCTATTTAATTTTATTTTTTCTTCAGGAAATAAAAGATGACATTTTTTTTTTTTTTTTACCTCCTTCCCACAAAAGAAAAGCATTGGATTTTTTGGCAAGGAAATACCTATAGGTGCTATGGAAATTGATGGGGTTTGGAAATGAGAAAAATGTAATCTCCCCCCACCTTTTTAAAAAACTATCAAAGTGAATTAAAAGAAATGAATGTTTTAATGGAACTAGATATGATTCGAAAGCTTTAGTATCAGGATGAAAAATTATGCGTTGAATGCTTTCCCTACTTTTTCTTAAAAATATGAACATTTCTTCTTGGAAACAATACTGGCATCTGTAACAGCATTTAATTAACAGCAGCCTCCATGAGTTATCAAAGAAGGGTGGTTGAAAAAATCAAGTACAAATTATACAGGAAGGGCTGACTTAATAAATAAATGCTAAACCCCAAATTGTTTTGGTAGTATAAGAACATGGGAGAAGAAAGAAAAGTAATTAAAACATGAGAAGCTGAACCAAAGGAGGAGTGAAACCTTGGAGAAACTCTGGAATGGACTTTTTTTTTGGCCGTGCTGCATGGCTTGTGGCATCTTAGCTCCCCAACCAGAGATTGAACCCGCACCCTTGGCAGTAATGGACTTTTAAAGCCCAAGTTGAAATGTTCAGACGAGGAGAAGTTACATAAAGAAAGGACAGTTCTGGAGTTGAGAAGGGATGGTGGGGAGGAAATGCTTATAAAGGCATAAAGGGGAAACCAAAGATTTTTCTCACTGGAATTGTGACTTTACATTAAAAGTGAAAACACATCAGCTCCTGATTGTAGAATTCTGTTATCACTTCATTTTATTTCCAGGACCCTTTGTTTAAATGCAGCATATTCCTTCTACCTTTCTAAGTATGAAAACAGACTCTTTCATAAGAGTATTTTTTCTTCTTTTAGTTCCCAAAGCAGTATTTTCCAAGATGCGTTGCACCAAATGGTGTTTCAACAGGCTGTTCAAAGGAAATAAGGAATTTTGTGTTCAAATAAGTTTGAGAAGTATTGTGTTAAAAAAAGATAAACAGGTTTATTTACTGCAGTTTCTCAGAGTCTTTAATACAAAACATGCATGTTTGAATTTCTAAGATAAATAGGATGGATCTTTTAAATTCCTAAATAAACATTCAGTCTCTAGTTTCTTTTTGGTGCTCTGGTTTTGCTCTAGGTGACAATGTACCTAGGTAGAAAATTTCACCTCCCTGGACTCCTTTGCCACTAGCAGTGACCCAGTACTGGCCAATGAGACGTAAGTTAAGTCTCTGCAGGGTGGGGCTTCCAAGGAAAGCTATTGCTTTCTCGATAAGCAGGATCCAAGGAGGCTGGCACACACCTTTGTCATTGTCCTTTCTAATTTCTCCTGCTTGAAGGAGCTGTAGTCAACTTGCACCAGGAGAACAAAAGCCACATGGTATGAGTAGCAAATCAAGAAGATCGAAGGAAGGAAGATGGAAGCAGTTCTTGATGGCTTCCTGAAGCTACTCCACCAGCCTTGGAATCTCCATCTGGGACTGATTGCCCCAGTTGAAAAATAAAGCCCTATTTTGTTCAACCATTGTAGCTGAATTTTTATTGCATGTAACTGAGTGCAATCCTGTCTCATATGAGAGTGATGTAGTAAACAGCCATTGAACTTAACCAGAAACTTGTTTTGTTTTTGAAACTGTGTGGAAGACCCTTTGGGAAATGCTGCCTTAAAGAAAGAGTGGGGGATAATTAGGAGTTCGGGGTTAAAATATACACACTACTACATATAAAATAGGTAAACAACAAGGACCTACCGTATAGCCCAGGGAACTATATTCAATATCTTGTAATAACCTGTAATGGAAAATCTGAAAAAGAATAGATTTATATATGTGTGTGTGTGTGTGTGTGTGTGTGTGTGTGTATGATCACTTTGCTATACACCTGAAACTAACATGACGTTGTAAATCAACTGTACTTCAATTAACAAATAAAGGGAAAAAAGAATATAATACAAACACAAAGGTAGTCATATATATTTAGCCCTGTTTCTACAAGCATGAATTTTCTGATGTTCTTTGACTGTGGAATAAGTGTTTTGAATTTTGGTCTTTTTCTTCTATTCTTACCTCTTCCCCTCGTACAAGAAGTTTCTGCTTCTTTAAAAAAAACTTGATAATTTTTTTATGCCCCTTACCAAAGTATTTTACATAAGCCAGATTTCAAAAAAAAAACTGAGATGATTTTATTAGCCTATTCATGCCTTGTTTATATAGTAAAATTGTCCTAAAAATTTGTAGGTGAGTTGATTCAGATGTACATTTATTTCCATCATGATATCAGAGATGTTTCTTTTGAGTTCTTTTATTCTTGACTCTGGCACCTACCCTCTTTCTGCCTTCTCCTTCACAAAATTAATGTTGGGCAAACCAACACCTGAATGTTCTAGGGAAGCTCTTCATGTGAGTGATTTTTGTAAAGTTGGAAATCATTTGTAATTTGATTGAACACAGCATGATTGGTCTTCTTCTGTAAGTTGGGTTTTAATTTTTTAAAATTTTTTATTTATTTTATTTTTGGCTGCTTTGGGTCTTCGTTGCTGCGTGCGGGCTTTCTCTAGTTGCGGCGAGCGGGGGCTACTCTTCGTTGCGGTGCGTGGGCTTCTCATTGCGGTGGCTTCTCTTGTGGAGCACGGGCTCTAGGGCGCGCGGGCTTCAGTAGTTGTGGCGTGCGGGCTCAGTAAGTTGTGGCTCGCGGGCTCTAGAGCGCAGGCTTAGTAGTTATGGCTCACAGGCTTAGTTGCTCTGCGGCATGTGGGATCTTCCCGGACCAGGGCTTGAACCCATATCCCCTGCATTGGCAGGCAGATACTTAAGCACTGCGACACCAGGGATGTCCCTTTCCTAGGGTTTTTAAAAAAATAGTGTTAGGCTATATTCTCTGATAAAAGAATTTTCTAATCTGTTTTTTAAAAAAAGACATGTAGGGGGCTTCCCTGGTGGCGCAGTGGTTGAGAGTCCGCCTGCCGATGCAGGGGACAGGGGTTCGTGCCCCGGTCCGGGAAGATCCCACATGCTGCGGAGCGGCTGGGCCCGTGAGCCATGGCCGCTGAGCCTGCGCGTCCGGAGCCTGTGCTCCGCAACGGGAGAGGCCACAACGGTGAGAGGCCCACGTACCTCAAAAAAAAAAGACATGTGGGGACTTCCTCATTCTACAGCTGAAGGGACTTACCTATGGCCTCAACGTTGAGCCAAATGGTGGCAGAACTGGGGTCATCACCACTTGTGTCCAGCTCACTCTGGTGACAGCCTGACAATAACACCATGGAAAGTTATAGTTCATTTCATTGATCTGGCCACAGTTTCTCCATTGGTAAAATTGGGTATCTTCTCGTTTGCCCAACTCACAGTAAAATCTTTAAACTGTTTTTTTTTTTTCTTTTTTTAGTTCATTGAAGTATTGTTGGTTTACAATGTTGTATTAGTTTCTGGTGTGCAGCAAAGTGATTCAGTTATACATATATATATTCTTTTTCATAGTCTTTTCCATTATGGTTTATTATGGGATATTGAATATAGTTCCCTGTGCTATACAGTAGGACCTTGTTGTTTATCCATTCTATATTTAATAGTTTGCATAAACTATTTTGCGTTGCTTGGAATTGAATACTTTTTCTAGTGTACCATGTTTGTTGGGAAAGAAGGATATTTGGCTTCAAAAAAGTTTATATTTTTAAAAATCAGGTTTACATAGAATTCAGTCTTTTCATGTGTATAATTTAGCGAGCTTTGACAAATGTACATGGTTTGAATACCACAAATAAGAAAGAATATTCCCACCATCCTAAAAAGTTAGAGAAGTTTATTTTCTTTGATTAATATGAAATAGTAATACTTTTGGCAGTAAAATTCCAATTAGTTGCATGCGGATTACCCATAGCAGTATTTTGTAAGTACAAGGTAGTTTTTCCTTTTCTCTCTCCTCCTTTCATTGCCAGTCTGTGTTTATTTAGGGAAGGCCAACTAATTTTTTTCCTTATTGAGGTATGATTGACATATAATACCATATTAGTTTCAGATGTACAACATAATGATCCAATATTTGTATATATTGTGTGATGATCACATTAAGTCAACATCTGTCCCCAACATCTGTCACCACCACCATTTGGCCACAGTGTGCAGCTCGCGGGATCTTAGTTCCCAGACAAGGGATTGAACCCAGACCCTTGCAGTGGATGCGTGGAGTCCTAACCACTGGACCACCAAGGAATTCCCCCAAACCCTTTTTCTTGTGATGAGGCTTTTAGGGTCTACTCTTTAGCAACTTGCAAACCACATTTTCCTCATTAATTTGAGATGTTGCTTCTATCGTATTCTTATTTCTCACATGCATTTTGGATGGATTGGAGGACTGTCTGTTCTTCACTCATCTGACCCACTGCCCGTACTGATTACACAGTTTTAATTGTTGTAGCTTTATGATATATCTGTTTGAATATTTTATAGGGCTAGTCTCTCTTTGTTACCTTTATTTTCAGAATTTTCTTTGTTATTCTCCCCTGCTGGTTTTCCCATGTGAATTTTACAATGTGCTTATTCAGTGCTTCTCCCCCATCCCCCCAAAATAGGTTTCCTAGTACTTTTATCAAAATCGTATTAGGTTTATAGATTAATTTAGGAAGAATTAACATCTTGAGAATGTGAAATTTATCCCTAAGATGTAATATCTCTTGCTTTTATTTAAGTCTCTTTTAGTGATAGCTTGGAGTGTTTTGAAGTTTTCTTCATATAAGTCTTGCACATATCTTGATAAGTTTATTGCTGGATACTTTACTTTTTATTTCGTAGTCATCTTGAATGCTTTTCTTCTATTATATATATATATATATATATATATATATTTTTTTTTTTTTTGCGGTATGCGCGCCTCTCACTGCTGGGGCCTCTCCCGTTGCGGAGCACAGGCTCCGGACGCGCAGGCTCAGCGGCCATGGCTCACGGGCCCAGCCGCTCCGCGGCATGTGGGAACCTCCCGGACCGGGGCACGAACCCTTGTCTCCTTGCATCGGCAGGCGGACTCTCAACCACTGTGCCACCATGGAAGCCCCCTCTTCTATCATATTTTATAATGGTTATTTTTCTCTATATTAAAGCTACTTTCTATTTATTTATTTATTTGGCTGCGTTGGGTCTTTGTTGCTGCACGGGGGCTTTCTCTAGTTGCCGCGAATGGGGGCCTACTCTTCGTTGCGGTGCGTGGGCTTCTCATTGCTGTGGCTTCTCTTGTTGTAGAGCATGTGCTCTAGGTGCGCGGGCTTCAGTAGTTGTGGCACGTGGGCCCTAGAGTGAGCGGGCTTCAGTAGTTGTGGTGCACGGGCTCAGTAGTTGTGGCTCACAGGCTCTAGAGCACAGGCTCAGTAGTTGTGGTGCACGGGCTTAGTTGCTCCATGGCATGTGGGATCTTCCCGGACCAGGGATTGAACCTGTGTCCCCTGCATTGGCAGGTGGATTCTTAACCACTATGCCACCAGGGAAGTCCCTAAAGCTACTTTCTGTTAATTTTATTTCAGTAAACTTTTTTCGTGTCTAATTACATTGATTGGAATCTCCAGATTCATGTTAAAAAATACTGATGATATATTACATTCTTACTTTGAACCTGACTAGAAATCTGTTAGGCAAGATGCTTGCTTTCATGTTGAGATAGAGTTTATGATGTTAGAGAATACCTATCTCCATCTTTTTTGTTCTTCTAAGAAAGGATGTTGAGCATTATCAGATGCCTTTTCAGTGCCCGTGGCAATGATGGATGACCTATCATCTAAAAAATTTCTTTTTAATCCTAATTGTATATGAAGGAGGTAAATGAGGTAGTTGAAGGTTGGATGTCTCTGTGATTCTATTGTACAACTCATCTCTCTTATCAAATGGTACTGGTATTTCATAAACACAGACCTGATAATAGATTGATTTTTGAATAGTAATTTTATATTTCTACCTTCTTCTGTCAACACCTTTTGGTACCTTCAGGTCAGACTTCTAGTCTGGATGGAGTTATATGGCTGTAAATGTGCCTTCCGGGCATTCTTAGTTGTGCAAGTCTGGGGTAGATGCTAGGGCCTGTATCATCTGAATCAAGAGTAGGGTATTGGGGCGTGGGAAGGGATGGCTCACACAATAATTATTGTCTGGCAGCATGCAGATAAACTTTTAAAAGTCACCTTGATGTATGAGTCATTCCTGAAACTCTCAATTAGTGGTTTTTTTTTTTTTTTTCCTCTAGGCAGATTAAGATACATGCCAAATGGACAGGATGCTTTGCTTATGTGTTGCCTGTTTTAAAAAAATCAATACCTCTGAATCAAAGTTTTGTAAGGACCTAAGTGCTCATTTTCTGTAGAGTTTTAAATAACGCCTGCAAGTCTCAGTTATTTTTCTGAAAGGTATTTGTGCTTTCTGATAGAAGGTGATTGTTATAAATGTAACAATCTCATCCCTTGGGGGTTTCATGGCCTTATTTTACTGATTGTGGCTCCTGTTTAATTTATTCTCCCTCTTTGTTCCTCATTTTGATCATGCAAACTAGCCTTTTGGGGCTTTTAAAACTTCTTACTCCTTACCTGTGTGTGGCTTCCTCCCTGTTCTTGAACAAAGGGCTAGGGGTTGGGGTGGATGAGAGAAACTCCAAGGCATGAACATGCTTAGATGTGAGAATTCACAGGCACAAAGCTCTTTGCCCTGTATTAGTGGAAGAACTCTTTAACCATCCATTCACTCAGCCTCTTACCCAGATAAGGTGTTTCTGGTTAATTACTTCATACAAGATTTCCGGACGAGCTGAATTAGAAGAGGCTGCAGATGAAGGCCTGGGCAGGTATGCCTGTTGCAGCAGGAATGATGGTTACAGCTTAGTGGGTGACCCTGGAATTAAAACAGGAGAAAACCAGCCATAGGGGGCCGTTTCGTGAAGGGCAAACCTTCTGTCCCTTTTCAATAGGCTGAGAGGGTTATATTAGTACAGTATTAAAGTAGTTAAGGTGACCCTGGGCATCCAGGAGAAGCAAATTTGACATAGTTTGTTCTGCTTATGAAAGGAGAGAGGTATGCCGTGTGTTTTAGACTCAGTTCTTGGGAAAATTTACTGAGCTAGTATTGAAGAGTGCAGACTCCTGTTAATAAGGAAACATAAAAGATTTGTTGGTGGCCAAGTTTTTCTTTAGAAATTAATGTTATAAGATTATATGGTTGAAAATATCCTCTAAATATTCTGGAGTTTCTGTTACATATAATAGTGGCCTTGGTTCTGATGGTAGTTGAGGAAGTTTCAGATTCACCTTTTGTAAAGAATATAGTTTTAATCTACTTTAGATCCCAAATGTCAGTGACTCAGAAAGTGTCCAGAATTTGCAGCTTTTACATCATCTTTGACTTTGTGTCTGGTTGAGGAAGTTCCACGTGTGTTAGTATTTCTCTTGCTGCCTATGTTCTGTATGATTCCTATGCTGGTTGAATAACCTCTGCTTGAGAGTCTTATTCAAAGCACTCTGCGTGACACTGTGTATCCACACTGCCCTTCAAGCCAATCTGTGAATCTTTACGGGATGTCTGTGCATTTTTACTTGTCTTACATTACACTAACACCTTGACTGTGTTGGCTTACTGAAGATGTTTATGGCACATAGGCTAAAAATTTTCATGTCTTTCTGTTTCTGTCATCCAGAATTTGTAGTAACTTCATGAGGAAGTGAGCTGAAGTTGTAAGTTTATTCCAGGGTTTCTCAGCCTTAGCACTATTGGCATTTGGGGCGTGGATAATTCTTTGTTGTTGGGGGCATGATGTGTGTTTTAGGATGTTTAGCAGCGTCCCTCTACCCACTAGATGCCAGTAGTATCTCCCCTAGTTATGACAACCAAAAATGTTTCCAGACGTTGCAGATATCCCCTGGAAGGCAAAAGTACCCCCAGTTGAGAACCACTGGTGTATGGTATACAAAGAATGGTTTTTGTTATTATAAGAAAATGAATAAACATTTGTTGAGGGCTAAAACTATAGGATAATTCCAGCAAAAAGAAGAAACATTCTTCAAAGAAAAACACATAGGTGAATAAGTAAATATAATACTGTGTGATAAAGGCTATCATAGATATAAAGATAAGGGAGTGGTTACCTCTGCAAGAAAGAGGTCAAAAAACACAAGAAAGGGGGGAGGGGAGATATTTGACTTGGGCCATGAAGGATGAGTAGGAGTTGACCAGGATGAACTTGTAATGGCTTTCACAACAGAGGAGTCATCATGAATAAATGTTAAATGACTCTATGGTCTCCCTTGGGCTATGCTTCTTGTCCTAGCATAGGTATTAATAACATTCCTTTTATTCTCAAAAATGCTCTAGTTTGAACAATACACGGTCACTCTGGTAAGGGCTTGGAGACCTGAAAGCACATGGCCAAATGATGTATTTGAGGTGCAGTGAGTCCTCTAATGTTGTCAGAGTGTAGTTTGGGGGTGGAAAGAGATGTAGAGAATGCCTGGAGATGACGTTGGGACCAGATGTGAAGGGTCCTGAGGGTCTTGTATGCCATATTACAAAGATTGGACTTGCTGCAGACATTTTAGGAACCATTTCAAAACTTCCACATGAGGGAGTGTGTTAGGAAGACAGCCACAGGGAAGGTAAGCTTTCTGGGCCCTTGAGAAGTTTCGGTTTGATCCATATGGTGTGTGCATCTCCCAAACACTTCCCCTTAGAGAAAACAGTTCCTTGAGAAGTTATTCTTCGCCAAGTTTTGCTTGGTTACATCCAGGTATTGTTACTGAGTCTAAGCTCATACTGCTCGCCGCACGACAGGCCAGTAAATCGAGAGACAGGGTGTTGGGGCAAGGAATAGTGACTTATTTGGAAAGCCAGCAGACCAAGAAGAGGGTAGACTAGTGTCCCGAAGAACTATCTTACCCAAATTAGAATTCAGGCAGCTTTTGTACTGAAAGGGGAAGGGGTGTGGCTGGTTGTTGCAACTTCTTGGTGCAGGAATCCTGCTCTCCAGGTAGGTCTGATCACAGTGTTCCTGTAAACCACCACCAAGATAAATGTTATTCTCTGTTCTGCAACTTCTTATCTCTGTGTGAATGGAAAAGCCTGGGAGGCAGAGCCTTGAGAAGGGGCTATCCCATATAGTTCAGGCTATACGCAACATTCTTTTACAAAAGGTGCAGAGCCAGCGTGACTAAGTACAGACAACAGAACCCAAAGTTTAGAGCTAAAGGAATAGGTCCAATATGGAGTCAGGTTTGTTCTTCTCCGTTGCAGTACCGTTTACAATTGTGTGACTTTCAGCTGCGTTTCTTTAAGAAATAAGGAGACTTTCAGAGGATTCATGCAGATTTTCTTCCTGACTTATGAATGAAAAAAGTTTGGGTCTGTTCCTGAAATTTGAATGGATGGCAGCTATTTGAGAGAGAGAGAATGAATTATCTAATTCAGTAGTTGGCAGAGTACATCCTGTGTGTCAGATCTATCCTGCTGCTTGTTGTTATGTAAAGTTTTACTGGAACAGAGCCTCGACCATTCGTTATTATTGTCTACGCCGTTGAGTGCTCCAAAGGCAGTGAGCAGTTGTCACAGATGCCCTACAGCCTGCAATGCCTGAAGTGAATAAGATAACTTTTCTCATAAAATCACTAAATCACTCAGGTATTTTTCACATCTTCACTCTGGCAAAGATAATTTCCAAATTATGCTGTTTTTTAGTACATGTACTTGTTCCAAGTGAGGCTTGTGTTTTCAGCCTTGCAGTAGAAACGGTGTTACCCAGGATTTTACCTGAGAGAGCCATAGTGCTCTAGAACTTGGCTTTTCTGTCTTCCAGGAAGTCTTGAATGTACTCACTGGATCCGTTACTGATCTCACGGGGACATGCTGACGGGCTGAGTGTGTGGTGGGGCTCACTCCATCCTGGGTGTCTGTGACACTGCTGCCCTGTTGGCTGTGGAGTGTGTCTGACAGCTTTTTCCAACTCCAGAGTCAAAGCCATAAAGGACAAATATATTTCACATGTTACGTTTCTTTTCAAGTTTTTTTTTTTTTTTTAGAGAAAAGTGTTGTTTTACATGAATTTGTATGTTGGAGAATATTTTTAGCTTTTAAAAATACAGGAGGAAAAAGAGGTAGTGTTTGGTCGGCCTAGTGCATTTCCTCCTCATAATTTTCTGGTCTCCCCTCATTTTAATGGCCATGTTTGTTTGTTTATTGCCTTTCAGAGTGACTCTTGCATTCTGACTCGTGACAAGCTGCATACTGGTGTGGGTAGAAACAGGACCTTTGGCGAGACAGCCAGGGACAGCCAGCTATTAGCCACAGACAGTATTAATTAACCAGAATTGGTGGCCTCCTGCCCCCTTTCCAAAATCAGACTGGAGAGCTTGGCTTTTTGTGGAATTTGGCTGCTTGCCTTTAAGGATTCTCCAATGAAAAGAGAATGGTTACCCTAGGAACACAGTTCACATAAATGAAGAGTGCTTTTTAGTCCTTTATGGTCCTTGCCCCTGTTTTTTTGTGAAGTGTTCACACAAGGGTTTCCTTCATCTCTCATTTGCTCCCTTAAAGCCCCGAGTGATTTTTATACCCTGTGAACCCCTGACATTAACGGCTTGAGATTTTTCGGGAAATTGCTGGTGTCACTTAAAATAGCTTCTGTTCTGTGTTGTAGAAAGTTCTTGTTGCCAATTGCCGGTAGCTACATCTTTGAGTTAAAGAGGTTTGGCCGGATTTGGGTGCATTTGTGAGATGAAGAATTTCAACCCAAGGGAATTCCCTGGTAGTCCAGGGGTTAGGACTCTGCACTTTCACTGCTGAGGACAGGGGTTCGATCCCTGGTAGGGGAGCTAAGATCCTGAGGCTTGCGCCAAAAATTTAACAAAACGAAACAAAAAAACCTTAAGCATTTAAAAAAAAAAAAAAAAAGCATCCCATCTCCATCTCCCAAAAAAGCAAGATGGAGCCACACGTGAAGCCATCTGGGCTGGGGACCAGGTCACTGTAACACTCTGAACACTGACACCCCAGATCCTTGGTCTGACGCTTCTCTTTCCTCCCACTTTTAAAAAATTAATAGACTTTTTAAAGAACAGTTTTGGGTTTACAGAAGAATTAAGCAGCTAGTACAGAGAGTTCCTGTATATTCCCCATGCCACCCACACAACGTCTCTGTAATTAACATCCTACATTAATGTGGTACATTTGTTACAATGAATGAACCAGTATTGACACTTTTTTTTTTTTGGCCGTGCTGTGCAGCAGGCAGGATCTTAGTTCCCCAACCAGGGATCGAACACATGCCCCCTGCAGTAGAAGCTTGGAGTCCTAACCACTGGACCCTCAGGGAAGTCCCCTCGACACCTTATTATTAACTAAAGTATATAGTTTGTTCCGATTTCTCTTTTTTTTTTTTTTTTTTTACCTAATGTCCTTTTTCTGCTCCAGAATCCCACCCTGGATACCACATTTCATTTACCAGTCTTGTCTTGATTGTGACAGTTTCTTCGACTTCTTTTGTTTTTGACAACTTTGACAATTTTGAGCAGTGCCAGTCAGGTATATTGTAGGATGCCTCGGGTTGGAATTTGTTTGATGTTTTTCTCACGATTAGACTGCGGTGATGGGTTTGGGGAGGAAGAGCACAAAGATAAAGAGCCATTTTCATCCCATCATAACAAGGGTACATGTATCAACACGATTCATGACTGTTGCCAGTTAACTTTGATTGCCTGGCTGGAAAGTAGTGATTGTCAGCTCTCTCCACTGTGAAGCTTC
Organism: Globicephala melas; assembly: GCF_963455315.2. Taxonomy (NCBI): domain Eukaryota; kingdom Metazoa; phylum Chordata; class Mammalia; order Artiodactyla; family Delphinidae; genus Globicephala; species Globicephala melas. The sequence goes on from NC_083324.2 coordinate 52,439,089, forward strand.
TCTTTCCCCTGCCCTTTTCATACTGTGCTCTTTGGAAGGAAGTCACTATGTGCAGCCCACACTTAAGGAGTGGAGAGTTATGCTCTACTTCCCTGGGGGAAGAGTATTTACATAATTTATTTAAAATTCTTGTGCACTGAAGACTTGTCTGTTTGCCTCCATTTAATCATTTATTCATATCAGTGTGGAATCATGGGTATTTACTTTTAACTTTGGGTTATGGTCCAATATTACTTTATTTTGTTGCTAAAATTGTTCCAACTTTGACCATTGGAAGTTCTTTCAGTTGGCTTCTTTGTCATTTTGACATGCCCCTATCCTTGTGGCCTTTTTATTTGTTTGTTTTTGAGCACTTCCTTCTTTCTGGCACTGCAAGACCCTCCAGGTTCCTCTTGTGTATTTCCTGCCCCAGTCCTAGCATCAGCCATTTTTCCAAGGAGCCCTGGTTCCTTTTATTGGAGAATGGTGTTAGAAACCAAGACCTGGGTGCAAGGTGTGCTTGTTGCTGATGGGGTGTCATTTCTCTTAGCACCTCTCAGCTGACAGAGGAAAAAAAAATGTGTGTGTATACTAAGCCGCGCGTGTGTGTGTGTGCGCGCATGCACGTGTGTGTGTATATATGTGTACATTTCTGTATCTATACATGAGTTTAACTCATTTTTAACATTACTGATATCTCCAACTCTAGACTCCTCCTCTTGTTTATCTGTAAACCCCCAGTTCAACAGTGAGAAACTTGGATTTTACCTTCTGACATCCATTTACTTAATTGTTCAATTCCATTGTATATGTATAGTAGTATCAGAATTGTTAACTAATAGCCCTGTGGGAAACAACTTTATCAAGGAGAATAAGTGCTTAGGTGTAGTTTCTTTTGCCTTTAGTCTGACAAATTCCACTCATTTCCAAAGTTACTTAGGTCAGCACTTCTCCCCACTCCCTTCAGTGAGGTTGTTTCATACATTTGTAATACAGTTAGATTCTCTTGTCACAGTCTGGCTTCTTTCCTGAAACCCCCGACCTCCTAATTTCTTTCTTAATTTGCATACATCAGGGTTCACTGTTTGTGTTGTACATCCTATGGGTTTTGACAAATGCATGCCATCTCCACCATTATAGCATCATACAGAACACTTTCACCACCCTGAAATGCCCTATGCTCCACCTATTTATTTCTCCCCTTTTCCCCCCAGACCATTGACAGCCACCGATCTGTTTGCTTTCTCTACAGTTTTACCTTTTCCTCCTTCCATTTAAAAAATTCTTTACATGGGAATTCCCTGGCAGTCCAGTGGTTAGGACTCTGCACTTTCACTGCCGAGGGCCCGGGTTCAATCCTTGGTCGGGGAACTAAGATCCCACAAGCCACACAGCATGACCAAAACAAACAAACAAACAACCTCCCTCTTTACGTTTGACTCTCTGAAGTAAGCTTCCACTGAGAATGACCAGCCATTCAGAGCTTATGGTCATTATTCTGCTGCTCTGGGAGGTTCAGGAAGGTGGACCTCTCTTTGGAATAAAGGAGAGGATAATTATGATAGTGTGTTGGAGGGGAGGCGAAGGATAAATTAGGAGTTTGGGATTAACAGATACACACTACTATACGTAAAATAGATAAACAACAAGGACCTACTGTATAGCACGGGGAACTCTACTGAATATTTTGTAATAACTTATAAGGAAAAAGTACCTGAAAAAGAATAGATAGATATAGATGTATGACTGAATCACTGTGCTGTACACCTGAAACATTGTAAATCAACTATACTTTAATTTTAAAAAAAAAAAGAAACCACCAAAAAAAAAAAAAAAAGAAAGTGTGTTTGTTCAGACTTTCTGCACAGCCTGGTTTGGGGGGCACTGCTGCCCTGCCGGTGTCTACAGCCTTGTTTTCCCAGCCCAGGATAGGAATCCCCATTGGAGACACATTCCAGAAGCCATTCCTCCTTCTTTGTGGATTGCCTCCCGCGAACACTTGTTTATTCCCCTCTCTTAGACATTTTAAATTGCAGAGATGGGCAATCAAGGTGGGTTCTTGCTGGAACTCTACAAGGTGCCCCCTCAGGAGCTGGAACAGTTATGTTCATCTCTGGAGAAACAGAGATTAGAATCAGAGAGAGAGGGGACACTTCCTCTCTGTTATCTGGATTTCTAGTCTTTGCTTCCAGGGCTTTCCTAAGGCCTGGCCACCTCCCTTGGCTTCTATGAGATGCGTTGAACCCCCTTAGTAAGTCACCCCTGGGTTTGCTGAAGCAAGTTCAAATTAGTTTCTATTATTTGCAGTGAAGGAGCCCTACTTGAAGTGATCTGTGTTTCAGTTTAGTCTTTTCCTCTGCCAGGTGCCATTCTGAATGTGTTTGATGTGTCAGACTTACATTGATACTAAACTGTTATAAAAGCCCTAGTGGAAGTCTGTGTAGAGGCAAAGGAAGGGATGGTTGAGGCTCTCTGTGGGCAGCAGGACAGAGCTCAGGGCACAGGTGGGTCTGTCAGGTGGGCAGGACAGGGCATTCCACGTAGAAGGTGCAGTCTGAGCAGAGGACTGGGGTTAGGGAGTGGAGTCATCTCAGGAGTTGCAATAGATTTATCAAAATCTAAATATTACAGTAGAAGAGATAGCTTTAACAACATATATTTAGTCCATGTATTTCTTAATGGGAGTTGAGGCTTACAATAAAAACATGTATTAAACAAGCACAGTTAAGTCAGAAAGACAAATACCATATGATGTCACTTATATGTGGAATCTAAAATATGACACAGGGGGAACTTCTCTGACAGTCCAGTGGTAAAGAATCTGCCTTCCAATGCAGGGGACGCGGGTATGATCCCTGGTTGGGGAACAAAGATCTCACATGCCACGGGGCAATGAAGCCCGTGTCCCACAACTACCGAGCTCGAGCACCTCAACTAGAGAGCCCGCGTGCCACAAACTACAGAGCGCACGTGCTCTGGAGCCTGCGCGCCACAACTAGAGAAGAGAAAACCCGCACACCACAACTACAGAGAAGCCCGCATGCCACAACGGAGAGGCTGTGTGCTGCAATGACGGATCCCATGTGCCTCAATGATGATCCCGCGTGCTGCAACTAAGACCCAGCGCAGCCAAAAAATATATATAAATTAAAAAAATAATAAATAAAACTTAAAAAAACAATAAATAAAAAAATATGACACAGGACTTCCCTGGTGGTCCAGTGGTTAACAGTCTGCTTTCCAATGTAGGGGATGCAGGTTTGATCCCTGGTGGGGGAACTAAGAGAGCCTGCAGGCTCTGGAGCCTATGTGCCACAACTAGAGAGCCTGTGCGCTGCAGCTACTGAGCCCACACACTCTGGAGCCTACGCGCCACAACTAGAAAAGCCTGCATGCTGCAATGAAGAGCCCGTGCACCTCAACGAAGACCCAGCGCAGCCAAAAATAAATAAATAAAAATAAAAACAAACAAAATATGACACAAATGAACCTATCTATGAAACAGACTCACAGACATAGAGAACAGATTTGTCGTTGCCAAGAGGGAGGGGGTTGGGAGAGGGTTGGATTGGAAGTTTGGGATTAGAAGATGCAAACTAGTATATGTAGGGTGGATAAACAACAAGGTCCTACTGTATAGCATAGGGAACTATATTCGATATCCTGTGATAAACCATAATAGAAAAGATTTTGAAAAAGAATTTAAAAATATTTATTAAACAGAAGAGTTAAAATTAAGCTGGAAACGGAGAGATAGGTGGCCATTTTTAGGGAAGGGCCAGGTGGTTGAATCAACCCAATTGGGTTCTTCAGCAGGAACAGGAAAACCGACTGATCTTGGTTTGGCTAATTGGAAAGAGGAAGGGAGATTAACAGGTGCCTGAGAAGTAATTAATCACAGATTTGTAAAGCTTTTATGTTGGGGCAGTGGGGGGAGGGAAGGTGATTGTGAAAGTGTCCACTTCAGTCTTTTGAGAGTATTGAGTGGAACAAACATTTACATTTTTATTGTGCTGATTAACATCCGTGGTGAGTGGTGAACTCTGGGAAATGATCATTTTAGGGGATGGTGGTAAAAAAAATTGACTGTGAGTCAATTTAGAGGGAGGTTGGTTTCTTTTCTTTTTTTTTTTTAATTAATTTATTTATTTTTGGCTGCGTTGGGTCTTTGTTGCTGTGCGCGGGCTTTCTCTAGTTGCGGCGAGCGGGAACTGCTCTTCGTTGTGGTGCCCAGCTTCTCATTGCAGTGGCTTCTCTTGTTGCGGAGCACGGGCTCTAGGCGCGTGGACTGCAGTAGTTGTGGCTTGTGGGCTCTAGACCACAGGCTCAGTGGTTGTGGTGCACGGGCTCAGTTGCTCCGCGGCACATGGGATCCTCCCCGATCAGGACTCGAACCCGTGTCTCCTGCATCGGCAGGCGGATTCTCAACCACTGCGCCACCAGGGAAGCCCCGGGAGGTTGGTTTCTCAAGAAAGTGTAGGATATCTCACTTCTGCCCTGCTCACAAGAACAGAGGCATCATAATGTCTGTAGGAGACCTCTTGTCACACTTGACCCCTCTGATTTTAGAGGCAGGGGGCTGGCCACTCACTCTAAAACCTGCCAGATGCATCCAGCCAGGAAGAAAAACCAAGAAGGAACATTTTATGGTTACTCTAAAATTGAGGAAATATGTTTTTGCATGTTGACTAACTTTGAAACGTTCTAGAATGTAGGCCCTCTGAGTAGAAGTGAGTGTCTATCAATGTGTGTTTTAGACTTTTTGGTAGAATTTGAACCATGGCATTGAGAGTAAATAAATACTTACTGTGCATTAATTATTGACTTACTAGAGACAGTGCTGGATCCTTGGTAAGGAGATTTTTTTCCAACTTAATAAGATGTAACTGACAGACATGTAATGTTGTATAAGTTTCAGGTGTAAGATGTGACGATTTGATACACTTATATATTGCAAAATAATTGCCACAATAAGGTTAGTCAACACATCGATCACTTCACATAATTACTGTGTGTGTGTGTTTGTGTGTGAACAGTTAAGATTTGCTCTCAGCAACTTTCAAGTATGTGATACAGTATTGTTAACTGTAGTCACCATGCTGTACATTAGATCCTCAGAACTTATTCATCTCATAACTGGAAGTTTGTACTTGAGGTATAAACTTGTACTTGTAGGATTTGACCAGCATTCCACATTCTTCCACACCCTAGCCCTTGGCGACCACCAATCTACTCTCTGTTTCTATGAGTTTGGCTTTTTTCGTTTCCACGTATAAATGAGATCGTGTAGATTTGTCTTTGTCTGATTTACTTCACTTAGCATAATGCCCTAAAGGTCCCTCTGTGCTGAGGGGATGCTGCGTGGTGGTTCGTCGCCAGAGCATTTGAGGACAGGAGTTGGGAGAGGAGAGGGTGTGGTTGGAATGACTGCAGAGCAGGGCAAGTCTTATTCATGATAATTTTTACCCTGTTCTCATTCAACAACAATTTATTAAATGCTGTGTTCAAAACACTGTGTTGGGTGCAGGTGCGCATACAGTAGAAAACACAACAGACACTTCCCTGAATACAGGAAGTGTAGATTCTAGTGCAGTGCTGTCCAATAGAATCTTCTGCAATGACGGAAATGACCCATAGGTATGCTGTTCAGTACGGTAGCCCGTAACCATGCTGTGGGTATTGAGGAACTTTAAATTTTATTTAATTTTAATCAATTTGAGTTTAAATAGCCACATGTGAGTAGTGGCCACTTAGATAGCATAATGGGTCACGTAGATTCTAGTAATCTTCCTATTTCAACTGCCTCATTCTAGGAAACCAGAAAAATTTAGTTTTTGTCTTTTCTTTTGTTGATGTGCTGTATCACATTGATTGATTTGTGTACGTTCAACCATCCTTCTGAACTTGGGATGAATCCAACTTGGTCGTGGTATATGGTCTTTTTTATGTGTTGTTGGATTCGGTTTGCTAATATTTTGTTGAGAATTTTTGCATCTCTATTCATCAAAGATATTGGCCTGTAATTTTCTTTTTTGATGGTGTCTTTGTCTGGTTTCGGTATAGAAAAATTTGATACTAAGGACTAGAGTCCCAGGCTCAAATAATCCCACATATGGGGAAATAAGAATCCCATCTTGGATATATTATTGCTATGAAATTTCCCAGAGCAAGTTCCATGGAACACTAGTCCCATGAGCTATATTGCCCTCCCCCAAAAAACTTACTATGGTTTGTAAGTTTGGAAAACACTGCCTGCTGGATCCCCTTGTAGGGCTGCACAACAAACACAAGCATATTTATAGACTCTGATAAGTCATACAGTAGAGAAACTGATGCTTGGTTCAGTTTCGCTTTAGCTGAGTTTTTCAAACTTAGCTGACGATAGCACCTTTTTATTCACTGACACCTAGCAACACATAGAACAAGTTGGCGACTGAGCTTGGTTTAGGACTGGCTTAAAAACAAAAGGAAGAAATGGCTATAGTTTTGTCATAGACTGAATGTGTCCCCTTTCCTCCCTCCCCCAATTCATATGTTGAAGCCTAATCCCAATGTGATGGTATTAAAAGGTGGAGCCTTTGATAGGGTAATTAGGTCATGAGGGTAGAGCCCTCCCGAATGGGATTAGTGCTCTTGTATAGAGACCTCAGACAGCTCCCTCGCCCCTTCTACCTTGGTAGGACTCAGCAGAAAGCTGTCTGTGAACCAGGATGTGGGGTCTCACCTTGAATCTGCTGCACCTTGACTTTGGACTCCCAGCCTCCAGAACTGTGAGAGATAAATGTCTGTTGTTTGTAAGCCACCCAGTCTGTGGTATTCTGTTATAGAAGCCTGAATGGAATAAGAGAAGTCTCTGCTTCATTCTTAATTTTCCGAGTGTATGAGAATCTTTCCATTCCCCTAGATTTTGGTGGGTAGAAATGTGACAGGGTCTGGGGCATAGAACTGCATGGTACACATTTGGGTGCTGAATGATTGCTTCTTGTCTAGAACAACTAAACTCTTCAGAGTTTTATGTATATAAATGTTGTCTAGTCAGTTTTGTAAGTTTTCTAAGCTAGGTTGTGGTCTAAGATAGCCTGAATTTATACATGCACAGAGAGATTGAACTGTTTGATTTTGCTTTTCTATTTATTTGTTTTTATAAAATACTCAGGCGGCCATTTCCACCTTCTGACTTGGTTTACAAAGGCCTGTATGAACTCCATGGCTGTTGTTTAAGTCCCCTGATCTACTTGGTTGTAAATTAGAAGCACATAGTCTAGGATATATTAACCCATATGGTATTAGCAAAATTCTGGTTGGATTGAAGTGTACATCAGTTGTCACTCACTATTTTTAATTTACTTAAAATTTTTTTTAAAATTGGGATATAGTTGTTTTACAATGTTGTGTTAGTTTCTACTGTACAGCGAAGTGGAGTTCCCTGTGCTCTACAGCAGGTTCTCATTAGTTAACTATTTTATACATATTAGTTAATATGTCAATCCCAATCTCCCAATTCATCCCACCCCCACTTTCCCCCCTTGGTGTCCATACATTTGTTCTCTACGTCTGTGTCTCTATCTCTGCCTTGCAAACAGGTTCATCTGTACCATTTTCTAGATTCCATATGTATGCGTTAATATACGATATTTGTTTTTCTCTTTCTGACTTACTTCACTCTGTATGACAATCTCTAGGTCCATCCACGTCCTGCAAATGACCCAGTTTCATTCCTTTTTTTTTTTTTTTTAGTTTCATTCCTTTTTATGGCTGAGTAATATTCCGTTGTTTATATGTACCACATCTTCTTTATCCATTTGTCTGTCGATGGACACTTAGGTTGCTTCCATGTCTTGGCTGTTGTACATAGTGCTGCAAATGAACGTTGGGGTGCGTGTATCTTTAGAATTAGAGTTTCCTCCGGATGTGTGCCCAGGAGTGGGATGGCTGGATCATATGGTAACTCTATTTTTAGTTTTTTAAGGAATCTCAGTAGTGTTCTCCATAGTGGCTGCACCAATTTACATTTTGTCTATGGATACTTTTGTGCTCCATTAGCAGAGTTGAGTAGTTAAGGCAGAGACTCTGTGGCCCACTGAGCTTAAAATATTTACTTTTGGGACCTTTCCAGAAAAAGTTTGCAACTCCTGTTCTAGGGCCTCTGCCATTGGCCCTGAGTGTCAGCTGTGAGTGTCCTTACAGATCTGAAGGCTGAAGCAGGCGGGGCATTAGCCGAGTTCCCGGTGGGTGTTGCATTTAATATGAACCCTGCTTTGGTGTCCTGAAAGGCTGTACCATTGTGATGCAAAGAATCAAAGTAATAGCCCAAGTGTGGCAGACCTTGAAATAATCTTTGATTAAGGAGAACATTTTATTCTGGTCTGTGTTTGAAATAAGGGTGTGCTGGCTTACAGAATATTTGGAATGAAGGAAATAGGGGCCCTTTGATTTATGAAGTGGATTAAATTGAAGTGGAAGGTAAAAGAAGCATGCTATAAATATTGGTAAGGCTTGGGAGACTTAGGGATGCAGTTGAAGGAAGGGACATTTTGCAGTGGAAGACCGAGCGGTGTTTCAACAGTACTGATCCAGCTCACATTCTATTTGCCAAGAACAGGGCTTCCCTGGTGGCGCAGTGGTTGAGAGTCCGCCTGCCGATGCAGGGGACGCGGGTTCGTGCCCTGGTCCGGGAAGATCCCACGTGCCGCAGAGCGGCTGGGCCCGTGAGCCATGACCGCTGAGCCTGCGCGTCCGGAGCCTGTGCTCTGCAACGGGAGAGGCCCCAGCAGTGAGAGGCCCGCGTACCGCAAAAAAAAAAAAAAAAAAGAAAAAAGAACAGCGGAGTGGGGGGCGTCTCTGGAGTCCTGGCCTCTGAATTCTGCAACTGCCTTGTCCCTTCCTGGAGCACGTGTCCCTGTATTGAAAGACCAGGGAGTTATGATGCTATTGGTTGTCCTCCCCTCTCCAGGGCAGCGGCCTCTTGGTTTTCTTGGACTTTGCTTTTCAGTGCCTCCAACTTCTCAGACTTTTTTTTTTTTTTAAAGGATGTTAGGTGGTTGGTTTCGAAGCTGCTACTCAGAGTGGCAGCCATTCAGGGAGATGGATATGAGGTTCACAGATGGCAGAGTTGCCCAGCATGTGGAGAATGGCCCGGGAAGAAGAGCTGACGTGGACGCTGAGCATCTGTGGAATCACAAGCGCCCGTTTGACCGGAAATTGCTGGGTACCACAGTGGCTCTGCTGAGTCAGTGAGTCACTGTAGGAATGTCATTTGCATTTTTTCGCTAATGAAATGACTTGCTGAGAGGAGGTGATTTGGTGAGCAGTCCCTCTCCCCTCTCCTTTTTTATTTTTAACCTTGAGCTGCACCAGCCATAGCTTTTCATTAGCCACAAGAGTCATCGAGTTAATGGAATCTTTTATTTTCCATTATCTTGTTCTCTTTCCCAGGACTAATCTCCAGGTGCCTCAGAAACAGCCTCAGAAAACAATGCACAAGACCAGAAACCAAGTCAGGAGGGTGTTATGGCTGAACGCCGACATATTTCCCTTGGTAGAGAACGCTGGTTAGAAACCAGAGGTCTTGGTGATGAGCGGATGTATGCCTTTAGTATAAAGGAGAGTGACTGTAGAAACAAAGCTTTGAGGCCAGGCCCTGCCACCTGAGGAGGCCACTTGAGCCCTCAGGTTACTTTCCTCATCAGCCTCTAGGGAGGGCTCCCGTAGCTCAGTCTATAAAAACGAAAATTAACATTATTAAGAATCCTGATGCTATTGTTGGAGGATGGAAGGAATGAAAAGTGCCCTCTGAACTGGGAAGGTATTTTGAGATGGAAAGATGAGGCAGGCAGCTCCATGTTGTTAATGGACCAGTTTATCACAGGATAAGTTACAGGGTGGGATCTGGATCAGGACAGCAACCTGGAAGCATTTGCAGCTGCACTCCACACCTCCGAGGGGACACTGGGACAGTTTTATAGTTAACCTAGGGTATGGGGGTGGGTGCTCGGAAACAGGACGTGCCTTCCTAAGTCAAGTTTATGAATGGGTAACTGGTTTCGTGGGTGCCTGGAATGTCAGCGAAGGTCTTCATCATTGTTTGGGGACTAGCAGAGCATGGAGGCCACCTGGTCCTAATGATTATTAAACAATGTCTATTAACTATTAACTACAAAGGCTCTGACAACAGAGAGGCGATTTACCGCGCAGTACGGTCCTGGGTAGGGTCAGCGGGAGAGCAGGAGGAGCCGCACGGGCCAAGATGGCGTCAGTTGTGCCAACAGGCATACGGCTGTGTGGTAAGGTTTTATTCTTTTTTTTTTTTTTAAAAGAAGATGTTGGGGGTATGAGTTTATTAATTAATTTTGGCTGTGTTGGGTCTTTGTTTCTGTGCGAGGGCTTTCTCTAGTTGTGGCAAGCGGGGGCCCCTCTTCATCACGGTGCACGGGCCTCTCGCTATCGCGGCCTCTCTTGTTGTGGAGCACAGGCTCCAGACGCGCAGGCTCAGTAGTTGTGGCTCACAGGCCCAGTTGCTCCGCGGCATGTGGGATCCTCCCAGACCAGGGCTCAAACCTGTGTCCCCTGCATTAACAGGCAGATTCTCAACCACTGCGCCACCAGGGAAGTCCAGGTTTTATTCTTTCAAGAGACCTCGTTCTAATCTAAGTGAGACTTCTCTCCAGTGAGCTACAGTCAGTGTTATTGGATGGCTGTTGACCAGGCCCCTCTCTCTGATGGATGCTGTTGGAGAAGTGATTTCAAGGTTTCTTGTTGGTTACAGATCACCAGTTAAGGGAGAGCCAAGCTGCGTGCAGTGCCTGAGGGGAGCTGCCCATCTTCTCTTCCACCTCTTTGCCCCAAAGTGCCCCCATCACCTATCGGAGATCAATATCCTCCAGTACTTGAAACACATCCTAGCCAATGGGAATGGACTATTCGATCAGGGAATTGATGGCCACAATCCAGAGAATCACACAGGCTGTGTAGAGGCAAGCAAACATCTTAAAATAATAGAAACCAAAGTCAATGCCTGTCCCTTCCTTAACCTCATCCTCACCCATGAACCACAGTCAATACAACTAGGCCATTTACAGTGGAAACGCCCTGCGCCCACGCCCAAGGTTGGCCATCCTGCCTCTGAGTCAGCGGATAGATGAACAAGTTATCAGGCTGCAGGTGGAGGAGAATGGGGTGACTGTTTTAGCTGTGCTGGAAAATTCTGTGTTACTTATCTGTACACGTTACATGTTATCTGCTGGCGTAAATCTCTGCCTGGACTATTGCAGTTAGCTCTTAACAGACCTCCCCGCTTCTCCAACCACCCACTTGAGCATCGTTCTGGAGTGATCCTCTAGCGTCAGAGCCCTCCAGAAGCCTCCCCTCGTATCTGGAGTAAAATCGGAGGCCCTTACCGCAGTCTGCAAGGCCCTGCGTGATCTGGCTCCTGGCTCTCTCGCAAGTCAGCTCCCATCACTTGCCCGCTCACTCATCTGCTCCTGTTACACTGGCCTTTCTCCTGCTCTTTTCCAGCACGCCCAGCCTGCTCCCACCTCTGAAATTGTACGTATTGCCAGGAACACAGTATTTCCTTCAGCCGGTGCACCTCACCTTCCTTCTGGTCTCGGCTCGAATCCTCCGCGTATAGACAGGCCTTCCCTGACCTGGTGACCTTAGAATGCTCCAAATGGCAGCCTTTTTTCACTTTCTGACACTGTATTTTATTTTTTTCTAAAGCGCTCACGGACACTTAACATATTTGCTTAAAATTTCTGTCCTCCCACTAGAGCTCCATGAGGCAGGAATTATCTGTTTTGTTTACTGCTCTTTCCCCAGCATCTAGAAGAATGCCTGGTAGTAAATGTAAACCTAAGTTTAGGAAACCTTATCATTTAATGAAAGAAACCATGGACCAGAAGTTCAAACAGCCGGTCCTTTTACGAAGTAGCTGAGAGATAACAGGAAAGTCACTTAAATTTACCAGCCTTAGGTTTCATTTGCATAAAATGGAGTGAAGAATATCTCTGCATTTTATAAGATGATGAAATAAGGACTCAGATGAGTGTTGGGTGTGCTGGGTGCTGGTTGGGTTCGGGGCCACAGGACCCTTGCACTGCAGATGCTCAGGAACCATTGGCTCCATGTTGCTTTTACTCCTAGTCACAGACCCTTGAGTGCGTCTGGGGTGTGACCTATGACCTAATGGAGACCTTTCAATAAATTATGACATCAGTAATTCAGAGGCAGGCTGTGTAGTTTCCCTGATTCTCCAGAGGGCTGGGGAAATGTTCAGCTTCCCAGAGCCATCAAAGTTCTCTCGACGTAAAATCTTCTACAGAAGTGGGTTTGGCAGGTACGCTGTCTTCAGTGACCTGAATGACGATTCTTCAAAATCAAGTTTAACTTCAGGGAGTTCTCTGTTAGCCATGGATGACCTAACACCATCATTGTCACCATCAGGTGCAGCCTCTCTTATCCCTGAAAGTCGAATGCAATCTGCTCGTGGTCAGCTGCGTGGAGCCAACCTGGTTCTCTTTTCTTCCTGTTCAGAGAGGAGTGGCCAGTGGGGGAGGGGACTGGGGACTCAGGGTGGTCCCCAGATGGATGAACTAGGTCCTGAATGGTTGGGGATTGATTATTCTGCTGACTGGCTGGTCTTTAATCAGGGATAAGTACACTGGGTAAGATGCGGAGTCAATGACTTGAGATTTCACAAAAGCAAAGTTTCCTATCCTGGTGTGGAGTCTCAGGCGTATTCATAGAGTACTAAAAATGTTCTTGGTGATGGAGAATAGTTTTGGTTTTAGAGAGCTTTCTATTCTGATTGTGATGGTGGTGATAATAGGTAAATGAGGACAATAAATGATAATGAAGGGACACGTTTTTGTTTACTGACCTTCACCTTGGTCCATCAGGGAACTTGTATTTGCCTCCTTCACATGGGAGGTACCCTGCCCAGCCCAGAGGGATTCTTAATCAAGTGACATGGCCCCAAAGGAGTTTCCAGCTTAGGTGGCAGAGATAGTCGTGTAACTGATGATGGTGATGATGATGATAATAATAACAGTAATAATGATAATAGGAAGCCAAGTGATTTCCCACCTTTTCAGCTCCAACAGTCGACTGCAGGAGGGTTGATGAAAGAGAGATGAATTCTGGCTGGGAGTGGTAGGAGCAGGCAGGTCATATATATTTTACGAAAAACAATTTAAGAGATGGTTGGGGGAGGGTATGAGAAACTTGAAGAATCAACTGAAAGGAGATTAGCTTTTTGTGAAGTGGACTGTTTTGTTTGCTGTTGCTCTGCAAGCTGAAGTGGCAAGTAACTGACCAGGCAAACGAAATAGTTGTCATGCTGCCCGTCCTTGATATTTACGTCTTTGAGTGCACTGTCTGCAGTGCGTTCTTGAAATACCACACAGCTTAGTGGGGAGCCCCCAAACTCATGTTGCCTCCACAGGAGAGGAGATTAATAAGGTCGAACAGTGGCCACTGGTGCTCAAAATTCAGGCTGGACTGTCCCTGTCTGTGGAGAACACACATCTCTTCATTCCTCTCTTTCTCCTGTTTCCCACTCTTTGAGGGATGGGAAGAGTCAGAATGGCGAATCAGGTGACAGTTTCTTGGCAAGAAATGCTGAACTGTCTTGCTAAGAAGGGTTAGATGTTTGTTCTGGAGATGGTGTAGTGGGCATTTCAAATCAGATTTGGAAAATACCGTTGATGTTTGGGATTCAGTTGATATTTACTAATCTTCATCCTCCTAAATCTCATTATTGAGATGAACAGCCATTAGGCTCTTGGACGCGGTGCTCTTTGTGGAATGCCACTCGCTCTGACATGTTGACAGGTTTGTTGTCGTCATGTGACTTGGGGAGTAGGGAGTCACAACTGGTGTGTATCCAGTACAAGACCACAGACACATGCCCCTGAAAAAAATAAGACCAGGATTCCTTTCTGCATATTGTTTCTTTATTGGTAGAATAGAAGTAATATCTATGTCACAGAGCTGTTAGCTCAGCAACTAGAATATAGTAAATTCCATAACCTGCTGTCCCCAACAACAAAAATAATAAAATAAAAGCTCTTTCCTTAATTGTAAAATGAAAAAAAAAAAAAAAGACCAGGATTTTTTTAAGGGTAATTGCTAAGTATCTCCTCAATATGTTATTTGAGAAATATTTGCGTATATATATTGTTTATATATGTGGAGTATATATATTGCTAGCAGTGTGCCGGACACTGTTCTAAGCATTTTACAAATAATAACTTATTTAATTCTCAAAAAAGTCCTTTGAGGTAGATACTTTCCTTACCTGATTTCTTTGTTGTGTGTTCATTTGTTTCGTGGCCACTAGAGACATGTTGGTAGTTGCGTCTAGAAAAATTCTTTCGAGAAAACCCTCAAAACTGGGAATTCTATCCACTCGCTGACACCTCCTCTTCCCCAGAAAACTGGGGAGGTTCCATGTTTCCTTGAGCTCAGTGGCAAAACACCAGCGGTTTCCCCAGGCGCAGATCTTGACAAGGTCAGACCAGGTTGGAAATGATTTTGACTCGGGCTCCCTGAGAGAGTCTGTGGCGGCGAGTGGGCATGTGTGGACACTTGGGCCTCTGTGTCCCCGCTCAGGATTCTGTGTCCGCAGAGAGCGTGCTGTGTCCACAACTCCCAGGAGGACCCGGCGACCTCAGGGTGGCTTTGTTTTGGCCCCGGTGTTGTGGTCACGGTGGATCGTGTTGCATGGAGGCCTCAGAGCATATGTTGGAGGAACAGTTGAGACTTTAATCTTGTTTTGGGCAGCATTTTTGGTACGTTGGACCCTTTCAGGTTAGTTTAATGACGTGCCAGGTAGAGCTAGCCAGCATGCGGATTTCCCTTTGGGAATGTGTGTGTTTTTCCAGGGCCCTTGGTGGCAACCTGAGCTGAGCTGATCTGATCTGCCCATCTGTCATCTTGGCTTATTCTTGCATTAGTGCCTGGGACTTGTTGCCAGGCCTGCCCTGTCCTTCCTTCCCAGCCCTGAGATCCATAGGCGGGGGAGCTACGATGCTCCTGCTGAGTGTTCGGTTTCCTGGAGGACCAGGGAGAGAGTGAGCAAGCCAGCTGCCCACGGCGGCCGCAAGAGGCAAGACGCTGATCTCTCTGGGGTGAAGCCCATCAGCCCTGGTGAGAATTCTTTGGACGGTCCTGTTTGGATTTTCCCCTTTCATCTCCTCTCCTCCCCGTCTCTTCGGTGTTAGCTGCCTGCAGAATCCATAGAGGAGAAATTGCCACTGGGCAGCCGAGTTCACTGGTTTGAGCAGACCTCCCGCCTCTGACTTGCAGTCTGAATAGTCGACATTTCCTGACCAGGGCGTTCTCCCACCGCACAGCTCTGCTTAGAAGATGCTTGAAGGCCGAGGCGCCTTGTCCTGAGGGGGGACATTTAGTGTGCTCACAGCTTTCTGAGACAGGCAGGATGGTGCAGGGGTTAGGGGCAGATTGCCTGGGCTCACGTTGTCTCTACTGCCTATGGGCTGTGTGACTCTGGTAAAAGAGAGCCCCTCTCTGTTTCTTCATGGTTAGAAAGGGGTAGTGATGATACCTACCTCAGAGGGTTAGGCCAATCTGAGCAAGTACTGTCTTTTCCACCTTCCCTCCTCTCCTCCATAGAAGGACCATAAAATAAAGGCAGGGATTTTTTTGTTGTTGCTAACCTTTAGATCCTTCTTGTTTATTTTTTATTTACTTATTTTTTAATTGAAGTAGAGTTGATTTACAATATTGTGTTAGTTGCAGGTGTATAGCACAGTGATTCAGTTATACATACATATATATATATATACATATATATATTCTTTTTCATATTCTTTTCCCTTATAGGCTGTTATAAAGTATTGAGTCTAGTTCCTTGTGCTATATAGTATAGGTCCTTGTTGTTTATCTATTTTACATCTAGTAGTGTGTGTGTGTTAATCCCAAACTCCTAATTTATCTCTCCCCCCTTTCCCCTTTGGTAACCGTAAGTTTGTTTTCTATGTCTGTGGGTCTATTTCTGTTTTGTAAATAGATTCATTTGCATCTTTTATTTTTAGATTCCACCTATAAGCAATATCATATGATATTTGTCTTTGTCTGTCTGACTTACTTCATTTAGTATGATCATCTCTAGGTCCATCCATGTTGCTGCAAATGGCATTATTTCATTCTTTTCTTATGGCTGAGTAATATTCCATTGTACATGCATGCTTTTTTGCATAAGCTTTGCAGGGTTGGTTTGGGGGTTCCACAGATTTCAGAGACCCATGCTCCTTCTTACTTTCTGCTTCATCATCCCTAGGGTGTGGCTGTGTCCTCAAAGTCCAAAAGGAGTGTTGGAATTCCAGCCATCACATCTACCTTCCAAAAAAGCAGGTAGAGGAGGGGAAGGGATCTAATTCATCACTGTTCTTCATGAGCTCGAACTTAGTCAGATGACCACATCTAGCTGAAAGGAAGGCAGGGAAATGTATTCTGGCATCATGTATTGGCCCACATAAAAATTGGAGTTCTCTTGATTTGAGAGAGACAATAGATATTTGGTAGGTGGGGTAGGTAGTCCGCTGTCCCCACTATACTTAGTTTCAGACCACAAGTTAATCCTAGCTAGAGCTGAGGTTGCAGCCCCTGGTTTCAACCCAGAGATCCATCTTTCCACTGTTTCTAGTAAAAATGGAACATGAGTATTGGGAAACAGCTGGTGGACTCAGTACATGTTTGGAAGAAAAGAGAAGTTCTTTTCTCTTGGGCTTGCACACCAACAGGAACTGATTTGCTTCACAATAAACTTAGGGTCATGGAAATCCATGAATCTTTTTTTTTTTTTTTTTGTGATACGTGGACCTCTCACTGCTGTGGCCTCTCCCGTTGTGGAGCACAGGCTCTGGACGCGCAGGCTCAGCGGCCATGGCTCACGGGCCTAACCACTCCGCGGCATGTGGGATCTTCCCGGACCGGGGCACGAACCCGTGTCCTCTGCATCGGCAGGCAGACTCCCAACCACTGCGCCACCAGGGAAGCCCCATGAATCTTTAAATATACAAATAGATCATGTATGGTCACAAAGAAGACATGTTTCAGTTCCTATCTTACTGACATTTTGTTAGCATTTGACACAGATGATTACTCCTGCCTTCGTGAACGTTCTCTTTCTGGGGTTCTGGTTTTCCTCCTACCTCTCTGTCTTGTTCTGTCCGCCTCTTTTCCTGCTTAATGTTGTAGTTCCTCACGTCTTGATCCTGGGCCCCCTCATCCCTGCCCCCCTTCTCCTCCCTGTATTCTCTTTCTGTGCAATCTCACCTATGGCTTTGGCTTCCATGGCTACTTATTTTTAGATGATTTCATCTTTATATTTCCAGCTCAGACCTTCTCTGGGTTCCAAATCCATTCATCCAATTGCTAGTCAACACCTTTTGGAAGTTTTAAAGGCGTGTGAAGTGCAACAGTCCCCAACCGGAATTCCCAGTTCATTATCAGGTCTTGACAATTGTACCCCTGCAGTGATTCTGTCACCTCCACCCTGGTCTAGGCTATTGCCAGGATTGTTGACGTTTTTTAAAAACACCTTTATTAAGGTATAATTTACACACCATAAAATAGACCCGTTGTAAGTATACAGTTCAGTAATTTTTAGTTAATTTATATAGTTGTGCAATTATCACCACAATCCAGTTTGAGAACATTCCTATCAGCAAAAATAATTTCCTCTAGCCAGTGTGTAGTTAACTACTGTTCCCATCCTCAGCCCCAGACAGCCACTCATCTGCATTTTGTCTCTATAAATTTCCCTTTTCTGGACGCTTCATATAAATGAAATCATATAATATATAATCATTTTGCATCTGGTTTCTTTCATGTAGCATCATATTTCTGAGGTTCACCCATGTAGCATGTATTAGTACTGTGTTCTTTTTATTGCTAAATAGTATTCCATTGTATGGATGTAACATAGTTTGTTTAACCATTCACCAGTTCATGGACATTTTGTCTTGAGAAGTGAGACTCAGCACAGCTATAGTCACACGTTTATTTTTGTAAATATTTTATTGTCTGTTGGCACCATTTTTCCAAGCCCCCATCAGATCAGGGACCTTGTTGCCCCCCCCCCCATATATTTTTAGCATTTAGCATATAGTGCCTAGCAAGGTTGGTACTCAGTTAAAATTTTTTTTTTTAAGAAATGTGGGAATTCTTGGAAATAAAACTTAGTTTTGGAACCAAAACTAAATTCTTTAAAAATAGCTGGGCTTATGTAGATTCTCTTTTGTTTAACCATAGAATGAGTAAATGTATCCACAATGCTTTACCCATATCACAGAACATGGTACAGCTGACCACACTGAGAACCTTGCCAAATAATATTGCCATGGCACCTCCAAAAAAGAGCAAACACTGGCTTGTGTTTTAAGTTCTGTCTTGTTGGCTTTGTAGGCAATTAACTAAACTGCTGTTGCTGATAGAATGCAATATGAGCATTGGATCCGACTCACTGTCTGCATTCAGAAATGTGATGTGGACTTTTGGAAGTTCTGGTTTTATAACCAGACAGACCTTGAGGCACAGCGATGGTGGAATGGTTCCAAAGAGAATGAGCCAGCTTTGTGCTTTTGCAGGCGTGGGCATCGAGGCTCAGGGTGGATAAGTACCATGGCCAAGTTCACAAAAGTGAGAATTCAGTGGCTCTCAAAGTGTGGTCCTACCTGCAGCATCAGCATCAAATGGGAACTTGCTGGAGTTCTCTGGCTCCACCCAGACCTCCTGAATCTGGGGGAGGGGCACAGGAACTTGTGTCTTAACAAGGTTCCAGGTGATTCTGATGCAGCAGATGTTTGAAAACCACAGGTCTAGTCAGGCCTTTTGCTGCCAGATCACACCTCTTTCCTATATGCCGTGTAACCATAGGGAAAAATAAAGGACGCTCTGATCCAGGGACAGTGGGGCTTAGGGCCTGACTCAGTTGGATATTTGGGGCAGAATAGCTGAGCCTAGGGGCCTGCTTCTGCTCCTCACTGCTTCCCTGGTCTCCACAGGCCAGCTTCCCATCTCTCTTCATTTTGATGGGTACCAGGCCTGGGCTTCCCACTCGTCTTTGTCCCGGGGCTTTAGCCAGTATCAGAATCCTTTTCACTGTGACTTGATGTATATGTTGAAGCTCTTAGTGATAGGCAGAGACTTGATTCAAGACTCGGTCCATCTCAAGGATTCCCAGGTAAGTTCCATGTGTTGTTGATGGCAAGAATGAAAATGAATTGTGAGCGTTAGGATGGGTCTCGATATTTTACAGTTTAGTTAAAGTAGTAGTTGAAGTTCTTACCTAATGTCCTTGGAAACCTAAGAGTTAATAGGAGTTCAGAAGGTGACGGGGCAATATTCTGAGAGCCTGTACTAACTTGTGTTAGAAAGCTCTCAGTTCTTGCTCCTGGTATTAAATCACCTGGTCTTTAAAAGCAGATGGAGTGTCATGATAGATCAAATCCAAGCGCAGTACATCAGATCTTGTGTTAAGAGTTCACTGTGAGTTATGCTGGTCCTTTGTCAGGTGAGGCGGTTCCCAAGGCAGCAGCCACTCGGGCTGGTGGCCCTTAATCTTCAGGTGCTTCACTTGGGCTGGTCCTGGGGCTGCTCTGCGCAGGTGGGCGCCTGCGTGATGCTAGTTGATGATCCGATTATACAGGAACTCCAGGCCTGGTGACTTCGTAACTTTTCTTTAAATCTTTCTCAAAAATACTTCCAATGTAACAGAGCCAAGATACCTACTGCCTGAGCTGTGGTGATTTAGGAGCAGGGCTTTGACTCTTTCAGACCAAGACAAAATGAGGTCAGCTCACGCTTAAATAATATGTTCTGCTTGGTTGCATGGGCCCATAGTGCTGAGATGTTTGTTGAATGAATGCCTAGGGGTAAAAGCTTGAACGACCAGAAAAAAAACAGTGTGTGAGTAACACTCTAAGGTTTTATCCTGACTCGATTTTGTACTGGTTTTTCTACTTGGATGATCTAGGCAAACTTTGAAATTCAGTTTCCTGATTTCCTGATCTCAGCCACAAAGAATCTGATTCTTTTTTTTTTTTTTTTTTTTTTTGCTGTACGCAGGCCTCTCCCGTTGCGGAGCACAGGCTCCGGACGCGCAGGCCCAGCGGCCATGGCTCACGGGCCCAGCCACTCCGCGGCATGTGGGATCTTCCCGGACCGGGGCACGAACCCGTGTCCCCTGCATCGGCAGGCGGACTCTCAACCACTGCACCACCAGGGAAGCCTCTGATTTTTTAAGTATGGGCTGGGAGTCAGGAATCCACATTTTTAATAAGCTTCCAGGCTGATTCAGAAGCAGGAGGAAGTAACCCAAACTGTAAAAAAACCATTCTTTTCAGAAGGCAAGACACTTCAGTATTCTTTTTTAAAACTCTGCTTTATTGGTTGTCTTTTAATTTTATTTATGGATTATTTTTAGCTGGAGATTTTTTTTTTTTGCGGTACACAAGCCCCTCACTGTTGTGGCCTCTCCCGTTACGGAGCACAGGCTCCGGACGCGTAGGCTCAGCGGCCATGGCTCACGGGCGCAGCCGCTCTGCGGCATGTGGGACCCTCCTGGACCGGGGCACGAACCCGTGTCCCCTGCATAGGCAGGCAGACTCTCAACCACTGCGCCACTAGGGAAGCCCTAGCTGGAGATTTTTTTAAATTTAGGAATATGTGTCAATACTTTTCTTTATGGTTTTGCAATCTCTTGTTATGGAGCCCTCCCCACCCTAACTGTTTAAAAATATCCACCCATATTTTCTCCTAATACTAATATATAATATGACATAATTATATGTGAATACATTATTAAAACTAATACTATTAGTTTATTATTTTTAAGTATTTAACATGTCAGATGTTATTTTGCTATGAGGTGCAAACATTGTGCCCTATAAAATTTCTACTTTTAGATGTTTGATGTTTTTTTAGACAACATTTTGGAAAATGTTCCATGCACATCTAAAAAGAAGTTATATTTTTCATTGGAGTATGTAATTATTTGTAACATTTGAAATAAAACTTGGGAATATATTGTTTTGAATCTATATATCCCCGTTTGTTTTCTGCATATCTGTCCAACTCTGGGTGAAAGGAGAATTCTAAAAATCTCCCAATCTGATTGTGTTTAATTTTTTTTTTCTTATCTGTCTGTCCGTTTTGATCCTATGTTTTTGCATCTTTGTAGTGAAAACGGTATTTTAATAAACACAAGGTATCTTAGTTTTGAGCCGTGGCCTGTAAGGCTAGATTCCCTGGTTAAAGTCTACCCCATAACTTCCTCTCCGTAAGATCTTGAGCGTGTTTTTTTACCTTTCTGCGCTTCAAATTTTCATCTGTAGAAAGAGGTTATGGTCACATCTACTTCCTAGGACTGCTGGGAGGTGTAAATGAGATAATATGGCAGCACAAATGCGTGACACATAGAAAGTGCTCTGTAAACATTAGCAATCATTTTTATCAGTGGTTCAGTTTATATATTTTTAAGACATCTGAAGACCAGCATAATGGTTCTGCTATAGACAGGCCATAGTACATGACATTTTTCTGATACATTTGAGGTGGAACTTGTATTGCATGCCTGGATATTTTTAATAATGGCTGAGTTATGTGACAGAGTATATTTATCCCTGACTTGGTGATGTGCCTTAGGGCCCTCTGACAGTTTAGTACTTTCTGGAGTGTGTTGGAGTCTCTCACTTAGTGCTTTTGGTGGGGGCTGGTGGCAGTTGTGGAAGTCTCTGATGACAGGTTGAATAGTAGGGATTTGAGAGATGTAAGAAGGCCTCTCTGCTTTTCTCTCACCATCGCCCCAGTTTCATGTGTTGAGAGGATTCCAGACTTTAACACTTGGCTGGGATCGAGGTTGCCTGCAGGTGCTGTGCCTTGGAACCTTGTTGTGAGGTTTTGATGCTTGGATCCATCGTCTATCCTCTCCAGGAAGTTTGGTTATCCTGAGAGAAATTCTGGAAGATTTATCCTTCTTTCTCAAGCCAGAAACTCTAAGGGTTTTGAGTGTGAACCCTTCTGAGGTAAGGAGACCACAGTGGCCAACGTGTCATAGGCCCACCTGGAGAGGCAGAGACACCCTCTCTTATGTGAGACAGGCAGCTCCACGGAAGTAACTCTGGGGAGAACTTTGATACATTCATCTCTGAAGATGAGAGGTGTTCGCTCAATGATCAGCAGCTGATAGTCCTTTTGAAGACTTAAGGTAAACTTAGGTAAATACACCCACAATTTGAAATCCTCCTTCCCTTCACGAGTATGCTTTGCTTTGCTGATTTTCCTTGAGTTTTTATTTTCTATAAGCAATAGGTTGGAAGTTGTAGAAACGTGGTGATACTAGATCTCAGAAATGGTGCTGTTTCGGGTGGTTGTGGGCAAGAGGGAATTGGAAGGCAGGTGAAACCTGGAATATGGGTGTGTAGTGCCTGCACCGGGCAAGGCCTCCCTGGGACTGTGGGGAGAGCAGGACGCTCCAGGCCGGCAGGACCAAGCCGCTGCCAGTTTGGTGTGTTGCTGGCATGTGGACTGGGATTCTGGAACAGTTAGGCAGTCAGTCACCCAACCCAGAGAAGGGTCTTTAGCTGAAGAACAAAGGTCACTGTTGTCATGGCCAGGACAAGGCACAGGTGGCCTCCAGCAGGACCTTCTCAGAAGACAGAGGGCCTGGCATATGCAGATTTCTTCAGAAATTATGAATCTGTGAAAGAGTTTGAGGCGGTGAAGAAGGTTGGCATCTTTCAGAGTGCAAAGTATTTTGGAATGTAAAGAATTTCTTTGGGTTCAGTTCCATGGAAGTTTGTCACTGAGCTGTGTTCTTGAACTATGAAGTGTGAATATTTGGGCTAAAGAATAGCTTCTCTCTCTCTCTTTTTAACATCTTTATTGGAGTATAATTGCTTTACAATGGTGTGTTAATTTCTGCTTTATAACAAAGTGAGTCAGTTATACATATACATATGTTCCCATATCTCTTCCCTCTTGCATCTCCCTCCCACCCTCCCTATCCCACCCCTCTAGGTGGTCACAAAGCACCGAGCTGATCTCCCTGTGCTATGTGGCTGCTTCCCACTAGCTATCTATTTTACATTTGGTAGTGTATATATGTCTATGCCAGTCTCTCACTTCGTCCCAGCTTACCCTTCCTCCTCCCTGTGTCCTCAAGTCCATTCTCTAGTAGGTTGGCGTCTTTATTCCTGTCCTGTCCCTAGGTTCTTCATAACCATTTTTTTTTTTTTAGATTCCATATATATGTGTTAGCATACGGTATTTGTCTTTCTCTTTCTGACTTACTTCACTCTGTATGACAGTCTCTAGGTCCATCCACCTCACTACAAATAACTCAATTTCATTTCTTTTTATGGCTGATATTCCACTGTATATATGTGCCACGTCTTTTTTATCCATTCATCTGTTGATGGACACTTAGGTTACTTCCATGACCTGGCTATTGTAAATAGAGCTGCAATGAACGTTGTGGTACATGACTCTTTTTGAATGATGGTTTTCTCAGGGTATATATCCAGTAGTGGGATTGCTGGGTCGTATGGTAGTTCTATTTATAGTTTTTTAAGGAACCTCCATACTGTTGTCTATAGTGGCTGTATCAATTTACATTCCCACCAAGAATAGCTTCTCTTGATAACTAGTTAATAAATACTGTGGGGGCGAGGGGGGGACAGAAGAAAGAAAATAGAGGGCCTGGGAAGGTGAGGCAGATCCCAACAGGAAAAACGCCTGTGCGAGCTGGGGGCTTGGTCCGCTTTCGCGCGTGGAGGGTGGTGGACGGGGCCTCATGCCTGGTGTGGAGTGAGCGGCGGAGCCCCGTGGAGAACGGGAGGGGTCCTGACTCCCTCCTGGAAGTACTACCGTGGGTGTAAAAGGTGTCTGCTCAGGCATCACGGGCCTGGCCATCACCTCCCTTCTCAAGCCCTTTCCTCTTGCTTTAATTTTCACTTTTCAGTTTAGATGAAATGATTTAGCTTTTTGTCAGCAGCAAGCCTGTCTGGCAAAGTTCCTGTTCGAAAGATTTTTTTTTCACTGCATTTTTTTCCTCTTTGTAACCCTCTTGTAGTTTGCTTGTACCTTCTGCTTCTTGGCATTAATGAACTGGTTCCCCCATGTCCCTCCCCACCATCCCCCCAATCCTTTCCCTTTATTTTTCTGCTCCTAACTGGATGCTAACGGCCATTGGTGTGCCTCCACCTTCTCAAAGTAAATATGTCTGGTTTTCAACTTCTAGATCCTGAAGTTGAACCTTCATGAAACTATGTCAGGCAGGTGGGGGTGGGAATTAAAAGGCTACAGGTGTTGACAGATGACCCTCAGCGAGGCAAGGCTTGGAGAGCAGTGATGGGTAGGGGCAGCTACTTTGTGTGTCGGCCCGCTCAAGTGAGCGTGAATGTGTATGCGCCTGTGAGTGTGTGTGCATGCAGGTGTGTCTACGTCTGTGCACGTGCTCACATGTTGTTTTCGAAGCAGTGGCCTGTCCTCAGCCCTCCTGAGGCAGGCCTGCCACTCGCCGCGGGTCCCGGCTTTGGGACGGGGTGAGGCTGCCACCCCGAAACTGGCCTGATCGGGACTGGTGGCTCTTTTCATGGGTTGGTTTGATGTCTCCCCCCTTTCTCTCTTTTCTCTCTCAGCACCCTCTTTGGTCTGTTAACATAGTCCCTAAAATATGTTCCCTCCGTATACAGTTAAGTTCACCTGCACATTGGTTAAGTTGCAAACTAAAGCTCGAGATGCTAATTAGAAAAGAACCCACTAGGAATTAGGTTCGTTATTCATTTCTCCAGAGGGAAAAACCTTAAAGAATGTTTCAGGATTTTATCCGGCGTTTGCACCTCATTTAATGAAGCCTCATCCAGGAACACGGTTAACTTTTCCATTTAGAATGAAAGCTGTGAGTTTCAGATACAGCAGCGAGCTTCAAACAGCAGTGCCTGACCAGAGCCCTGACCCTGCGGGGATCCAAATGCAATTTCTTTCCTCCCAGGGGATGTGACCCCCAGGCAATGCCCTTCTTAGTGCCGCGTGGACAGCTCCTACCTGCATGGGACACAATCTAAATCAACTTTCAAAGACCATCCTGAGAGAACACTTGATGTTTAGTCTGTTGTAATTTTTAATCAGATATTCTCCTTTCACTCCCTTCCAAATACGATGGAATTTTTAACTGTCTTTAGAAAAGGAGTAAATTATTGATGACCTTGCTTAGTGCACATGATTCAAACCTGTGCATTTGCATTAAAACTATTTTAGGAAGCAGTGGAAATATGTTTTTTTTTCTGCCTGAGGCAGGGGGTTAGAATTAAGTTGTCATTTTGAAATAGGTAATGTGAAAAATCATTAATGTGTTCCCGTATTCTGCATAATGTGACCTCAACTGGTTATTCTGTCATCCTTATTGAAAAAAAACCCCAGTATTCAATTCATTTCTTGGTACCAGCTTCTTAACAATGTCCTTTGCAAATATATGGTTGGTCTGAGCAGGACGCGTTTGTGAAGCTGCTTCTGGGAGCGGGGAAGGCTGATGGGGGCCTGGTTGATGAGTGGGCAGAGCAGAAAGGGGAGAGAGGTGTTCAGCCCTTTCTCCGTTCCAGCCAACGACACAGGGTGGATGGGGGGTGGGCAGGGGAGTTGAGGGCCACTTGCTCTTGCCTTTTCCTTGAAACCTGTTCAGGTTATGCGATGCAGTACCTTTCCTACTTCCTGCTGTGTAAAGGAGGCATGTTTATGGATGGGGGACACTGCTGCTCTGCCAGAGCGGTTTGGGGGGTGCAGGGGCGGCTGGAGACACAGAATGCTGTAGTCGGAGCCGAGGTTCCTTCCCTACGCTTGTACGGATTCTTGCTCTTCATCCTGTGATTTGCCAGGAGCCGTGTCTGCACAGCTGCAGTCACCATGACTGTGCTGACATTAAATATAGGTCACGTGGAAAACATTTGCTCTTTTTTTAATAGATCTTTATTGGAGTATAATTGCTTCACAATATTGTGTTAGTTTCTGTTGCACAACAAAGTGAATCAGCCATATGCATACACATGTCCCCATATCCCCTCCCTCTTGAGGCTCTCTCCCACCCTCCCTATCCCACCCCTCTAGGTCATCGCAAAGCACCGAACTGATCTCCCTGTGCTATGCTGCTGCTTCCCACCAGACAACTATTTTACATTCGGTAGTGTGTATATGTCGTTGCTACTCTCACTTCGCCCCAGCTTTGCCCTCCCACCCCATGTCCTCAAGTCCGTTTTCTATGTCTACCTCTTTATTTCTGCCCTGCAACTAGGTTCATCAGTACCACTTTCTTTTTTTTTTTTAGATTCCATATATATGTGTTAGCATATGGTATTTGTTTTTCTCTTTCTGACTTAACTTCACTGTGTATGACAGACTCTAGGTCCATCCACCTCACTACATATAACTCAATTTCGTGAGAACATTTACTCTTAAAGAGAAGCGCAGGGTCAGCATTTGAACAATGTGACCACTGGCGGCTCAGAAATCACCCCAGGTATTCTCTCGTTGACGGAATTTGGTCTTCACATCACAGAAGGGAGGAGAGGAGCACATTTCAAGTAGAAGGATGTGAAAATAGACATTTAAAAAATATTTTTTATGAATTTGTCAGGCTGGCTTCTTTAACTGATCTTAGTGGCCTAATAAGCAGAAGCTTCTTTCTCATCCATGTAGAAATGAGGTGACTCTCTTCCAAGTGGTAATTCGGGGATCCAGGCTGCTTCCCTCTTGTGTCTTTGCCACACCTGTTGTGGATCCCGAGTTGCCCTGCAGGATGTCTCCATTCCAATCTGTGTGTGTGTGTGTGTGTGTGTGTGTGTGTGTGCGGGCACATGTGTGCACACATGTGCATGCGTCTGTCTGTATGTTATAGGCCTGGCTTGCATTTCTTCTGCTCACATTCTGTTGGCTACAGCTCAAATGGCCACATGTCCTTACGAGGAAAGCTGGGTAATGTATTCTGCTTGTGTCTCCTGGAAATGGAGGGTAGGGATTGGGTGATGAGCTATTAGTTTAGGCCAGTGCTTCTCAAATTTGAGCTGCATCAGAATCACCTGGAAGCCTCCTGGCCGCCCCACACCCCCACCCATTTCTGATTCAGCAGGTCTTGGGTGGGGCCAAGAATTTACGTTTCAGATAAGCTCCCAGGTGATGTTGATACTGCTGGGCGAGGAACCGCACTTTGAATAGTCCTGGTCCAGGAGCACATTTTTGTGTCTTGATTTATCCATGCTAATCGTGGATACCAGAAGTATATCCTTATTATTGTGACTCGAGAGATAGGGAAGGAGAGGGGTAAAAAAGGTAAATAGCCTTGGCCAGGACATTTGGAATGTTACAAATAATTAATGCTCCTTAGAGGAATTGGAGTTTTGGAGGGTTGAGACCTGGGTTGTCAGGTGCGCCTGCTCTGTGGGATGGGGATGAGGTGGGACCTCTGTGGCCAGGCAAAGGTGCTTTCAGCCTGGCTAGCTCTGTTGGAGCAGGAAGCTTTGGAGAATAAAATACCTAAGTGGATACAGGAGAGGTGACACGGAGCAAGCGACAAGCGGGGGGACTTGCGTGAGACTCGAAGGAGAGTTTGTGAGTGCTGGACTGAACCAGGTGTGGATTTGGACACAGACAAGTGGGACTTAGATCTTGAGTTTCTTTGAGTCTTAGTGCCTGTAAAATGGGGAATAATGATGGCTGTCTGTCGGTTACTATGAGAATCAATTAAGTCAGAATTTTGTAAACTTTCTTGGTTCGTGGTGCTTAGAGGTTAAAAAATATCCTACAGTTTCATTTATTATGAAAGCAGTCAGCTTTTTTTTTTTTTTTTGCGGTACGCGGGCCTCTCACTGTTGTGGCCTCTCCCGTTGCGGAGCACAGGCTCTGGACGCGCAGGCTCAGCGGCCATGGCTCACGGGCCCAGCCGCTCCGCGGCATGTGGGGTCCTCCCGTACCGGGGCATGAACCCGTGTCCCCTGCATCGGCAGGCGGACTCTCAACCACTGCGCCACCAGGGAAGCCCCAGCTTTTTAAAAATTATTATTAAAGCAGCCAGCTCCAAACAACTTCATGTACATTGATGTCCTAACAACTCAGTGGCCTTTTGAAAAAATAATCAACATAAATGTTTATGTTTCTACGTTATGAATATGTGTCTCCATTAAATAACTGCAAGTGCTTGTTGATGGACTGTGTGTGTCTGCGGATTCTGCACAGCTTCTCTCTCAAACCTTGGGATTTTGTTGGCATCGTTGCCCTCTTCCTATTCCCTGTCGATGTTTCCTTGTTAACCCAGCAACTGCTGAAAACCCAGCTTTGCAAAGATGCTATGTCTTTGAAAGGAATGCAGTGCAACTAGTATCGAAACTGTGAAAACTGCCTGAGTTGTTCGTATGCTTTATATCTGACCGATGTTGAGCATCACTCTATATCCCTCAAAAGTGTGACATATTTTCCAGTGCCTCTGCAAGTTCACAGTGGTGACCCAGCTGCTTTGGTGCACGGATTGAAAAGAGTGGAATTTGGTAGTTTTTTCCCTTTCATCCATTCACTGAATAAATATTAACTGAGTATCAGCGAGGTGTCGGGCACTGTCCGCCTCCGAACAGCGTAGAGTCTGGGGGGAACCAGACATTGAATCGCATAATCCTGCAAATGTAGACACCCGATGAGGCCAGGGCCATGAGGGGTGAGTTCAGAGTGAGAGCTTGTGGGAGGAAGATTTAACCTGGTCAGGAGACGCTTTCTCAAGTTGGTGGCACCTGAGTTGTTCCTGAAGTTACCGTGCAGTTAATAGGGCAGGGAACCACGTTTTAGCCACAGGGGTGGCAAGTATATCTCAAGCTGATGAAGAACTTGCTTCCTCCCACCCCCCAATTGCGCCGTGGTTGGTTTGAGACTGGTATTGTGGCTTGTGTGCGCCATGTGTGTCAGACAATGTCTGGACTCTTTCTTTAATGAGACAAACCTACTGACGTGCAGTTGGATGGTGATGTGAAGCCCAATTGTGGGAAGAGTTTCGATGTTGTGGATTGGTAACGATCTGTATCACTTCGAGTAACTGCTCCAGGTGGGGGAAATGGCATGAGCAAAGTGGTGGAAGGCAGCTGGGTGAGCCAGCGTGGGTGGAGCAGAAAGTGAGAGGCTGGGAGAGTCAGCAGGGGCTGTGGTGAGCCTCTGGGTCGCAGGGGGCATGTGGGTCTCACGTGAAGACAGCTCGTCCTGGTGGAGAAGGGGAAGTGGTCTTGATTGCTTCCTGGTGATAGATGGTGACTATCAACAGGCCAGGTACTCGGCTACCAAGATTTGTTTGAGTGATTCAAGCAACTAGCAGTTTCCCTGTTTTCACCCTGAATGTAGACTCCAGTGGCATTACAGCCTCCCAGAGCGGAGGGAATCTTGTCCCTTTGTGTGAAAAGTGATCCACGGAAGGGCCCGCTGGAGGGTGCCCAGGGGGCTGTGTGAGCACCTGCAGTTGGCTGGATTGACCAGCTCTGGAGCTCAGGCCCCATACAGTGTCCAGGCTGTTGGCTGGAGTCTGGCCCAGTTTGCTGCTTCTGGGCTGTGAATTTCAGCTGTTCCTGTGAGGTCACGTGGAGCCTGTTACCAGAGTCTGTGTCCCAATGCTTCTCTCTTCTTTACCATTCTGAGGCTTACGTATGAATGGGCATTGCATCGAATCGAGAATGGGCCTGGCCCTTGCCCTTGCCCCAGGGGCCATGACAGGTTCTGCTTTGACTTAAGAATTGGGTGCTCTCTCCCTACATGGGGATGACTTGTGTGGGTGCCTGGCAGGGACGTTTAGCTTCCAGCATCCTGGATTGGGAACCTTGATGTCAATTTAAGGATTATGTTCTTTTTCTTCTTTGCTTGGAGAGAAAACTGATGCACTGTGGTTTCTCCACACAGGTACTTTGTGCTGGATTTTGAGGCTGGTATCCTGCAGTATTTTGTGAATGAGCAAAGCAAACACCAGAAGCCCCGAGGGGCCCTGTCTCTGTCTGGCGCCATCGTGTCCCTGAGTGACGAAGTGCCTCATATGCTGGTCGTGTACTCTGCCAATGGGGAGATGTACAAACTGAGAGGTACGTTCTTCTCCCGGGAACTTTTCAGACGGGCCTCTTGGGTTCACAGTTACCATGGTGATGGCTCTCTTGTTTTTTGATTTTTTTTAAAAATCACCTTTAACAATTTGCCGGGTTTGCGGACTCTGGTGACAGATGCTGCTTCTCCTACCCCTGGGGTGGGGAGAGGAGCTGACATTAGGAAGTGTTTGTCCTAATTAACTGAGCAATTAAGGACAAACAAAAGGTGAGTGATCGCAAACCTGGCTGAGCCTCAGGACTTGGGCAGATTTTTCATATTAGCTCAGTATATATTTTCCTGGACCGTATACTGTCAGTCTTTCCTCCAGTGCCCGTGGGGCTGTGATCTGAGCACAGGTCAAGCCTTTTAAGGGTCATGGTGTCCTCTGCTCAAAGTTCCTCTAGAACCAGCTCTTAGTAGAGGCCCCTTCACTTGTACTTTATTTAACCCATTGTGGCCCTAGAGCCTGGTGAAAAGCCAGCTGGTGTTATGTCCTGTTGTCCACTTTCTCCCCTTCTCTTTGCTTCTTGAAAGCTGAGGTCTGCTAAGCATTCTCCTCAGGTCTCGGGGGAGCCCAGCATTTGGCCGGAACTGTAGGTCTTGTCGCCCCCGAGGCATATCCACCTCGCAGGTTTTCTGATGGGCCAGAGTTGTCTGCAGCGGTGTGATTTGATCGCTAGATCATTCTTCCAGCATTCTGTCATGGGCACATTGCTGGAAAAATTGTCAGTCTTCTTCTAACAACATAACAAAACCAAACCCCAAATGCACATGTTTGCACGCTTGTGCATGTACACACACACAGAGTCAGTTTGCTGACCTTCCTCCAAGCTTTGCTACCCAGAGGCGGGCTAAGCTGAGGTTCCTTTATTTTTATTTTTTGGCCACGCTGTGCAGCTTGTGGCATCTTAGTTCCCCAACCAGGGATTGAACCTGGGCCTCTGGCTTTGGAAGTGCAGAGTCCTAACCACTGGACCACCAGGGAATTTCCTGAGGTTCTTTTATTATCAATATACAAGTCATATCTCAGGATCTATAAAACAATCCACAAACCTATGATATAAAATTGTCTATAGTTGAAGAAAGTTTTTTGTTTTTTGGGAACTGTGAGAAGATTCATGTTCTCTTTGGAGATTCATACAGTGTGTGTCCCAGATTTATATGGTCCTTGGTTTCTCTTTGCTCTTTATTGCTTAATAAAGTGTCAGAGCAGAAACAATAGCAGGTGAAAAACTTAATGCCCCACCGCCGCCTGTGGTTTCGTTTTCTTTTCTATTGAATTTTATTTTTTTATACAGCAGGTTCTTATTTGTTATCCGTTTTATACATATTAGTGTCTACATGTCAATCCCAATCTCCCAATTCATCACACCACCCCCCCCACCCCCACTCGCTTTCCTCCATTGGTGTCCATACGTTTGTTCTCTACATCTGTGTCTCTCTTTCTGCCCTGCAAACCGGTTCATCTGTACCATTTTTCTAGGTTGCACATATATGCGTTAATATACGATATTTGTTTTTCTCTTTCTGACTTACTTCACTCTATATGACAGTCTCTACAAATGACCCAGTTTCATTCCTTTTTGTGGCTTAGTATTCCATTGTATATATCTACCACATCTTCTTTATCCATTCGTCTGCCTGTGGGCATTCAGGTTGCTTCCATGACCTGGATATTGTAAATAGTGCTGCAGTGAACATTGGGGTGCATGTGTCTTTTTGAATTATGGTTTTCTCAGGGTATATACCCAGTAGTGGGATTGCTGGGTCATATGGTAATTCTGTTTTTAGTTTTGTAAGGAACCTCCATACTGTGCTCCATAGTGGCTGTATCAATTTACATTCCCACCAACAGTGCAAGAGGGTTCCCTTTTCTCCACACCCTCTCCAACATTTGTTGTTGGTAGATGCCCATTGTAACTGGTGTGAGGTGATACCTCATTGTAGTTTTGATTTGCGTTTCTCTAATAATTAGTGATGTTGAGCAGCTTTTCATGTGCTTCTTGGCCATCCTGTATGTCTTCTTTGGAGAAATGTCTATTTAGGTCTTCTGCCCATTTTTTGATTGAGTTTTTTTTTTTAATATTGAGCTGCATGAGCTGTTTATATATTTTGGAGATTAATCCGTTGTCCGTTGATTCATTTGCAAATACTTTCTCCCATTCTGAGGGTTGTCTTTTCGTCTTTTTTGTAGTTTGCTTTGCTGTGCAAAAGCTTTTAAGTTTCATTAGGTCCCATTTGTTTATTTTTGTTTTTATTTCCATTTCTCTAGGAGGTGGATCAAAAAAGATCTTGCTGTGATTTATGTCGAAGAGTGTTCTTCCTATGTTTTCCTCTAAGAGTTTTATAGTGTCCAGTCTTATATTTAGGTCTGTAATCCATTTTGAGTTTATTTTTGTGTATGGTGTTAGGGAGTGTTCTAATTTCATTCTTTTACATGTAGCTGTCCAGTTTTCCCAGCATCGCTTACTGAAGAGACTGTCTTTTCTCCATTGTATATCCTTGCCTCCTTTATCATAGATTAGTTGACCATAGGTGCATGGGTTTATCTCTGGGCTTTCTATCCTGTTCCATTGATCTATATTTCCTTTTTTGTGCCAGTACCATGCTGTCTTGATTACTGTAGCTTTGTAGTATAGTCTGAAGTCAGGGAGTCTGATTCCTCCAGCTCTGTTTTTTTCCCTCAAGACTGCTTTGGCTGTTTGGGGTCTTTTGTGTCTGCATACAAATTTTAAGATTTTTTTGTTCTAGTTCTGTAAAAAATGCCATTGCTAATTTGATAGGGATTGCATTGAATCTGTTGACTGCTTTGGGTAGTGTAGTCATTTTCACAATATTGATGCTTCCAATCCAAGAACATGGTATATCTCTCCATCTGTTGGTATCATCTTTAATTTCTTTTGTCAGTGTCTTATAGTTTTCTGCATACAGGTCTTTTACCTCCTTAGGTAGGTTTATTCCTAGGTATTTAATCCTTTTTGTTGCAGTGGTGAATGGGATTGTTTCCTTAATTTCTCTTTCTGATCTTTCGTTGTTAGAGTATAAGCAAGTGATTTCTGCGCTTTAATTTTTGTATCCTGCAACCTTACCAAATTCGTTGATTAGCTTTAGTAGTTTTCTGGTGGCATCTTTAGGATTCTCTATGTATAGTATCATGTCATCTAAAAACAGTGACTTTTTCTTCTTCTTTTCCAATTTGTATTCCTTTTATTTCTTTTTCTTCTCTGGTTGCCACAGCTAAGACTTCCAAACTATGTTGAATAATAGTGGTGAGTGTGGACATCCTTGTCTTCTTCCTGATCTTAGGAAATGCTTTCAGTTTTTCACCATTGGGAATGATGTTTGCTGTGGGATTTGTCATATATGGCCTTCATTATGTTGAGGTAGGTTCCCTCTATGCCCACATTTGGAAAGTTTTTATCATAAGTTGGTGTTGAATTTTGTCAAAAGCTTTTTCTGCATCTACTGAGATGATCATATGGGTTTTATTCTTCAGTTTGTTAATATGGTGTATCACATTGATTGATTTGCATATATTGAAGAATCCTTGAATCCCTGGGATAAATCCCACTTGATTGTGGTGTATGATCCTTTTAATGTGTTGTTGAATTCTGTTTGCTAGTATTTTGTTGAGGATTTTTGCATCTATGTTTATCAGTGATATTGGTCTGTAATTTTCTTTTTTTGTAGTATCTTTGTCTGGTTTTGGTATCAGGGTGATGGTGGCCTCATAGAATGAGTTTGGGAGTGTTCCTTTCTCTGCAATTTTTTGGAAGAGTTTGAGAAGGATGGGTCTTCTCTAAATGTTTGATAGAATTCACCTGTGAAGCCATCTGGTCCTGGACTTTTGTTTGTTGGAAGATTTTTAATCACTTTCAATTTCATTACTTGTGATTGGTCTGTTCATATTTTCTATTTCTTCCTGGTTCAGTCTTGGAAGGTTGTGCATTTCTAAGAATTTGTCCATTTCTTCCAGGTTGTCCATTTTATTGGCACATAGTTGCTTGTAGTAGTCTCTTAGGATGCTTTGTATTTTTGCGGTGTCTGTTGTAACTTCTCCTTTTTCATTTCTAATTTTATTGATTTGAGTCCTCTCCCTATTTTTCTTGATGAGTCTGGCTAATGGTTTATCAGTTTTGTTTATCTTCTCAAAGAACCAGCTTTTAGTTTTATTGATCTTTGCTATTGTTTTCTTTGTTTCTATTTCATTTATTTCTGCTCTGATCTTTATGATTTCTTTTCTTCTACTAACTTTGGGTTTTGTTTGTTCTTCTTTCTCTAGTTCCTTTAGGTGTAAGGTTAGTTTGTTCATTTGAGATTTTTCTTGTTTCTTGAGGTAGGCTTGTATTGCTATAAACCCACCTGTGGTTTCTAAAATGACATGAACCCTTACAAAAGAACAGCCCAACCAATTAACCATTTGAGCCATCTCATTTTGCCTTTTAGTTTTTATTCTCTGGGTTATTAAACCCCAAGTTTGTTTTTTTTAAGGGTTGTTTTAATAGCAAACATAAAGTTTTATTATCTGCGTGAACTAATCACAAGGGCTAAATTTAGCTTAAACTTACCCACTACAGCAGAGGGAGGACACATTTCTGCCTCTTTCTGGCTGGTCCTTGGTCCATCCCAAAGAATCTGGGCATTGGTTTTGTCATTTCACGTCTCACTACATGTAGAGATGAATCTTGATGTTAATAGATGAGCAGCTTTGGGAATGTTTTTGGAGCCTTTGGGTACTGCCACAAAGCAGCAATTCTTCATGTTCCTAAGGAAAATGGCTCTAGTTTCTGCAGAATCCTTTTATTCTTTGGAAGTAGGGTTCACCTAGTCTTACGCTGGTCTGCACTTCCAGATTGCTTCACCAGAAGTTCAGGCTGAAGTTGGGTTTTATTGACAGATGACAGGCTCATTTTTGTAAATGATACAAATTTCTAGGGGAATCATTTTGTTTTCTGCATATTTAACATTTATGCAGTATATATTCTGTTAAAATATTTATGCAGTGAGTTATGCAATTAAATTAACTTGGATTTTATTAGAACCTATTATGTATCCATGATCTTTTAAGAAAATAATTTTATATATTTGAGAGATGGGGGTGTAGATGGAAGATTGTGACTGTGCAAGTGACTGGTACTGTAATGTCTCTTTGGGGGACATTTGAGGGTCTGTAAGTCAACATTTTGTACCTTGTTCTGTTCAGTCATAATAAGAACCCTTGAGAACATATATTAAAATGGTAATTCAACTGAACGCTAATTTTGTAAAGGCTGATAACTCCACATTCCAACTCCGATAGTTAACAAAGGGGCCTTAAACACTGCACTTTGATCCTCCTTTTAGCCACATGTGGTAGAGGCATTAAAAATAATCATGTTTTCTCCTCCCCGCTGCTTTTTAAAGAAGTAGAAATGACTTTTTCAGAAGAGTTTAAAAAATTGGCCAAATTGTTCTCATAACAGACATTTCAGAATAAGTTAGGTTTTTAACGTGGTTTAAGAGGGAATTTTTTGGTCACTTCTTCAGGGAAACCTTCATTAAGCACCTGTCATAGGACTATATTAGGTGCCCCCACTGTGTACTACACAGTAAAGCAAAGTGTTTTAACAAAGCATATTTGCAGCCACTTAGATAATGCCCCACTGAAAAAGAAATTCCACCTCTAACTCCCTTCTAATGACAAGAAACTTACTTTATTCAGTTTTGTTCTGTTTGAAGTTTCTGAGTTGGTATTTATAATTTGAAAAGAGAGATTTAAAAAAAATGTGTTAGGGGCAATAAAAATGCTACAATGTGGATGAACCTGAAAAACATTAAGTAAAAGAAGGCAGCCACATACTGCATGGGAGCATTCATATGGAATGTCTAGAATAGGCAAATCTATGAGGCAGGAAGCAGATTAGTGGTTGCCTAGGGATGGGAAAGGGGGTGGGGAGAGAGAAATGGGAAGTGACTGCTGATGGGTGGAGGATTCTTTGGGGGATACTGGAAATATTCTAAACCAAGATTATGGTCATGGTTGTACTATTCTGTAAATATACTAGAAATCACTTAATATTAAAAACAGGTGAATTTTATGTATGTAAATTCTATCTCAAAGCTGTTAAAAAATCTGTTAGAAATTTAAAAAAAGAGAAAGAATATAAGTGTATTGATTACTTTCGGAGAAATTGATCTGTATGTGTTCAAGTGATTCCATCCAGGAAGATGGAATTCTGAAAATCCCTTTAAGTTTCTCAAAACTTTTTAGATTTGTTAAAAAAAAAAAAAAGGATTTTTGATTGAGATTTGGTGTCGTCAGATCTTTGGCATGAGTACCATCTGCATTTGCCTTTCGCTCCTTCATTCCCAGGCCCCCAACCCCTCAGGTGCGTGTAGAAATGGGTTGGATGTGTTTTGGCTCAATTGCTCCAAGCCTTTCTTTCTCTATTTTAGCTGCTGATGCAAAAGAGAAACAGTTCTGGGTGACTCAGCTTCGAGCTTGTGCCAAATACCACATGGAGATGAATTCTAAGGTAAGTCACTGCGAGGTGGGGTGGAGGGGGGGGCGTTGCATCTGCTGGGATCAGCCTTCAGCCCAGTGATTGGCTTCTTGGGGGAAGCTGTTTTCCATAGTATCTTTAAAGTTCTCCACCATCGAGGAATTCATACTTGTCCTGTGACATTTACATTTAAAGCCAAGAGAAAGGTGGGAGGATTTGCTTGTAGGTAGAGTGAAGGGGAATGCAGACACTTCATTGGAACTGATTCTGGAAAGACACTCCTGTGTCTTTCTGTGTTGTCCATTTAGGCAGCTGGTAACTGGTCTGCGGAGAAGCTTGAGCAGACGGTGTCATTGTGGCGGCGGCAGAGGAGTCAGATTTACTGTTCACGAAGACTCCTTGTCACAGACCCTTAAATAAAACGAGACCCCAGCTCGACGAAGCGCTCTGTAAGGTGCTTCTGCATCTAAGTGTGTCAGAATGTTCTCAGGTAGTTTGGTATCCATGTATGAATTAGCTTCTCCTCAGGATTCAGTCTGAGATCTTGGTACAGATGCGCAGGGGATAGGAGATAGGAGGTAGGCATTTTCATGGATTATTTGGAGGATCTCCTATCCTTAAATACAGGGAATAAATAAGTCAGACAGAGAAAGCCAAATACTATTTGTTATCGCTGATATGTAGAATCTAAAAAAATAATACAAATGAATGCATATACAGAATGGAAACAAACTCACAGACATAGAAAACAAACTTGAGGTTGCTAAAGCGGATGGCAGGGGAGGGATAAATTAGGCATATGGGGTTAACAGATACAAACTACTATACGTAAAATAGATAAGCAACAAGGATTTGCTGTGTAGCACAGGGAATTACGATCAATGTCTTGTATTTTAATAATCTATAATGGATTATAATCTGAAAAAACCCCACAACTGAATCACTTTGCTGTACACCTGAAACGAACACAATATTGTAAACCAACTGTACTTCAATTAAAAAATTGTAGGGCTTCCCTGGTGGCGCAGTGGTTGAGAGTCCGCCTGCCGATGCAGGGGACACGGGTTCGTGCCCCGGTCCGGGAAGATCCCACATGCCGCAGAGCGGCTGCGCCGGTGAGCCATAGCCGCTGAGCCTGTGCGTCCGGAGCCTGTGCTCTGCAACGGGAGAGGCCACAACAGTGAGAGGCCCATGTACCGCAAAAAACAAACAAACAAACAAAAAATTGTATAGGAAATAATTGACCAATGAATTTATTTAGGGCAATAAATATTTGTTAAAATTAACGAATTAACGTTCAAAGGGCTACCCCTTTTATGTCATTAGTTCAAATTTAGTTACGATATCCGTTTGCATTCTTTTTCTGTATTCCATGTATCTGATAGGAAGACCCACACTTCAGACTTCTTAGGCTTCCATTTACTGTAACCTATCTGCTGTCTTGCTCAGGGAGGACGTGGAAATGTCTTGCTTGGTTATACCTCCCTGTTCTGCTTCCAAATACAACCTGAAATGATTTCTTCACAATGATTTTGTTTATGTTTTTCTTTCTGGAGACATCTTCTCTCCTTGACTCACTTACGACAGTTGCCCTCACTGTAATGCCCCTCTTGACTTGCTCCAAATGTGGTCTTTAATCATAGGTAGGGCCCCACTTCTTTTTTTAAAAATTTATTTTATTGAAGTCTAGTTGATTTACAGTGTTGTGGTAATTTGTCCTGTACAGCAAAGTGACTCAGTTATACATATGTATTCATTCTTTTTCATATCCTTTTCCATGATGGTTTATCCCAGGATATTGGATATAGTTCCCTGTGCTCTACAGTAGGACCTTGTTGTTTATCCATTCTGTGTATATCAGTTTGCATCTGCTAATCCCAAACTCCCAATCCATCCCTCCTCCCCCACCCCTCCCCCTTGGCAACCACAAGTCTACTCTCTGTGTCTCTGAGTCTGTTTCTGTTTTATAGATAAGTTCATTTATGTCATATTTTAGATTGCACATATAAGTGATATCATATGGTATTTGTCTTTCTTTTTCTTCATTTACTTCATTTAGTATGATCATCTCTAGGTCCATCCATGTTGCTGCACATGGCATTGGTTCATTCTTTTTTATGGCTGAGTAGTATTCCATTGTATATATGTACCACATCTTCTTTATCCATTCATCTGTTGATGGACACTTAGTTCTTTCCATGTCTTGGCTATGAAAAGTGCTGCTATGAACATAGGGGTGCACATGTCTTTTTGAATTATAGTTTTGTCTGGATATATGGGTAGGGTCCCACTTCTAAAGCTTTCTTCCCTCTGGCCTGGTTTATTTTCCAGGAATTATAGTAGGAGTTCTGGACATTACATCAGTATTTTAGAAACAGCTAGGCAGGGCAGTATAAAATTGTTTTCTTTTTATATGTATTGTTTTACTTTTTATAAAATAGAACAGAAGGGGATCAAATAAAAAGGACATATCTTCACCTGTTGCCATAAGTGCTCCTTGGAGGTGACTGCTCTTTGGTACATCAGCCTAGTAAATTTAGGCGTGCATTAGTGTGTATGTATCTGTAGCTCTATGTTTGGTTTTTACACAAATGGATCGTTTCACGCACACTGTTCTATCCTTTGGTTTTTTTACACTTATTAATGTATCTTGTAGATTTTTCCCTGTTGGACATCTAGATCTACTACACTCCTGTTAGGATGACCAGATGCTGTTCTAAGGGGTGGATGTCAGTGCTTTATTTGAGTCCTTCACTGACAGACGTTTAATTTGATTGTGGTGGTTATACATGATGCTATAATAAACATCTTTGATTACACATCTTCTGGTACCTCTAGGTGTGTATATATATGAATCTATACCAGCAGAAGTACTGGGTTATAGAATAGAACATGAAAGGTGGATTCGCTTGTGGGGTTGACTCGTATACTAAGTTCACAAAGTCTCTTCTACTTCTAAGGCTACTTCTGCTAAGTCTCTTCGGATGCTAATTGGGCGTTAGTACCTTCTCCCCTGCCTTTCAGCCCCTAAAGGAAGAACGTGTGACAGGAGGGGATGATTATCGTTGCCTCTGGAGGTTAAGTCTCCAGCCAACCCCACGATGGGGAGAGAGGCAGTGGGGTTCAAACTCCGGGGGGGCGCCCAGGACCCCCTTTCGGCTCAGCTGCCTCCTTTCTGACTGGCGCCCCCATCCCCACCACAAACATAACTCCTGTTGTGAGTTCACTGCTGACAGCTTGTGAAGGCATTTTTTTTTCCTGTAATGGAAGTAGCATTGTTTTTAAAAAATTGCGAACATTACCTGTACGCAATGCAAAACATTCAGAAGATAGGAAAGTATAAAGAAGGAAAAAAATCACCCCAAATCCCAGCCCCAGACCTAATCTCTGATGATACTATTTGAGTATGCATCCTTCCAGAGCCTTATCTGTGTAGAGAAATAGCAACAGAAAGAGGTCACGTGACCCCACGTGGGGCCCATCCTTCCAGTCTTTTCCATACAAGCATGGGGGTGTGTGGACTATTTCTGGGAATCAGAAGGCTTGTCTGTTGTGGGGAGGTATGGGTGGGGAATTCTATCAGGCTGTGTGTCATGCCTTGTGTGAAGAGTAAGGAGATGTGTAGCTGCTGCTTAATTGATTCTCCCAGGAAACTCGGTTTCTGATGGCGAATGACTACAGCTTTCCTGACTGTCTACCGCCCTGGGGTGTGAGCCAGAGGGCTTTGGAGAGGTGCTTAGCTGTCTTGGCTGTGCGGCATCACAGCAGGGAAGCACCTGCCACCGGGACTAACCCAGTGGTGTCTGTGGAATCTGAAACCACGTGGTTGTGAGGGACTTCAGATGTCATCCAGTCCTGACCTCACCGCATACCACCATCCTCACAGAAGCACGTACCAGAATATTTATGGTCATAATGAAAACATGTGGGCTGATTCTCTCAAAACAATCCCTGGTTTTATTCACCTAGAGGGGGCACTGCTGGTACCTCACTGAGTGAATGCTAAGAATTCGGGGAGTCATCTAACAAATGACGTCGAATACCTCTCTTTTATGACTAAACAAATTTGAGGCCCCTCAGAACAGTTTGGAATAGCTAAGAAGTAATGGAATGATTAAAAAGTGGGAAGGGATCCCAAACTCCCTCTGTTCCATGTGTCTAAAAACAGTAGCTGTAAGGAATAGGACAAGAGGTAGGTCCTAAAACTGTGTGGTCCAATATGGAGGCCTTGGGGCACGGGAGGCTGTCCAAACTGAAATTATTTGAAATTAAATTTGAAATTCAGTTTCTCGGTCATGCTTAGCCACATCTCAGGTGCTCAGGGGCCATGCTTGGCTGATGCCTGCCGTACTGGACAGCACAGGGTTAGAACATCTTCCGTAATCACAGAAGTTTCTGTTGGAAAGTGCTGATAAAGCTTCCATTACGGCTTCGTGGTTTCTAAGGAGGGACTTGCCAGTGTCCGGTTTAATCTCCTCTTGTGCCATGGACAGTGTTTTGCTTTCTTTAAATCTGCAGAGGTTGACTGGTGCTTCCCACCCGTCTGTCCTTCCTTCTGGGCTTCCCCTGCTTCTTTCTGAGCTTCCCCTGCATCCTTCCGGTGAGGAGTTCTGGTCTGTGCTACAGCCTTGGCGTTGAACATCCTGCTTACTGTTATTTCTCCCGTGGCCTCATCTGTGCAACAGGGACCCTGACCTTACTTGTCTGAAGTTAGGAACTGGTGTTCTCATGTGGTCAGATTCCACTACATGCTTACTGCGGTGCAGCTGTTTGCCAAGAAAACCAGTTTGAGGTGTTTTTTAAAAACTTTTATTTGCATTTT
The DNA here is from genome assembly GCF_963455315.2 of Globicephala melas. Lineage (NCBI taxonomy): Eukaryota > Metazoa > Chordata > Mammalia > Artiodactyla > Delphinidae > Globicephala > Globicephala melas. The sequence goes on from NC_083324.2 coordinate 52,480,489, forward strand.
TTTTTTTGCAGAATTTATTCTCGGGCCATAAGTTTTTGTTTCTTCAGTTTCTTCTGGGGTATCTTTTTCTTCTGTGCAACCGCCTTTCCTGGTTTAGGGACAATCTGCTCTTTTTTTTTTTTTTTTGCGGTACGCGGGCCTCTCACTCTTGTGGCCTCTCCCGCTGCGGAGCACAGGCTCCGGATGCGCAGGCTCAGCGGCCACGGCTCACGGGCCCAGCCGCTCCGCGGCATGTGGGATCTTCCCGGAGCGGGACACGAACCCGTGTCCCCTGCATCGGCAGGCAGACTCTCAACCACTGCGCCACCAGGGAAGCCCCAATCTGCTCTTTTTCAGTGAAGATCATCTCAGTGTGGCCGGGAGAGCTCATGCACAGGTTGATTGGACCATGGGCTCTGCTAAGTCCTGAGCCGCATTTTGGGAGCTGTATTCACCAGAGTGTGCTCACTGATCAGGGGATCTACATCTAGGCCCTAAAGGTCAGCATCCCTCTCTGCATTTTTGAGCATGTGCAGTAAAAATTCAGCACTCCTTTGGGGCCATCGACCGTGAGTCCAGCCCCACTGTTTGGCCTGAGCACACCTACTAACCTCACCACTGGAATGATGGAATGGCACCCATCGCTTCTGTAAAGGGACATCCTTCAGATACTCGGTAGCTTTTTGGATGTGCATACCTTTTATGGCCTGGGCAGTTTCACGAGTGTTCTTAGAATGAACGTGAAGATTTGAACCTCTTGTTTTGCATGATTTTGTGAGGTTTTCTGGGTCAAGTGAACAGCAAACCATTTTCAGAGGTCACCTCAAGGCTGCTTACTGGAAAAGCTAGTTCGAGCTTTTGTGAGCAGCAGAGGAGCAAGGGCAGGTTGCCAGTGGGGCTGCTCCCTGGCTCACACAGCCTTTGCTAGCACCCGCTTCCTAAGACAAAGTCTAGAGCTTTACCTTGGCGACGGCTGCCCCTTACATGCCAGGTCCGGTTTCTCCACCTTCACTCTCGGGTACCCGTGTGTTCCAGACACACGGCACACTGTGTACTTTTCCTGCGTTTGTGCTGTTTGCTGGGCTAGGAGTGCCTTTCCCTCTCCGTCCTTCCTGGGACGAATACCCATGTGGTCTTCAAGGCTCGTAGAGTTCTGTGATGCCTTCCTGACCTGCCTGCTCAAGAGTGGATCTGCTGTCTCCTGTGCTCCCGTTTATCCCAGGACACACCTGTATGACAGCACTTTTCATGGTGTGTGTGTGCGTGTGCGCACACGTGTCAGCCCTCAAGGCTGACTGTGTCCTTACGCCCAGGACTGTGGGGAAATCATAGCTGTCTCCTCCATACCTGCCACTGTCATGACAAGTCGCGATGGATATGAAGCATTTGCAGCAATAAATGTCAGCCCTGCTTCCTCTTCCTCACTCCTTCCTGTGTGTGTTAGTAACAGTAGTGTTAGTAGTGGTGGTGGTGCTGGATTTGGGTTCCCTAAACTATACCCAAGTTATCATATTTTAATTTTCGTTGAATACTATTGTATTTTATATTAGATCGAGTACTTGAGGATTCTATGTAGAGAGAGCTCTGAGCTTCCTGCAGCCAAAAATCAATCAGGAGTAATTTCAAACAAAATGTATCCTGACTTTTTTTTTTTTAATTGAAGAAAATAGCAATCCAAAGGAACACATTTTGGGGAAAGGAAATAATAACAAATGGTCTCTATCAACACATTTCTACATGGCAGATACTAAGAGAGGTGCTTTTCTTGGATGATCTTAGGTGTGTCTCACAACAGCCCTATGAGGCAGGTACAACTATGACTGCGTTTTTTGTTTTTTTAACATCTTTATTGGAGTATAATTTTTTTTTAAGATGTTGGCGGTAGGAGTTTATTAATTAATTAATTAATTTTTGCTGTGTTGGTTCTTCGTTTCTGTGCGAGGGCTTTCTCTAGTTGCGGCGAGCCGGGGCCACTCTTCATCGCGGTGCGCGGGCCTCTCACTATCGCCGCCTCTCTTGTTGCGGAGCACAGGCTCCAGGCGCGCAGGCTCAGTAGTTGTGGCTCACGGGCCCAGTTGCTCCGCGGCATGTGGGATCCTCCCAGACCAGGGCTCAAACCCGTGTCCCCTGCATTGACAGGCAGATTCTCAACCACTGCACCACCAGGGAAGCCTTATTGGAGTAAAATTGATGACTGTGTTTTATAGGTGAGGATGGAAAGAATAAGTAGTATGCCTGCCCATGCCCGCATAGCTAGCAAGGGCTGCCATCTCTTTAAAAAGATTTGAGATATAATTCACAAGCCGTAGAATTTACCCCTTAAAAGTGTACAATTCAGTGGTTTTTAGTGTATTCACAAAGTTGTGCAACCATCAGCACTGTCTCGTCCCAGAATCTTCGATCACCCTTGAAAGAAACCCCTCCTGTGCCCATCAGCAGTCCCTCCTCATCCCTCACCCACCTCCTCTCCCAACCCCTGCCAACCCCAAACCACTGCCTCTGAGAAGTTGCCTATTCTGGACATTTCATGTAAATGGAATCATTAAGTATGTGGTCTTTTGTGTCTGGCTGATTTCACTTAGCATAATGTTTCCAGGCTTCCTCCATGTTGTAGCATGAAATCAGTACCTCATTCCTTTTTATGGCTGGATAATCCCATTGTATGGATATGCCACGTTTTTATTTTTTGCCTTGGCCGTGCGGCATCTTAGTTCCCCGCCCAGGGATCGAACCCGTGCCTCCTGCAGTGGAAGCACGGAGTCCTAACCACTGGACTGCCAGGGAAGTCCCCATGATATGCCACCTTTTTTTAATCCATTCATCAGTTGATGGGTATTCGGCTTACTTTCACTTTTTTGTTATTGTGAATGATACTGCTATGAACATTTGTGCACAAGTTTTTGTGTGAATGTATTTTCTCATTTCTTTCGGGTATATACCTAGGAGTGGAATTGCTGGGTCACATGGTAACTCTGTTTAACTTTTGCAGGAGCTGCTCTTTTCCAAAGTAGCTGTGCCATTTTACATGCTCAGTGAATGAGGGTTCCAGTTTTCCTACATCTTTGTTAACACTTGATCTTGTCAATTTTTGATTGTAGCCATCCTAGTGGGTATGAAGTTGTATCTCATTGTGGTTTCGATTTGCATTTCCCTAGTGACTAATGATTTGGGGCATCTCTTCGTGTTCTTATTGGCCATTCATGTATCTTCTTTGGAAAAATATCTACTTAAATCCTTTGTCATTATTTATTTATTTTTAATTGTTGAATTGTGAGAGTTCTTGATATATTCTGGGAACTAGACACTTATCAGATACATGGTTTACAGATATTTTCTCCCATTCTGTGGCTTGTCTCTTCACTTTTCTCATCTTTTTTGACATAAACAAAAATTGTGAGGACAAATGGGACATCTGGTATAATGGAGTGGGGATTGGAGTCAAAAGACCTGGTTTCTGGCTGTGCCTGGACCACTCACAGCAACTAACTAGTCTTGTTGTCTAGAGTAACTTAATCTCTCTTAACCCCTGTAAGTGGGGCAAAATAATGGGCATCAACCATACAGGATGGTTTTTAGGATGAACTGACATTAAGTACTTCACAAACATCCGTTCTTTTTATAGCACGAACTCTTCCAGCTCTGCCAGAACATCTGTGTTGACAGGAAACTTGGTTGTAGAGCTGGGTTCCACCTGAAGATGGATCACTCAGGACTAGAGGCTAAGACCCTCCTCCAAAACCTGATTGTAATGACGCTTTCCCCGACAAGGTTGGCTAGACTGCCCAAAGGATTATATTCCCCATGCATCAGAAAGTTCGAGAATAATCCCGACTGAACCAGTTTGGCATTTTTCATATTGTGTGGTCTCGTGGCCAGTGGTTCCAGTCTCATTTTCTGAGGCTGTGGGGTGGCCCGCCACCTGCTTCACAACCCGTCCTCTAGTGCCACTTGGGACAAGTTGCTGTCTGAGCCTCAGTGCCTCATCTATGAAAGGGGGATGACAGTTATCGATGTGAAGATCAAACTGTGGGTTGTGGTGAGGTTTCAGTGAGTTAACGTCTGTCATCTCTTACTGTAGAGCCAGGTGCTGAGTTAGTTTCCATAAGGGGTGCTGGGCTGGCAGGAGGACCCTGCCAAGTTGGACCTCATGAGGCAGTCTCCCTGGGAAAAGGCCAGGGAGACTGCCCAAGACTGTATGCACGGCTTGCAACACGGGTATTTCTGATAAATGAGTCTCTAAGATAATCAGAAGAGAAATTTTTTTTTCTGGGTGCACCACACAGCTTGCGGGATCTTAGTTGCCTGACCAGAGATTGAACCCGGGTCCACGGCAGTGAAAGCGCCGAGCCCTATCCACTGGATCGCCAGGGAATTCCCAGAAGAGAAATTTTTTACCTGTTTAAATAGCCAACATTAAAATAGATGAAAAGTTTAAGGGGAAAAAAGGGTGGAGAAGGTGTACCATTGTGGAACCAGTCAACCGGTCAAAACAAACAACAAACAGAGCAAATAGAGATACACACCACACACAGTCTTTGGAAGGAAAGATAAGGACCTTGTAACAGTGGTTGCCCCTGGGAGGGAAGGGGGAAACTGGGGATTTAGAGTTGAAAGAAAGTAGGGGTTTAGCTGTACCCTTTGATACTTTTTGAAATTTTCATGTTGTGCATTGACATATACACATATAGTAGTTACTCAAATGGTTAACATTTAACTTTGTAAAATTTTTCCTTTTTAAAAAGCATCGCTGAGGCTGTTTGGCAAAGTGCTGTGCTCTCTCAGGCTACTGTCAAGTTGGCCCTTTATCTGCAGACAGAAGCTCTTCCCCAGTCACTGATTAACCTGCTTCTCTTTATATTCTCTCCTTGAAGGTCTTAAAACCAAATGTCCTTAAAGATATTCAATAATTCCAGATTCCTGCCAGTTCAGATGAAGCTTCTAGTCTTGTTTCTCAGAATTGATTTTACTTGATACGGTTTGGGGTGTTTAAAGTTTAATGCTCTTTGGGGGAAGTGTTCTTTCCCCCGCACCCCCCACCCCCTTATTTGAATCGAACAGTGATGAAGTGTGAAAGTGGCTCCCGCTTCTTCGGCTGAAGCCTTCGGTGCTAGGGCGATTGGCTGAGGATCAGGGAGCCTGCATCTGGGTGTGGGGTTCTGTGAGCAGAGCTTCTCCACTGGAGGTTGAAGGGGGTTTGTGCTGCCTACCGGACAACATCTTTAGAAATTGCCTGTGTCTCAAAAAAATTCAGCTCATCCTTCTTACTGTACAATATACTAGCCTGATTTAATATTTTAAATGTGTTTTATTTCTTTACCCAAATTGTTGGGTAAAGACCAAGATATCTGGGACTTCCCTGGTGGCGCAGTGGTTGAGAATCCGCCTACCAATGCAGGGGACACGGGTTTGAGCCCTGGTCCAGGAAGATCCCACATGCCGCGGAGCAACTAAGCCCGTGCACTATAGCTATGGAGCCTGAGCTCTAGAGCCTGCAAGCCACAACTACTGAGCCTGCGTGCCACAACTACTGAAGCCCACAGGCCTAGAGCCCGTGCTCCACAATAAGAGAAGCCTCTGCAGTAAGAAGCCCGTGCACCGCAACGAAGAGTAGCCCCCGCTTGCCACAACTAGAGAAAGCCCATGCGCAGCAACGAAGACCCAACGCAGCCAAAAATAAATAAATAAATAAATAAATTAAAAAAAAAAAAAGCAAGATGTTCATCTCCCACTGAGACCCTTAGGTAAAAAGTGCCCCAGGTTGAGAAGCAGAGCATCACAGGGTCCTATCTGTGTTCCTAAGTGGCAAGTCTTTGGGGGAATCTCATACGATGGGTTTGAGCTTCCTAAACAGTCCCCAGTAAGTAAAGCTGGACAAGCCCATCGGAGGATTTACTCTTCTTGGCTCCGTCTTCCTGTTTTCTGTTGTTGGGCAATTTTACTTTCCTGTTATATTGAGCGCAGTGCCATTGTTCTTCTAGAATTTTTCACAGATAATTACCTTTTGGGTACTTAAAACTAAGTGTAAAACATCACTCTCTGAAACACACCATCAAATTAAGTAAATAAAACACAATTTAAAAACAGTCTTTATTAAAACGATAGTTCGGGGAGTTTTTATTGCCTTAATAAAGTGCAACAATTTTGCATACTTTCTCGAGCATGATTTTAAAATTAGGCTGCCTGCCTTGCCCAAAAGGGAAGTATTAGTGCTACCAAGGAGGATGATCTTAGGCCAAGGGGACCTTCAGATTTTTTAAATTTTTTAGGAAAAAATAAGGGTACAGTTTTGATTCAGTTGAACTCATTTATTCCACCTTTTAACTGTGTGTGTGTGTGTATATATATATATATATATATATATATGGCTTTGTTCTAGAATAAGTAGTTGAGTTGCTGTTTCTGTCTAGAATATTGGTGGATGGTTTTATATTGTGAGGCCTCTTTGAGAAGTTTTGATTGGAGGCAGGATAAACAAGTCTTGGTCTGAGGACATTTCCTACACTTCATCGTAGGCAAGTACGAATGAACACACTAAGGACAGGAGAATCCAGGCATACAGTTGGGGTCCACTGTTCACGGTCTGGTCACTGTTTTGCTGACATTGGGAGAGAAGTTTTAGAAGGAGGCCAACTTGGGAAGAGTATTCAACAAACCCTGAGTGCTTGGGTGCCATGACATTCTGGCTCTGGGGACATGGTGATTCCGTGGAGAGTGGCTACGTGGAGCTTACACTTTTTCGGGGAAGACAGTCAACAGGTAGGTACTGTCAGGTAGCCATAGTTCTAGAAGAAATAACAAGGTCAGAGACTAGAAAACAATTGAAGATTTTAAGGTATTCCTACTCAAAAATATATCCCATGTATGCTGTATTCTTTAAAAATGTCAATATCTTGAAAGATCAAGAAGGCTGTGGAAATATTCCAGATTAAATGAGCCTAGAGACATGACAGCTCAATACAATACCTGACCTTAAACTGGATTTGAGTCTGTATTGACAAAATTAGATAATGGATCGTGGGTTAGATAAAGGTAGCTGATAAATGTTTTGTGGTTATGTAAGGAAATATCCTTGTTTTTAGGAAAGACACCCTGAAGTAGTTAATATCTAAGGGCAAAAGGCCATGATGCATGTAACCCTCACTCAAATGGTTTAGGAAAAATTTTTAATATGTCTTATAATTACACTTGTGTGTGTGTGCACGTGTGTGCATGTGCATGCACCTGTGTACTGGGGAGAGAAAAGAGAGGGAACAAATGATAAACGGGATAAAATGGTAATTGCTGAAACTGACTAAAGGGTACACAGGAGTTTTTCTTTTGGTGTGTGCAACTTTAAGTTTGAAATTATTTCCCTGTAAAAAATTTTTAAAAATCAGGTATAGTCTAACACTTTTGAAAACAAGATCCTATTCTTAAAAAAACCATATATTCCTTGGGAGAAATTTTTTATAAATCATTTATATATTAGTATGACTTTTTCATTCTTTTTTTTTTTGGCTGTGCTGTACGGCATGTGGGATCTTCTTTCCCCAACCAGGGATCGAACCCGCGCCCCCTGCAGTAGAAGTGCAGTCTTAAACATTAGACCACCAGGGAAGTCTCATTTTTCATTCCTTTTTTCTTTTATTTTTAATATTAGTATGACTTTTAAAGAAAGTAATTTTTCACTTGCTATTATCTAGCTGAGACTAGCTACCAAGGAGCTTGGTGGTTTTCTGAGAATTAAAGATAATTTGGGGAAAGGAGGCATGATAGGGTCATTGCAGTCAGGCTAATATGGAGAACTGGTTAGAATACTGGACTTTGAAGAGCGGGGAGGATGATGAGTTATGGGTGACGGAGACTTAGAAAAGAGGGAGGGGGGCAAGCCAGTGATAAACTACCCCCGACTGAAGGTGGGCAACCTCTCTAGCCCCTTCTATGTGTAACTTTGGCATTTATCTTTAAAAAAAAATTTTTTTTTATTGAGATATAATTTACATACCATGAAAGAAGGTTGTGGATGACTAATAATAGTGATATTTTATTTTTTTTAACTTTTTATTTTATGTTGGAGTATAGTTGATTAGCAATGTAGTGTTAGTTTCAGGTGTATAGCAAAGTGATTCAGTTATACATATACATGCATCTATTCTTTTTCAGATTCTCTTCCCATTTAGGTTATTACAGATTATTGAGCAGAGTTCCTTGTGCTATACAGTAGGTCCTTGTTGGTTATCCATTTTATTTTTTACATAAATTTATTTATTTATTTTTGGCTGCGTTGGGTCTTCGTTGCTGCACGCGGGCTTTCTCTAGTTGCAGCGAGTGGGGGCTACTCTTCATTGCAGTGCACGGGCTTCTCATTGCGGCAGCTTCTCTTGTTGTGGAGCACAGGCTCTAGGCACGCGGGCTTCAGTAATTGTGGCACACGGGCTCAGTAGTTGTGGCTCGCGGGCTCTAGAGTGCAGGCTCAGTAGTTGTGGCACACGGGCTTAATTGCTCCGCGTCATGTGGGATCTTCCCAGACCAGGGCTCGAACCCATGTCCCCTGCACTGGCAGGTGGATTCTCAACCACTGTGCCACCAGGGAAGCCCTCCATTTTAAATATAGTAGCGTGTACATGTCAATCCCAAACTCCCTAACTATCCTTCCCCACCACCCTTCCCCCCAAGTAACCATAAATTTGTTCGCTAAGTCTGTGGGTCTATTTCAATAACAATATTTTATATCACTATATTGTAAATTATTATGCCAGTAGCTATCACAACCGATCAAAATGCTAGGCACGGTGGTAAGTACTTTAATAGACATTATTTCATTTATTCTTTAAAAGATGCTTACAAGGTCGTTTTAGTTTCCTAAAAGAGAACGAGGATAACAAAACCCTGAGAGATTATAAATAACTCCCTTGGGTCACATATCTGGTAAAGGGCTGGATTTTGAACCCACGTCTCTGATACCGTGAAGCCAGTGGACGAGGCTGCCTCGCCGTGTCCGGGACCCCTGCTGCAGGAATTGGGCTGGCAGGGTGAGCAGAGATGTTTTACTTGTCTCTGGTACCTAGAAACAGAACACGGGGTACTTCTTGAAATGTGGAAGAAGAAAATTGATACTTCTCAGCCCAAGAAGGGAAGAAAGATTTTGTAAGTAATAGATCTTTAATGTGTTAATGTAGGGAAATGAAAATACTTGGAAAGTTAATTGAGTGGTTTGGGGTTAGTATCAGTGGAGTCAGATCTGGGCTGAACCCCTCCATTTACCCACCCACCCATCGGACTTGGGTCCTCAGGTGACTGTCTAACACTGATCTGTAGTTTTTTGGTTCTGCCAGGCACCTACAGCCCCAACCTCTCTTGCCCGTGCTGCAGGTTTGATGATCCTATTTCTCTACCACAAACTTTACCCTCATCGTCTTCTACCCTTAGCTGCTTTTTTTTTCTGGCCACGCTGTGTGGCATGCGGGATCTTAGTTCCCCAACCAGGGATTGAACCTGTGCCCCCTGCAGTGGAAGCATGGAGACTTAACCACTGCACCGCCAGGGAAGTCCCATACTCTTAGCTGCTTTTAAAGCCCCCCACAGACTCCTTGACACCAATCTGGAGAGTTTATGATGAAGCCCACTGGAGTTAGGACACAGGGGCATTTTCAGTGAACCCTGAGTTCCATTAGTAGGTTGGCATCTGCCTTCAGGATCTCTCTTCCCCCTGAACCCTCCTTGGCCAGGTCGGCAGCTGGAAAAGTTTGCTGATGCTGACACCTGTATTTAAGGTAGCTTCTCTTTATGGCATCTTGGTAGCTTCTCTTTATGGCATCTTCTTTTTTTTTTTTTTTTTTTTTTTTGCAGTACGCGGACCTTTCACTGCCGTGGCCTCTCCCGTTACGGAGCACAGGCTCCAGACGCGCAGGCTCAGCGGCCATGGCTCACGGGCCCAGCTGCTCCGCGGCATGTGGGATCTTCCCAGACCAGGGTACGAACCCGTGTCCCCTGCATTGGCAGGCGGACTCTCAACCACTGCGCCACCAGGGAAGCCCTATGGCATCTTCTTTTTATCCCCCTTCAGCCCTGCTACTTGGCAGGCCTGCATACCTCTCTGGATTCCAAAGCTCTTTCCTTTGTGCACTAGACAGCAGGCATTTATTAACCACCTACTGTGTGCATTAGACTCTCCCTGGTGCTCTCTCCTTTACAGCTTATAGCATAGAAGCTCGAAGTTCCTAGATCCTCATCATGTATTGAGGTAAAAAGCAAGAATGACAACAGGAAACTGTTTTTGTCCCATGGAAATAGTTTGTTCAGATGCCACAAGAACATGTTCTTCCCTCATAATAACAGTGATAAGTGGTGCCCTGTAGTTGCTAAGTTCCTTCCGTGCAAATCATGTGGTACCAGGGTTTCTCAGCCTCAGCATTGTCGCCATCTTTGGCTGCATCATTCTTCGCTGTGAGGGTGTCCTGAGCATCGTAGGACACTCAGCAGCATCCCAGGCCTCCACCCACTAGATGCTAGAAGCACCCTCACCACCAGCTGTAACTCCCAAAAAACTCTCCAGACTCTGCAAATGCTTCTTGGTGGGAGAGGGGAGTGGGGGGGGGCATCACCCCTAGTTGAGAACTATTGCCTCGTATAATTCTCACAACAGTCCTATGAGGTAGGTGTCATCTCCACTTCACAGATGAGGAAACTGAGGCTCAGGAAGGTCCAGTGGCCCCAGGGCTAGGACATGACAGAGGGGAGACCAGAAGCCATCCCCACACCTTTGCTTCTTCAGCTGAGCCTCTTTTGGACCCGGGGCTGCTGGGAAACTGCTTCAGTGGACAGGGAGCGGCCAGGCCAGCGGGGCTGCTGTGCACTTGAGCTTTTGCTTTTGGGAGAGGCCTTGCTCTCTTGCCAGGTGTGAGACAGCTCATCCGTCACGTCTTGAGATTCCTGGGCCGCTCCCCCCGCCCCCTACCCCGTGAGGGAGGCAGCGAGGAACTGAGAGAGATTTTAGCAGTGGAGCAAGGATGCACTCGCTGTCCTTCTCCACCGAGCCGGTCCCCAGGCCCAGCCGTAAAATGAAGGGGACCCCACACTTTGCAGTCGTGGACCCCCTTAGCCAGGATTCTGCACGAATCTGAGAAGAGGCGGTGGCACCTGGCACGTGTTTCTGAAGTTTAATTTCCCCCACGCACTGCGCTGCACTGATGGACAGAGAAAAGACAGAATGTTTGCTGGAGGCTGAAGCTTGACGGCCTGTGTGTGAGCCGTGCTGGGCACTGGCTGGGGGCTCTGGGCCTCCTGATGGGCTGCAGCCACTTGGCCGCCGTGAGGACCCCCAGTGGCACATCTTCCTGCCTCATCCCACTGTGGGCCGAGGCAGAGGGAGGCCCTCGCCTGCCCCCTCACCCCTGGTCATCAAAGGTAAATGGGGTCCCAAGAACTGAGGAGGGGGGTTAGGGACGCATTTACTCATCAGCTCCCCTTCATGTCTCCCTTGGGACAGTGTGGTCTAGACTCCCAGGGCACAGGGGTTTCTGCACATTTTGAAGCCATAAATATTCTTTCCCCCAGTGGATGCACAGTCCAGAACAGCCAAACTTGAGGTCTCTCTTTATTTTTATTTATTTATTTTTATCTTTTTTGGTTGGGGCACGCGGGCTCTCATGAGGACTTGCCACAGCTTCAGCTACTGACCTCAGGTGGCTGCTTGGATTTGCTGGCCTTTGAAGCCCATGTGAGTCATCATGTTGTTAGTTTCCCCTCATCTCACGTATGGGGATGCTGTGCAGACACAGCCCGTGAGCGGGGGCAGCTCAGTTCTGAGAGTCAGGAGACGGGGTGGTGGGGTAGGGTGGGTGTTTTGGTGGTGCTGCTGTGGGCCTTGACCTTGAGCTGTTTGCCTTCTTTTGTACCTCGGTTTCTTATTCTGTAACATAGGTGGAGCCCTTCCCCTCTTGTGTTTTGCAGAGATTTTGCATGATAAGTAAATGACTACTTTCAGAGAGACTTAATGAAAGTAGCTATTCATATCATAATTATGAAGATGATGAGTAGTATAATTGCCAGCTTTCTGTGCTCAAGGTGCCATGAGGGTGACCTGGGGGGAGGTCTCCTGTGGACCTCCGTGTGTTTCTGTGGGAAAAGAAGGAAGGACATTTCTCTCTCGCTCACACTTATTTTAATTTGGGAATGGACAGAAAGTAGATTTGCTTTTTGATGTGTTCGAAGTTCTCTGCCGCCCCCTTGCTCTCTGCCCTTCCGTTCCGTTCTGATCCTGCAAAGTCAACATTTTAGGCACCCTTTTCAACAAGGAAGGGAAATGAGGCCCTCTTTTATAAATTGTTTTGAGGTTTACAAAGTTGCTTTTGTATTGTTTTGTTTGTATTTGTCACATGATAGTCTTGGAAATCTTTCCATGCCACTGGGTGAACCCAGCTGCATGGCATGTAATGAATGCATTTGTCATAATTCTGTTAATAATCTCCTGGTGAGCATTTTTTGAGTACATAATAGACCCTTGGATGTAGAGAAAGGCCTGGTGTATCTGTGGTATGAAGTGGTCAGGCCAGTGAGACCTAGAATAAGGTAGTCTCCTAGTCTTGGCTCTGTGCACTTGGAGTTAATTGTTCAGCTTCTCTGGGCCTCGATTTTCCTTTTAAAAAGACAGATTTGGACTAGAAGGTATTCTCAGATCCTATCCAGCTTTCAGTGTTACAAATTCATCCTCAGATCTCATGTACTAGTTGTCTCCTTCTGTGTAACCAATAACAAACATCCTGAAACTTCATGTCTTAAAGTCACCACCACTTTATTCAGCTTAAAGTTAGGCTGGGCCTTTCTTCTTGTCTGAACTGGGCAGCTCAGTGGCTCTCCTTGGGCTTGTTTATGTGTCTGCAGTCACCTGGCAGGCGGGTTGGGCCTGGTATTCCTGGATTGCCTTACTCACATGGCTGGTGGTTGGCTGACTGTTGGCTGGGCAGTTGGGGTGAGGGTCAAAGAATATATCTCACCCTCTAGCAGGCCACTCCGGGTCGCACGTGGCTGGGCAGGGTCCCCAAAGTAGCAAGAACAGAAACTGAAAGGCCTCTTGAAGCCTGGGCGTGGAACAGACGCAATGTCATTTCCATTGTGTTCATAGGTCAGAGCACATCACAAGGCCAAGCAGATTCGCGGGGCAGGGAGACAGACCCCTCCCCCTCCTGATGGGGGAAGTGCCAAGGATCGTGGCCATTTTAACAGTTTAACGTGTCCTGCGAACCGAGCCTTTGAATAGCAGGGAAAGACTGTAGAAAGGGAGGAAGAAACAGAGAGAAGCTGAACATGGAGATTTCAAGAACTTCTTCTGGTCAGCGGTAAATACCCTTGATGTAAAACAAACAAACAAACAAAAAAAGCAAACAAAAACACTTCTTTGGACTGCTACGGTATATATGCTAGATGTGTCTCCCAGCACCAGGGTTAAGAAGATAAATTCCACGTGGCTGCTGTTTTGAGACAGTTTAGTGTGGGATTTGATGGCTACTCCAATAAACTATAATCCAGAACAAACATTTCTGGTTGAAATACAAAACCAGTGCTGTGCAATCCCCAAGAAGGGACCCACCTAGTCTATCTGGGGGGTCAGAGGAGGTTTTGGGCATCTGATTCTAGCAGGATGAGTTGGCATTTAGTGAGCAGAGAAGGGCCAGAGTGGGCATGGGAGGAGGGTGGCAGATAAAGGAAACAGCGTGAGTGGAGGTTCTGTGCCCTGGAAAGACCAAAGGACTCAGAATCAGGAGGCTATGGGGTCAGTAAGGTCTGAGCTTAGGCGGCAGATATGGTGGATGTCACAGATGTAATGCCAAAAATGCTTATCTCATCACTGAGGAAATGGAGCCACACAGGCTTGGGAGCTCTTTTAACTTTTTCTGAGATGGTGAAAGTGAACCGGAAGTTCAACATTTCCACTGAATTTGTCCTTGTATGTTCTGGAAGACAAGAAGGTAGTGTATTTGTTTTCCCCTTCCTTTATTTCTGAGGCATTTGTTGAGTCTAGTACATGCCTGTCATATACCAGGTCAATTAAATGAGGGAATAATACTTATCTCTTATTTAGCCCTGGCTGCTTCCTCGATGACTTTGAGGTAGGTGAGAATAGCCGTGAAAGCCCAACGAAGAGAATTCTGCCATCCTGTTCTGTACTCAAAGTGTGTTCTTTCTTTCAAGCAGCCTAGAAACATGATTCTGGGGAGACTGCCTGTGACAGTAGCTGTTGGATGCCAACCCAATAGCCATTCCTTGTTTGTTCTTGCCACTGGACCCCTGATTTGCTCCACAGCCAGTGGTCTTGGGCCCAGGGATGAACTGTGCTTGGTCTGAGCCACTCATGGCCAAGTACTCGCCCACCAGCCCCTCCTGTTGCTAGGGATGGTCATGAGACCCATTCTGACCAGTGGGGCTTGGAGAGGGGGCTGCTGGGGGCAAAAGGGGAATGTTTTGATTCTGGTAAAAGGAGAAAGCTACAGAAGGAGGAAGTCCCTTGGTCTCATTTCCCTGGATACCCATGTGTGTTGACATGGCACCTGGAGTAGTGGCAGCCAGTTTGTCACCATGAGGGCTTGTGCTTTGGGCCAAAGCCACTACACAGAGAGTGGCTGAGCAGAGGTGTGGACTCCGGGTCCACCCAACTCTGAACTTATTGCTAAATCATAAAAAGGGTTATAAAGTTCAGGCCACTATCAGTCAGTTTTGTTACCTGCAACCTTTCCTAAATGATAGACTGTCTATATCATGATCACGGATATGATGAAAAAAAGAAGAGAACCGGGGTGTACCTTTTATCCAGCCACATTTAAATGTGGGAGGAAATATTGCAGACCATTTTGCCATGCTTTTAGATGGACTGGCATCCTTGGCTTTTGGCTAGAAATGCTCCCCAGCTTTTCCTGTGTTAATCCTGAAACCTGGGCAGAGAGGTGACAGCACAGAGTGGGCATGTAGTGGGGGCAGGCGTTGCTCCTACTGATTCTGGGACAAAAGCACCATTAAGAGGATGGTCTTTGGCATGGGAACTAGTTGTTCTTTAAAATGTAGGCTTCTTTTTGTTTTAAACACAGTAGGAGATTTGAGAATGGTGGAGCGTGAGTTTTAAAAAAGAACTGAGGAAAAAAGTCTGTGGGTGGAATTGGAGCCAGCCTAATGGAACTTGTGATCTTCATGTTTGGAATGAGAGTTGTACCATGCTTTTAACCATGACCTTGTACCTGCCCTATGTCCATATTTGAACAAGGGGTTGGGGGTATGTGAAATTCCTGCAGGAAGAGCAAAGAGCAACAGCAGGAGACAAAATGAAGTGTGACCCTGAGAAAGGGCAGGCGGTTCAGCAAGAGGTAGGATGGAGGGTTAAAGACCTGGAGAAAAAAATAACAGAGAATTATGCCAGAGTCTCTAGAAGGACACCATGCTCAGGGCCTAACAAGCAAACACCAAACCTTTAGGGCAGGTGCCCTGGCATGTAAACCCTGGTTCTGAATAATCTTGTAGTGCGCAAACTTGCCTGTTTGGCTGTGTGTAAGGAAGGCCTTTATGGGATGCCTTGCTCTGGGTTCCGTCGGGCAGGTTCAGTCCGTTGGGGGGGTTGGGGTGTGTGTGGAAGCAGCGTGGACGGGGGCAAGGAGGGTGGGCGTGGCTGTCCGTTTCCCTCCGCCTGAGATGGGCGTGGGCCCCGGCCAGCCCCACCCACCAAGTCCGGCCCCTTCCGGGTGCTGCTTCCACCCCTCTCCCCAGGATCCCTTCAGCCCTAGAGGTAACCTAGAGATTACACGGACCTCCAGGAGGCCTCACCCTTCCCTGGTGGTTCTTTCTGTTCTTCCATCCTGTGTTTAACCAGTTTTCCACATAAAATTTCCCCTGAGAGATTTCCACTTTCCTGACTGGACACAGTTTTGTTATCTCAGAATGTGCACAGTTCCGTGTGGGAGAAGCCCAATTCTGATCACCCCTTTGGAGGACTTCTTTGGTGGCCAGCACGGACGTGGACTGGGGTGGTGGCCGGGAGTGGGACAGGAATGGTCAGCTCTGAACAGGGAAAACTAGACAGGAATGGTTACCAGAGTGTGAGAAATAGAGTGGGGAGGATTTAGAATGACTTGTGAGTGGGGTTTGGGCCGGGAGAAGCCAGCCTGTGGGCAGATGATGTAATAAGAAAGCGGGGGGCGCTGAGCGGGGGAGTACTTCCCTAGTAGTCCAGTGGTTAAGACTTCCCCTTCCAATGTAGAGGATGAGGGTTCGATCCCCTCGTTGGGAAGCAAAGATCCCACATGCCTCGTGGCCAGAAAACCAAAACATAAACAGAAGCAATATTGTAACAAATTCAATAAAAAGACTTTTAAAATGGTCCACATCAAAAAAATCTTAAAAATAGGGGTGGGGGTGGAAATGGGGCAGGGAGGGGGTCCTTTGAGTGAAGGCATTTTTAAAAAATTAATCTTTATTGGAGTATAGTTGATTTACAATGTTGTGTTAGTTTCTGCTGTACAGCAAAGCGAATCAGTTATACATATCCACATATCCACTCTTTCTTAGATTCTTTTCCCATATAGGTCATTACAGAGTATTGAGTAAAATTCCCTGTGCTATACAGTGGGTCCTTGTTGGTTCTCTATTTTATATACAGTAGTGTGTATATTGTCAGTCCCAATCTCCCAATTTATCCCTACCCCGCCTCCTTTCCCCCGTGGTAACCATAAGCTTGTTTTCTACATTTGTGACTCTGTTCCTGTTTTGTAAGTAAGTTCAAGGGAGGGCATTTTATAGATGATTGGAAATCTGTAGCTTGAGGGCTGACAGTGAGCATTTGTAATTCCTCTGAGAAAAGGCAGCAATTGAAGACACAGTAAGAGAAAGCCCTTTGTGGACAAAGGTACATGCATAGGACTGCGGATTGGCCCTCAGGGTTCACCCACAGCTGGGTGGTGGAAGATAACTAGAAGACTTTGGTGAGAAAGACGACATGTGCCCTGCCGCAGATGCAGGAGGGGCCTGGGGAGGGTTCATCATCCCCGAGGCTTTGAAAGGTGGGAGTGCTCAGTGGCATCAGAAGCTGCAGGAAGAAGGGTGATTGGGAAAAAGCATTGAGATTTGCCCCGAGGAAGGTGAGAGAGCAGGATGTTTATATTTAGCCACGAGCATTAGAGGAATTGTTTCAAGTAGGATTTTAAAAACAGCCATTTCTCACTGTATCATTGTTCAGTGGCCTCAGATTTGCCCTCTGCAAGGGGCACATCTCATCTTCCCAAGGCCTTGACCTCAGGTGTGCAGGATCCTTCTCGAAGTCAATAAGTGATGCTCGGATGAGCCATGCAAACTGTAAATGGGGCAACAATGGGACTGAGAGAGCCTGCCTGCGGCACTGACAGAGGTTTGCCCACACCTCCCTCTTTCTGGGGCACCTGGACCAGTAGAGAATTTCACATCTGGACTTGAGGGAGTGATTGTGTGGGCCTGGCAGCATCTCTGGGTGAAGTGAGAACTGCGTCCTACTGAGTTCTGCTCTGTGTGTAATACAGTCTACCTAAGAAGGCAATTCCAGAATGATATAATTTATTTGTTAGTTTAACTTTTTCGATTATAGAAGTAATGTAACAGGATGTGACAAACTTTGGAAAATAGAAGAAAGAACAACGTGGTCTCACCACTGTAGAACTTCCGCTGTTAACAATTTGTGATAGTTTGTGCAAATAGTTTTTTACTCCTGTGTTGGTTGACTGACTTCCTATTTTACTAAGAAAACTTGAGCTGTTGTTTAGAAATGCCTCCCAGTGTTTAGCCAGTGGCCCTGGGTGTATAGTTCTGCCTGCATTAAGGGGAGATAAGACCAGCCTTATAATAAAATAAAGTTCCATATACATGGAAAAAAGAGAAGAATCGCTTTCAGGATGTGTAGGAGGACGTGGGGAGAGGCTGACAGACACAGATTATGTTAGAATTGTCTGTGGAGGGTTCTCTGATTCTTAAGGCATTAATCCTTTTTTTTTTCCTTCATTTTTTAAAAACTGAGGTGAAATTCAAATATCATAAAATAACCACTTTATTTTATTTTTTTAATTTTATGTTTTTGGCCATGCCTCGAGGCATGTGGGATCTTAGTTCCCCAACCAGGGATCGAACCCGCGGCCCCTGCATTGGAAGTGCGGAGTCTTAACCACTTGACTGCCAGGGAAGTCCCTAAAGTAACCATTTCAAAATGGACAATTTGGTGACATTTAGTACTTCCACAATGCTGTGCATCCACCACTTCCATCTTCCATCTTGTTCCAGAACATTTTCATCACCCCAAAATAAACTCCCGAAGCACTTACTTCCCCGAGCCCCTGGAAACCACCAATCTGCTTTCTGTTCTACGGTTTTACGTGTTTTGGGTAGTTCTTACAAGTGGAATCATACAATAGGTGACTTTTGGCGTCTGACTTCTTTCATCCAGCATCATGTTTTTGAGGTTCAACCACATTGTAGCACATCTGATCATTTCTCTTTATGGCTGAATAATATTCCATTGTATGTTATGCTGTAATTTGTCCATTCATCGGTGGATGGAGATTTGAGTTGTTTCTACCTTTTGGCTCTTGTGAATAGTGCTGCTGTGAATGTTTGTGGACGTGGATGTGTATTTGTTTGAGTACCTGTTTGCAGTTCTTCTGGGTGAGGCACTGATCTTAACTCCTCACTCCCTAGGTTGTAAAACACCTAGATTGAGGCAGACCACGTAGACTCTGGCAGCTCTCTGATGGAACCCACACATTTTGCTGCCTGCATAGCACTGCTCTGCTTTATATTGATTTTGGTTGCAATCCCAAAGATAATACATGCAGCCTCTTTTGCCCAATAGAGGGTGATTGCTGCTTTGTTACAGGAATCCTAGTTCAGCATCTTCTGTGTATGGTGTGAAATAGAAGACGGAATCTCATTGCTCTTGTCACAACTGCTCATGGGGTAAAACAGTCTCTTACTGCTCTGCCTGTCAGCGGATCTTAGTTCCATAGCCCCAGACTCTAGAGTCCCTGTCATTGCCTCAGAGAGGGGCTGCCTTCTTTGTTTGGCTCAGATCTGAGGGTCCAGGGCTGCCGGCGACTGTGGACCATTAGATGTGTGACTCCCCATGTCCTGGAGATACCCCGCCGTGAACTTTTTAATCAGTTATGTTCTATTCGCAGTGTCTAGATCGGGCCCTTGTCTGGAAATTTCTCTCTCTATTCCTCGATAGGACTCTTGAAAGATTTGAGGAGGAAATGAAATTTGACATCATGCTTATGGAACTTCAGCCTAGAAGAGTGAATCTGGATGGAAAAGAAAAGAGGAGGGACCAGCAAATAGCTCTGATGACAGATTAAAGCAAGTGTACCATTTTGGCTACTGTCTGGCACCCTGTGTAACAGTGCGTAGTACCTATTGTTTTAGGTGGATTCTCCCAGAGGGCAGAGCCTGAGAAGGCTTGGGTGCAGGATTTTGGAGTTAGGGAGACCAGCAAGAGGGAAATATGGAAATTGACAAAGGCAACCAAAAGGGCAGGTTTTTGTGCTGGTTACCGCCGTGGGCGATTAAAGCAGAATCACCGTCGCCCTTGTAGGAATGTGCTTCAGAATTCTCTACCCCAGGTCCGGAAGATGGGATTATTTATCCACTGGCTGCCAACCCACTGATCAAGGGTTGCCCCATGGGCGTGTTAATTCTCTCTTGTACTTCCAAGTTTGCTCTTGAACCTGTCAGGACAGGTACCTGTACCTCTTGAAAGTTCGTTCCCCTTGACTTTTTGAATTGGCTCCCATAGAACAGCCCCAGGTCAGAAAGTAGGAGGTTTTAAATAGTGCAGCCAAGGCTGGTACTAACATCTGTGCACAGCTGGTCGCCTCAGAAACTGCTGGAATCGAAAGGTGGGCTGGGAGGATGTAAGGCAGGACACACCTGTATCTGACACATGTCACTTCCACATCCCCTGTCTCTCTTTTGGTCGCCACTGCTTCTTTGTCTTTCAAAGCTTCAGGAATATCCAGAATTGATGGTATCTGATCATAGGGGATTTTCTCAGCCAGGTTCCAAGTGAAGGTCATGTATTTTTCCCAGTGCCCTTAACCTCTTTTTTCTCCTCTATTATTCATTTTGGTGGAATTAAGCCAGTTGATCTGTTAAAGTCACTAAGTCTGTTAAAACTGTAGGAATCCAATTAGATTTTAATACAAGACAAAACCGTCTTTTAAAAAATGAGTGATTTGGACTCTTCAACAGGTAGTGGAGTCTCTGGAGACAGTAAGGAATGAGGAAAAATCTCTCGAGTATTATCATGCAGGGAGCGATCAGAGTTTAACTTTCCCCTTCATGTGCCCTCGAGTCTGTTGTAACAGTGACATATTAGCTCAGAAGCATTTTGAGTCCTAGAAGGACCTATTGTGTGTCTGTAACACCCAACAGCTTTGCATCCACATTTCCTGTGAGGATCAGGCCATCTTCCTCCCTGTCCCCTGAGTATTAACATACAACTGACCTGCCCAGGTATAGAAACCTGGAGCCAATACCACCTCCGCTGTGATGAGCCCAGAAGCTCTTGGCCGAGCCAGTATTTGCGCTGGTGAATTCATGGAAACTGCTATCTTGCAGCTCACTCATTGGAGAGCAGGATTTCACTCCAGGGCTGACACTCCAGGAGAAGTTCTCTTAGCTGATGATTTGGAGACACTGTCCCTTGATAAAAATCAGTTGGCTAACTATGGAGAACAGTATGGAAGTTTCTTAAAAACTAAAAATAAAGTTACCATATGATCCTGCAATCCCACTCCTGGGCATACATCTGGAGAAAACTATAATTTGAGAAGACATCTGCACCCCAGTGTTCATTGCAGCACTGTTGACAATAGCCAAAACATGGAAGCAACCTAAATGTCCATCGATAGATGAATGGATAAAGAAGATGTGGTACATATATACGATGGAATGCTACTCAGCCATAAAAAAGAATGAAATAATGCCATTTGCAGCAACATGGATGGACCTAGAGATGATCATACTGAGTGAAATAAGTCAGAAAGAGAAAGACAAATATCATATGATGTCACAAAAAATGACACAAATGAACTTATTTATGAAATAAAAATAGACTCACAGACTGCGAAAATCAACTTATGGTTACCAAAGGAGAAAAGGTTGGTGGGATAAAATAGGAGTTTGGGATTATTATATACACACTACTAAATATAAAATAGATAACCACCAAGGACCTGCAGTGTAGCACAGGGAGGTATACTCAGTATCTTGTAATAATCTATAAGGAAAAAGAATCAGAAAAAGAATACATATAATATATTTATATATAACTGAATCACTTTACTATACACTTGAAAGTAACACAATGTAAATTAACTATCCTTCAATTAAAATAAACATTTAATTTACAGTATCAAAAAAACCCCACCGAAACCAGTTGGCTAAAGCTAGGAATCATAATCTTAAGCACGTATGTCATTTTAACTTAAAATCCTCACTCACCAGTCTCTGTGGGAGGGAATGAGCTTCAGGTTCTACTACTCCACCATCTTGATTGTTCTCCCTCCCTCACCAGTCTTTAGATGTAGGTGCAAGGCCCTTTCACCAAGCATGGGTTTACTGGTGGAAAGTCTGCATCTTCTCCCCTGTAGAAAGCATATCTGTAATGTATCACCTATAATCTTCTGTTCTGGTTTCTTTAAAGAACAGGACAAACTGGTTACAGAATCCTTCTAGATTTTTCGAAATGGTTTCTAGTCTTTTACAGTTATCATGACCACACCTAATTGAACAGCAGTTTTTAGCAACTCAACTTTTATTGACATTTTCCAAGTCATCCAGCTTAGTTTCATAGAGACTTTATGATTTCATAAAGAATTCATCACACTGATCTTGGAGAGGCAGCAGTGTGTGGTGGCTTGAAGTGAGATCTTAGTTCCCTTCCCAGCAATTGAATCTGGGTAGCCTGGATGAAAACCAGAAATCCTAGCCACTAGACCAGCAAGGGCTGGAGGCTAGAAGCAAATTTCCCCTGGCTCTTGCCTCCATTGAAAAATGCATTTCTCAAGGAGGGAGAAACTGTAAAAACAGGTACAAAGTTTATTATTAGAAACAGAGCACAACAAGTGGGGGAGCACACAGAGAAACAGTTTCAATTAAGACAGAAGCAAGGCAGAGATACACACTGGGAGAGAAAGGGTGTGGGCATCCCCCCCTAATCAGGAGTGCAGTGAAGAGGCAGTTAAATCATTTATATAGGGCAGTTCTTCTGGGTCTTTGTTTACCTTTGGCCAATTATCTGGTTTCTTTTTCCACACGTGACCTGCCCTAGGACCCTCCCCGACATGCGTGTGCAACTTTTTTCCAAGATGGATTCCAGCCCAGAGGCCTATGGGGGGCCTTGGCATCACCTATTATGGGGTGGCGCCCCCTCCTTTTTGACCCCCAAGGAGGCTTTCTGCACATGTGCAGTGTCTCCCTTGACCCTAAGGATGGGAAGTATGTGACCTCTTGATGTTTTACTCAGACAGGGTTTAGCCCCTCTCTGTCCTTGCCATGACTGTTATCTTAAAGTGTCCACAGGAGACAAAGTCCAGCTATTTACCCTGCTTCTGTTGTTATTTCTATTTCGCAGTGCAAACAGGAGGCTGATTGTAAATGTCTAACCTGGAGCCCACCTATCTCCTGTCTCAGGAAATGCAAACAGGAGGCTAGTTGTAAGTGTCCAGACTGAAGCCCATCTTTTTCTCACCCCAAAAAATGTAAACAGGAGGCCAGTTGTAAATGCCTAACCTGGAGCCCACCTATCTCCTGCCTCAATACATTGGAATTATTTTTCGTAGTTATATTTTGTCAGTGTACTATGTAAGTCAGGCCGTTAAAGTAATGCGTACACCAACATCAACAGAGTAGGGACTAAATCCACGTGGCTCCTTGTGGACCCCCAGCTCCGCTGGTGGGCGAAAGTGTGCAGGCATCACTGCGGGGGTGGGTGGTGGACTGTGCGCCATGAGCAGGCTTTACCCGCTGTGCTGGACGGTGGATGGAAGGAATGGAAAGTGGTGGGAAATCCGATTACTTGGTTAAATTGAGGACATTGAGAACATCCACTAGAGCTTTTCTAACTCTGCTACTTGATACCCTAAGGCTGGACATTGCAAAAATCCTCACGTATAATATGACATTTACAGCTGGCCTCCTGTTTACATTTCTTGGGGTGAGAAAAAGATGGGCTTCGGGCTGGTCACTTACAAGCTTTTCTGGGCTGTTTCTAATGACTCCATCCAAGCAGACTTTCTGCGTGGAAATTACTGGCACCCACTGGGAGTCCTACGGGCTTTTTTGCTCTGCCAGATACTCATTTGCTGGGCCAGCTTCTGCAAATTTCAGTGATTGGAATGACAGGGCCTAGTCCTTAAACCACTTATACTTCTAATGACTCCCGTCTTAAATTCTTGGCTAAAAATTGAGAGATCTGAGAGTGAGTCAGGTTCTTTCCTTTGCGGTCCAGAAATCAGTTGTAGGGGAAAAAAAAAATCTTGTTGGCTCTGTATACTTGTCAAGTCTTGTGTCTGGATTGTTAGAAATCCTAGACACAGATAAATTCCTCAGTGTTTTAAAAATAAGCTTAGCTTAGTTTTAGCATAAGCTTATGAACCTGTGGTTTGTTTCTCTTCAGCAAGAAGTGCCTTAGGGAGAATTAGCGAGGGGTTACATAGGTGCAGAATACCTACCTGTGTGTGTTACATGCAGAGAACAAGTCCAGCAGGAAAGAGGAGGGCAGATATCAATAGCTTCGAAGGTTCTGGTCAGATATAAAATTTTAGGAAAATTGCAGCTTCCTGTTGCTACCACCCCACCTCCCACCATGTGGGTTGGTAAGTTGTTATTTACCCAGATTCCCTGAGTTATTAGCAAGTCCTGCATTTCTGTCTTAACTTCATCAGTAATATGAAACTTGAAATAAGTCATTTCAACTTGAAATAAGTCATTTCAAGTGGGATTTATTCCACGGATCCTGTAGGATTCTGCATGCAGCTGAGGCATGTTGACAGTGGTGTGATTTAATTTTTTTTCTGTGGAAAGCATCTTGAAACACAAGTAAGAGTTGCCCTTTTGCGCTTCCTGCTTTTGTGCCTGAGCATTTGGGGAGGAGATAATGATCTCTAAGTAGATAGGAGTGCATCTGTCAGAGATGAGTTATGGATTGTGGGAAAATCACATTTGCTTCTTAAAATGTTCTGTCTTAGAATTGCACTGGACTTTCCATCCCTGTGGCTGCGTTGACCCCACTGGTAAGTGATGGAAGTTTAAACGTAAAATAAGAGCCCCCTTTCTGCCATGTTATGGAGTGATCATTTATAGAATCCCTTGGCGTGCAGTCTCCTTTTGTTCTGTGATTCATTTCTGGCATAAAGTATCTTCTAGTTCGATGATATTGAGATGTGAGAGGAAATAGGGAAGGGAATAAATCGTGAAGTGCCCATCTGCAGGGCAGTACAATTTAACCATGAAAATGATCCAGTAGAGATGATCTGTGCTATGTAGACATATCTAAATTGTATGCAAATAACAAGTTAATGCCTGAATATGGCCCTGAGGAGGAAAGCTTGCTGGAACCCATTGTTCTCATTTGCTCATCTTTCTGAGCATCGGAATCAGCCCCAGGTTATACCAGGTACTCTGGCTTGCCTGGCCATTGTCTGTAATGTCTAATTCAGGAGCTCATCTTTCCAGTCGTTACCTCTCTGACCTCATCTCTTACTGCTCTGTACCTTGCTCATTTCACCCCGGCCATGCTGTCCTCCTTGCTCAAACGTGCCAGGTGGACTCCTATCCCAGGACCTTTGCACCTGTTGAGTTTCTACCTAGAATGCTGTTCCCCCGTTGTCAGAGCATGGCTCACTCCTTTGCTTCACTCAGGTCTTTAAATCAAATGTCACCTTCTCATGAGGGCTTCCCTGGCCACCAATCTAAAATTGGTAAGCCCTCCTACTTTTGTCTATCCCTGCTTTGTATTACTTTTGTCTATTATTCCTGCTTTAGATTATTATATATTATCTAAAACACTTTATATTTTAAGTCTATCTGTCTCTTTGCCTTCCCAGAATGCCACTTCCATAAGGACAGGTATACTTGTCTGTTTAGTTCACTGTTGTATCTCTATTGCCTAGAGCGGTGCCGGGCACATAGTAGGTGCTCAGTAAATACCTGTTGGATCTCTCAGGTATGTGTGTTGGTTGAAACTGTACCAGGTTGCTTTTTGAAAATTTCGGGCTTGGATATAATTAAGTGGGGGTGGTGTGTCTTTTCCAGACTCTTCTGCCTCTTGGAAAAGGAGAGGGATATCTCCCTTTCCTTTGAGTCATTGTTGGTATTTTAAAAATTAGGTTTCCAGGGAGGGAGCAGTAGTGTAACCAGCAGTTAAAACTGAGGTTGGGGGGATTCGTTGCTCTCATTTACTGCATTCGTACCACTTGCCAGGTGAGGCCTGTGTCAGATTCCACAGGGTACGCAGTGGCTGGATACAGTCCCTCGCCTGGGGGAGGTCACAGTCTAGGGAGGACAGTGAATCATGGACAGACCACCCATGGGTAAAACACACTAAGTGCTACGAGGGGTGTGAGCTGCATTTTATTCTTGATACCATTGCCCCTATTATTATGGATGATTGATTAAAAAAATTTAAATCCATGTATTTTCACCTTAAAGAGCTTATTGTTTGAGTATTTGAGAACTGGCACGCTTACGGGGCTTTGATATTATAAAGGATTTTTTTCCCTCCAAATGCTAATTAAGCTATTAGTTATGGTTATAAAGAGTTGTGGTGACTTTTTCAGACCTCAGTTGAAGAGAGTGGGTGAATCACTCTAGCAAGTGCAATGTAATGGGCCACGGAGGCAGCTCGCTTGGACTTGACTCCCAGCTCCATTGTTTACTAGCTGTGTGACCCAAGGAAAGATGCAGAATCTTTCTGTGTCTTATTTCTGAAATGGAAACAATAGATCTACCTCATGGTATCATACAGATTTATTATAAATTTTTATTTTAAAGACTTACATTATTTAAAGATTTATTACATCTTTTATTATAAATTATAAAAATGATTTAAGGTGTGTATATAATACTTAAAACAGTTCATGGTACCTAGTGGGTGTCATGTAAGTGTTAACTATTATAAATATACTTGTAATTAAAGTTATAACCATCATTACAGGATCATGGTAAACTCATCAGTCCAAACAAGTCCTTCTCTTAAAAATTTTTTTAAGAAACTCTTATAATTATTTTTCTTTTTTCCTGGCTCCCATTCCCCAGTCAGCATTAATTCCTGGCATACGTATGTGTCTTTGTTTGCCTTGTTGTATGTGTTTTGAACTTACCTAAGTGGTATTGTCCTGCTGGTCTTATCATTTTCTTCTTAAACTTTTCTAACTCAGCAGTATGCTTTATCAGTGTTGCTCTACATACCTCTAAGTCATGACTTCTACTTGATGCATGTGTATTATTGTATGAAGGAAGAGTCTGCTTTTTATTTATACAGACTCTTACTGCTGTACACCTACATTGCCTCAAACTCCCCACCTTCATCACCTGGGAGCATCCTTGTATCTCTCCCTCTGTATACATGTGACTGGGAGCATATTTGTTGGGTACCTGCCCAGCAGAAAGTTTGAGGTTCATAGGGAACATACGTATATATTTTCACTAAATTCTGCTTTACTGCTACTAAAATGGCTGCCCCAGTCTACCCTCTCACTAGCAATGCAAGGGGTTCCAGTATCTTTGCATCCTTGCCATTATTTGGGGTTGTTTTACTCTTTAATTTTGGCAAATCTGGTGGGTATACTATCTCCTGGTGATTGTAATTTGTATTTCTCTGATTACCTTGATATATTATTAGCCATTCGTAAATCTCCTGTAAATTGCCTATTCTATCCTTTGCCCATATTTTTTGCTGTGTTTTCTGACTTCTTTTTCTAGGAGCTCCTTTTATAGTCTAGATATTAATCTGTCTTCTCCCAGTCTCTACACACTTGTGATTTTTGTCTACAGTGTCCTTGTTGAATAGAAACTCTTACTTACAATGTAGTCAAATCCATCAAATTGTTCAACTTGTGATTTACACTTTTGGTCTTGGTTAAGAAATGCTTTTCTATATGTTACATAACTTTTCTCCTACCTTTTCTTTTGTTAGCTTGTAGTTTTACTGTTTACATTTAGATTTTCGCCTTTGTATATCCCGTAAGACAGAAAGCCAGCAATATTTTTGCTTTTCCCAATAGCATTTTTTCTCTCCACTGGTTTATGGTGCCGCCTCTGTAATATACCAAGTTCTCATATATACTTAACATGTTCTCACACCCTCTTTTCTAGTTTTTAGTCCAATTGCTAGTTTCTGCATGAATACCATATAGTCATCGTGGCTTTGTTGTTTGTTAGTATTTGTATCTGGTGGGAGGGTGAGCCCCTCTCCTTTTTCTGAATTAACTTGGCTCTTCACAGACCTTTATTCTCCTATTTATATATTGTAATAAATTTGTTGAGTTGCTCAAAAAATCCTACTGGAATTTTTTTTTTTTTTTTTTTTTTTTTTGAGGTACGCGGGTCTCTCACTGTTGTGGCCTCTCCCGTTGTGGAGCACAGGCTCCGGACGCGCAGGCTCAGCGACCATGGCTCACGGGCCTAGCTGCTCTGCGGCAGGTGGGATCTTCCCAGACCGGAGCACGAACCCGTGTCCCCTGCATCGGCAGGCGGACTCTCAACCACTGCGCCACCAGGGAAGCCCCCCACTACTGGAATTTTTATTAGAGCAATTATATAATAATTCGGGAGAAATGACATTTTATAATAAGTTGTCCAATTCATTCACCTGGGTGTGTCTTCATCTTCTCAATTCCTCATTGATTTATTTTCACAGATTTAAAAAAACTCTTCTCCACAAAAGTCTTATGTATTCCTTATTGGATTAATACCTGTACATCATCGTTTTATTGTTATTTTGAATATCCTATTTTCTACTGTATTTTCTAGTTGGTTATTGCTGATACAGAGGAAGGCTGTTGCCCTTTCTAAGTTCATCATATATCTGGCAACTTTGTTGGACTCACTAGTGTGCTTGCTTTTTATTTTTTTGTAAAATGGTCACACCTACAGTCAATGCCATTTTTGTTGCTTCTTATCCTTCTACCTCTTTTTCTTTTTCGTTCCTATTTTGTTGGCTAGTGCCTCTAGTACTATGTTAAACAGTGATGATATTGGAATCCTTATCTTGTTTCTAAAACTAAAAGCAGTGAAACTAAAATTTCTATATTAAATCTGGAGGTTGCTCTAGGGTTTTGGTGGTTGTTCTGGGTTTTTGGTGGTTGCTCTGACATAACTAAGTTAAATTAACTTCTTTCTAGTCCTTGTTTTCAGAGTTGTTTTTTTCCTATTGAAACAGCTATTCAGCATTAAAAAGTCTTTGTTTCATGTTATTTACAAACAACATATATAAAATAAAATGACTTTCTTTGAGGATCTGCAGTTCTAAGAGAATATAGTACACAGTTATCCTGCTTTCAAAGGAGTGTTGCATGTGTATTTTTACAATAGGTGAATGTGCAAGAGGAAAGGTGAAAATGGATAAACTGGTATCAGCTTTCATCCTTTCTATTAAATGTTTTAATGTCAACCTTGTGTCAGACACTGTTTCAATGACTAAGTCCTCATTTAATTGAGAAGGACCAGCTGGAGGGCCTGAGTCTCTCAGGCCCTCTCTCGTAATTGGCTCCTCTTTTGGTATATTTCACTTTATCTTTTTGAGGCTGTAGTTTTTAGATCTATAAAGTGGGAGGACTAGACTCGAGATTTCTTCTAGCTCTAAAATTCTGTAATTCCACAGCAGGAGGATTGGAGAGAATGGGGCCTGGACAATCGAAAGAGGGAACCTTCACACTTTCAGAATAAAGCATAGAAAAGGAGTCTTGGTACGTGGAATCACAAGGTCCCAAGTAAAGGATGTGGATAGAAGGTGCAGGAGGTGAGAGGGTGGGTGTGTGGAAGGTTTTAAAATTGCACATGACCACTTCTAGGTGGATCTGCAAGATGGTGGAAGCTGGGGGAAGTGGGAAAAAAATAGTAGTGTGTGATGTGCCAAGTGCATGAGACCAATGCTTTCAGCCCAGTTGTTTTCTGTTTTTTGTTTTTGGCCTTGCCATGGGGCATGCAGGATCTTAGTCCCCGACCAGGGATCAAACCTGTGCACCCTGCAGTGGAAGCACAGAGTCTTAACCACTGGACCACCAGGGAAGTCCCTTTCAGCCCTTTTGGGACCTTCACCTTGACCTGGACAGAGGCTGGGCCAGAGTATGGGTTAGGGATTCTGGAGCAATTGGATTAACTGTTAGAGAAGAGTCAGCAGAATATATTTGGTGGATGAAAATGTTGGGAGAACAGGCAAGCTGAAAATGTCAAGATTTCTATCCCTCTATTTGCATAAAATGGAAATATATGCATTTTGCTTGCCCTGATTTTTCAGAGATCTAGCATTTGCATATATAATCAGGATGATATGTTTAGAAGCAAGCTAGAGCCTTCCTCTCTGGGGAAAACCACAATTTTTCCTTTGCAGACATGTTTGTATGCATTTGTTTGTGTGTATTTTAACAGAATCTTGGTATAAAGTTAGTGGAAAGTGTTTAAGATGTATTCAAGATTCACATATAACAATGGAAGAAATTTCCTAGGCTTGGTAACTTAGAGTTGAAACTATTTCTGTAAGAGGACAGGAATTTGGAAAAGTAGAGAGAGCTGAGTATAATTTTGGGAAGTTAATCATGGCAATGAACTTGGAAAATGTCCAAGTTTTAAGCTGAGGTAACAGAATATTAAAAAGCAAAAGCAGGGCTTCCCTGGTGGCGCAGTGGTTGAGAGTCCGCCTGCCGATGCAGGGGACATGGGTTCGTGCCCCGGTCCGGGAAGATCCCACGTGCCACGGAGCGGCTGGGCCCATGAGCCATGGCCGCCGCTGGGCCTGCGCGTCTGGAGCCTGTGCTCCACAACGGGAGAGGCCACAACAGTGAGAAGCCCGCGTACCGCAGAAAAAAAAAAAAAAGCAAAAGCAAACAAATAAAAAGCAGGGCTAATGAAAAGGTTCATATGAAACTATTAAGCAAAATAGTAGGATAGATTCATTTTAAAAACACTCCACATTAAGAAAAAAAAAAACTCCACGTTTTATTGAGATGTTGACTGCCAAGAAAACGAAAGTCTGAATAATTTTGAGGCCCTGAATGTAATATTTAAAAAACTGTTATGCTTTTCCCTTTTGGTTGATTTTGAGGTATGTTTCCTTTTGGAAGAAAAGGAATAAACCACAATATTTATGATTAGCTTTCACATATTTAGAAACGGCACATTAATTTGTTTTTTTAGAGGAGAGAGAAGGAATGTGATGAAATGGTTTTAGTCAGTTGAATTTATTTTTCACAAAACTTAACCAGGCCGGTTTGATTTTTCTGCCTCCCCTGGGCTATTTTATTCTGAAATATAGTGTCTTTTTTCCCGTTGCTGTGAAAGAATTCAAGGAAGTGAGGAAAATATGCACCAAAATTAAATGGCATTTGAAGGCTGTTATAATTGACTCTCAGCAATTTTTCCCATCAGAAAAATTTTCTACAGAAACAGTTGCCATGAATGTATATTTAAGATATTCCCCTCCCCTACTCCTTTTCAGCTTTTTAATTTCAGCTGCAGCAAGCTTAATTATAAATTTCTGATATAAGTTTTAAGACGTTTTTATGACCAGCTGATGATCTTTGCAGTTTGAGGGTTTGTTTGTTCTAAAATCCTAATGGGAAATAGCTCATTACTTATTTATACTAATTCTTTGCTTTTGGTACCCATGCATCATTGGAGCAATCTACAGTCACTTCGTGTTCTACAACAGATAGGTTTTCAAAAACGTGCAATCATAGTAAATGTACTTTGTACTTTTTTCTCTGAAGCAAACTTTTTTAGTAATTAGGATGATTACTCTTAATTTACCTTTTTTTTTTTTTTGTAGGTTAAGGAAGTTAAGGTAAGGCTATGTCTGCTTAAGGCACTTGGATGAAAACAACCTTTAAATGCATATACTTGACTCTGGGCCCACTTAACAATCATTCACCTACTCAGTACCCAAAGGCCTCATTTTTCTTAATTTTTGAATGATAATGATGACATTTATTGCATGCTTCCTAAATGGCATGTGCTTTACCTCTGTCTTTTCATGTTACTCTCCAACAACCCATGAGGTAATATTAACATTCTAGAAATTAAAACACCACGTTACTTTACTAGGCCGCACAGCTCATGAGTGGCAGAGCGCAGATTGGAACCCAGACCCTCAACTTGAGAAACCGTGGTCTTAACCACTCACCCACACTGTCCTGTGGGACTAGGTCCTCTTGCTGCTCATCCTGTGATTCTCTTCTAAGCTTCCCAGACTAGACTCTTTCTCTCCGGCTTGTTGCTTGGTTTCCCTGCTGGAAATATTCTTTCTAGCTAGTGCTGCTTCTCCCTTTCCAGTCACACCTTTCCTTTATGCCAGTTTGGGCCAGTAAATACAAAAAGGACGTCTGTGTGTCCCTGCCTTGAAACCTTGGGAAACGTAGAAATCCAAGGAAGAAAGTAGGGAAAAACCAAGAGGTTGGTAAATATAACACCTGATTACAGGTGGAATCCTGGGTGGGGTCTGAGCATCTGTGCTGTGTCTTACCTGCTACCTGTTCTCTTCTTTGGCTCACCCCATTTGTCAGGCAGGAACCCCACTTATCTACTGCTACTTGCTGAGGGAGGGGACACAGGGGGTGACTCTCCTAAGTAAAGAGTGGATCTCACTCCCAGGTAGGAGCCATTACTCTTGCCTCAGAATTTTCTGCAGATGTGGCACACTTGGCATTTCTAGTTGCTCCCTTGAAGTCAATATTTGGAGCAAAACCTTGACACGTTGTTCCTCAAACTTTGATAATATTTTGTTTTAAATTAGTAGCAGAGAGGTGTGTGTATGACATCTAAGTGTAATTTTCATTTTTTTCAATATAGCCGTGCCACGCAGCTTGCAGGATCTTAGTTCCCCAACCAGGGACTGAACCCACGCCCTTGGCAGTGAAAGCGCCGAGTCCTAACTACTGAACCGCCCAGGGAATTCCCTAAGTGTAATTTTCTTTTTTAAATTAATTAATTATATATCTTTGGCTGCGTCGGGTCTTAGTTGTGGCACGCGGGCTCTTCGTTGCTGTGCGCAGGTTTCTCTCTAGTTGAGGAGCATGGGCTCAGTAGTTGTGGAGCGTGGGCTTAGCGGGGGCCACTAGTGGCAGCATGTGGGATCTCAGTTCCCCGACCAGGGATCGAACCGGTGTCCCCTGCATTGCAAGACCGATTCCTAACCACTGGACCACCAGGGAAGTCCCCCTAGTGTAATTTTCAAACACAACCTGGACATTTTCGACAGGCCACCTTTTGGAAAGAGCCGCTTGTTTGTAGTGGTTGCGGTTTGCTGCCTTTTCTGCCTTTTCCTCAGGGTGCCTGATGACCTACGGGATTTACCGAGAGAGACTT
Organism: Globicephala melas; assembly: GCF_963455315.2. Taxonomy (NCBI): domain Eukaryota; kingdom Metazoa; phylum Chordata; class Mammalia; order Artiodactyla; family Delphinidae; genus Globicephala; species Globicephala melas. The sequence goes on from NC_083324.2 coordinate 52,513,024, forward strand.
TGTTTGCTCATATTTGCCCTGAGAGGAGACATGAGTGTGAATTAAACCACAAGAAACATACAGTGAATGGGAAATTAAAGGTTTTTCGACTCAAATTTACTGCTTGTGAATTGAAGTGACAGCCGTTAAGTAATGAGCGTGGGGTTTAGACATCCACAGCAGAATCCTTTGGCTCCTGGGTGAATTTCCTTGTCGTTTACGTGATAGTCCTTCAGGTTTCAAAGGCTCCCCTTACCAGAGAGGTCTTCCTTTCTGATTTCTGATGGGTTCTCATTCTGCTCAGAATTTAGAAGTGTGGTTCCCCCTACAGTCTTGCTGACCATGTAGGTTCTCCAGTAATTATTTAATTACATTTTGGGCTTCATCACGACTTTGACCCTATAGAAAATAAGGAGCAGGTCAGTGACTGCTTACAATTTTGTGCTAAGCGACTTCTTAACATTTAAAAAATCAGTAATGCCTTCATCGATCAAGTTTTAAGGGCTATAAGGGAAGAAACAAACTTTGGCCATGCGGCTCCTGCACGGGAGGCACTGTGCTAAGCATTTTTTGTGCATGATCTACTTTAATCCTCATGATGGCACTTAAGGGTCAGTATTATGATTCCTTTTTTAAAGATTAGGAAATTGATGCTTAATAAGAAAGCTTAACTCAGTTGAGGTCACATAGCTAGAACCTGGTAGAGCTGGGGGTGTGGGTGAAACCTGGCTATCTGGCTTCAAAGCCCAGTGAAAAAATCTGCCTTTTCTTCGGTTGGAATAAGGCTCCCAAACAATCAAAGCGTATTTCAGATTGGAACAAAGGGTGAATACGTTGTTCAATAAAGTTCTTGGTGAAAATGAAAACAAAACAAACCAGAAAAACAAAATGTATTTCAGTAGATTAATGCTTAGGCAAATTTGCATCTTTGAAGAATTAACGACATAGCTTCTATCCTCCTCTTCACTCCAAGGGAAAAGATTGAAGCTGAAAGTAGACGATTGTTGTATTTCATTGTGATCAAGGTATACTTAATTCTTAGACCACAGGTTTCTCCAGTTACCTGTATATAAGCTGACATAAAAGCAATACACTGCCTCCTGACTTTATCTGTCTTCCTATTAATTCTGTCCAAGTTCACATCCAGAGAAATTTACAAGCTACCGTGGTACTGCAGGCTAACACAAAATTCTGATTTCTACCCTGGCTCCCACCCTGCTCCCCAACCCCTTGGAGATTTGTAAAATTGTGGATCATTAATTTTTAACAATTTTTAGACCTGTGACTGTTATCCAAGGCTGGAGGCTTTGAACTTCCTGTCTGGGTTGCTTTGTACGCCACCCGTGTCTCTTTATCTCCCTCAATCCTACTCAGGCTTCAAATTCTTTGCCCTCAGAACAGTCTCCTGTGATGAGATCAGCTCGCCTTGATCTTTCTGTTCCTCACTTTGACATTTTCTGGCTGTATTGCCAAATTAGTATCTTGTCATGCCCTTCCTTACTCTGTGTGTGTGTGGGGGGGGGAGGTGGATGGGGAGAGGAGAAACAACAGGTCCAGAGAAAGGGTGTGTGTGTGTGTGTGTGTGTGTGTGTGTGTGTGTGTGTGTCTCGCTGTCTCTGTGGCTGTGCTCTTATATCCCCAGCAGTACTATAAAGCATCTATGGTGAAAGATGGCCTCATACATCTCATGTTTCACCTTGACATCACACATCAGATATTCTCCTTGGCACATAGTAGGTATTTGGTAGATATTTGATAATTGAAATAGAGAAACTAGCATGAATCCAAGCATAGCATCTAACTGCCTTTTGTTCTCAAGCTGAAATGAAGTATAGAAACATTTAGAATACAGGTTTTTATGTAGAATGTAGAAAATCTTGGATCGATAATCCATTCACATGGTTCAGAATGAAAGAATACGAAAACTCTGCAGTGAACAATCTCCCTCCCTCTCTGTTCCTATTCTCTCATTCCTAGCTTCTCCATGAATAAGTAGCCCACTTTGAGTTTCATGTGTATCCTTCTAGAGTATTTTTTGTTTTAAACAATGATTATAAACAAATGATAAAAACACTAATTTTCCACATTTTGACACAGAACTTTGCATACTATAGAACAGTTAGGAACCTTGCTTTTTTCACTTAACTGTATAGTTTAGAGATTTCTTTTTCCAGACCAGTTCACGGAGACCTTTCTTATGATCCTATTATGTCCTGGTAATGTTCCATCATGAAGGTGTGCCATGTCTTATTAACCTGTCCTGGACGGAGGGACGTTTGCATTGTTTCCCATCCTTTGCCATTAAACATATGACTTTGGTGACTCCAGGGTACAGATGCCGTTCCACCTGCATGCAGGTGTATGGAGGAGACATTCCCAAACAGGGCATTGCTGCATCACGGGGAAGCGAATCTGTAACTGGGACAGGTTCTGCCAGATTGCCCTCCTCGGGCTTTCTGCCACCTTATACTCCCACAAACCCATCTCTCTAAGGTCCTGTCGGTAGACTGGGTACTCATACTTTAGGATTTTTGCCAATCCAGTGGGTGAAAGATGGTATATCTAAATGTGGTTTTATTGTATGAGTACAGTTGAACATGTTTTCATATAATTTAAGGACCATTTATATTTCTTTTTTTTGTGAATTGTCTGTTCATATCTTGCCCTATTTTAATAGTTTGTTGTTCTTTTTAATTCCTAGGCATTATATTCCTATTTACAAATTAGAATGATGAGCCTTTTGTCTGTGAAACTAGTAGAAAATAATTTTCCTAGTTTATCGGTTGGCTCTGTCAGTGGCGGGAGTGGGTTTTTAAAATTTGTTTCCCATGAAGAAGTTTTCAATTTTTAGGGCATCAAGTTTATTGAGCTTTTCTCTTATGGCTTTTGGATTTGGAGGTGTTAGGTATTCCCTACCCCAAGGCCACATGTTTTATTCTAGTGCTTTTTTTCTTTTTTTCCCCTTAAGTCTTTGATCCATTTGGGGGTCTGTGATCTGAGAGGTAAATCCAACTTTGTTTTTCAGTTGGCTGCCCAGTTATTCCAACACCAGTTATTGAAAAATTCATCTCCACTAAGTTTGTGATGCCGTCCTTATCATATACTCAGTTGTTATTTGGATGATACGTTACAATAGGATGAAATACCAGCACTACACTAACAAATGGGGATTAATTGGTGGATTACTTGGTACATTCATTTCCTTATGCAGCAAACATGTATTAAGTACTTAATAAATAACAATCATGATGTGCCAGGTCTTGGGGATATAAAGATGAGTTTGAAAGAATCAAAGTTTAGCTGGACAATGAATATAACCTCGATGTAGTGGAATGAGGGCACAGAGGGGCTGAGACAGACAGGGGTTGCTCCACACAGCATAGAGCGTTGAGCTGGCTTCGCCAGCGGGAGGGGAGGGCATTTAGGAAGAGAAGCACAGCACCCCGAGAGCCCGCAGTGTTGGGGGGGCTCAGAGTAGATCTCCACGGCCATATTTTGAGGCAGGAGACATGACTGGAGGTGAGACTAGAAGCGTAGTTAATGGAGACAGTCTCTCTGGCCTGAGTGAGTGTGGGATTAGAGCATGTCGTGCTGGGCACCTCCCCAGCTCCTCATCCCTCTAAAGACAAAGGGGAAAGCCTGAGAGGTCCAACATAAATGGAAGCCAACACTTGGTTGTGTTCTGCAGGTCGGTTGTTGAGTTTTGACGCCTGTTGCTTATTCTAGACGACTCCAAGCTCCCGAAGCCGAAGTCTCACTTTGCTCCCCCATGGAACACCCAATTCTGCATCTCCCTGTAGCCAGAGACACCTCGGTGCGGGGGCCCCCGGCGTGGTCACAATCACACATCACAAGTCGCCTGCTGCCGCCCGAAGAGCCAAGAGTCAGTATTCCGGCCAGCTTCATGAAGTCAGAGAGGTACGTCTTGTTCTTCTCCTAGGTTTAGTCTTCTGTGGGAGGTGAGGGCTGTGATGTTGCTCTGCCAGCTTCTCTTCCTTTGTACCGTCTTGACTGATGGAGAGAGAGGACCAGAAGCAAACCTCCCAGACACGGCCATGACAGTCCCTCCTGGTTTAAAAAAATAATTATTTCTGGGAATTCCCTGGCTGTCCAGTGGTTAGGCTCCACGCTTCCACTGCAGGGGGCATGGGTTGATACCTGGTCAGGGAAATAAGATCCCGCGTGAAAAAAAAAGATTAAAAAAATTATTTCTGTTTCTTGGGTTAAGTGAGTTTTAGGAGACCTCTGCCAGAGCTCAGAAAGCAGAGGACACCAGCCCATAGTAACACGGAAGGAGATGGAAGGGCCATTCGTTAAGGCCTCCATGCTCATAGCAGAGAAGAGAAAGAACAAAAAGACGGTAATTAGGAAATAATTGAGGGCATTTTGAAACTCAGGAAGTGGTGGACCTAAAGCTGGTTTCCCCTTTTCTGCTTCACTTCATGAAAGGCTTACCTGCTCTCACCATCACATATATACTCCAAGGAGGTGTGGGGCAGTGAAAAGAGCACTGTCCTTGGAAGCAGAAGACTCTGTCGCCTTAAAGCTTGGAACCCAAGTTTCTGCATCCATGAAATGGAAATAACACAGGCCCTACCAGCCTCTCAGGGGAGATTTGAGGATCACATATGTTAGTGGACATGAAAGCCCTTCCACTGGGTGTGCCTTAGGGGTTATGCTTTGTTTTTACTTTTGATTCACTGGGAGGTCATCAGTTTGGGGCTCCCAGGTCCTTAGTATTCGTATCATCCTTTGCGACTGTTGCCAAGAACAGACTGTATAATATCGCTTATATGTGGAATCTAGAAAAATGGTACAGATGAACTTATTTGCAAAGCAGAAATAGAGACACAAATGTAGAGAACAAACGTATGGATACCAAGGGGGGAAGGAGGGGTGGGATGAATTGGGAGATTGGGATTGACATACATACACTACTATGTATAAAATAGATAACTAATGAGGACCTACTGCACAGCACAGGGAACTCTACTCAATGCTCTGTGGTGACCTAAATGGGAAGGAAATCCAAAAGGAGGGGATATATGTATACATATAGCTGATTCACTTTGCTGTACAGCAGAAACTAACACAACATTGCAAAGCAACTATACTCCAATAAAAATTAATTAAAAATTTTAATTTAATTTAAATAAAAAAAAGATTGTATAAAATAAATGATCTTCATGTTAGTTTTCTAACTTGTGTTGAGTGCTGAGGCTTTTTGCCCTGCAGCTGACTTGTGTAGGCACCAGCTTGTCCTCTTAAAGAAGTAGCAGAGTCCTTACTCCGTGTCAATCAGGAGAATGGGGCTCCCAGAATAGGGTCTTGCTATGGCTTGAATCAGCATGCATCTTGTTTTATTTTATTTTATTTTTTTTTTTTGCGGTACGTGGGCCTCTCACTGTTGTGGCCTCTCCCGTTGCGGAGCACAGGCTCCGGATGCGCAGGCTCAGCGGCCATGGCTCACGGGCCCAGCCGCTCCGTGGCATGTGGGATCTTCCCGGACCGGGGCACGAACCCATGTCCCCTGCATCAGCAGGCGGACTCTCAACCACTGTGCCACCAGGGAAGCCCGCTTGTTTTATTTTCTAAATGTCGCGAGCCAAGTAGTGCTGTGTCAGTCGGCTATCTTGTTCTAATTCTGGCCCAGGACAGAAAATCTGAAATCTGCTGACTCAGATCAGTAGATGCATATGAAAGACATTTTTGGATATAGATTTACACATGCATATACTCTTTATTGCCTGATAAAGAAAAGGTACAGAGTCGGATGCTCCCTTTGAGATAGTCACCCTGATGTGAAAAAAAAAAAACAAACCCAAAAACTGTTTGGCTGTGAGCTTAATTTCGCTACCTTGGATGATATATGAGCAGTGATTGTGGTGCACATGTGTATATGGCTTTTCGCTTGTCATGGTACCTTTTCAAAAAGCTATATTATGGAAAAACTTTGAATGTACACAAAGCAGAATAGAATAATGGTCCCCATCACCCAACTTAAGTAATTCCAACCCTCTGTTGTTCTTTTTTCATCTATTTTCCCCCATCCCTTTCTTTGGGGTGAGTTGAGTATTTTAAGGAAATCTTAAATATTTTATCATTGCCAGTAAATGTTTCAATATATATCCAACAGATAAGGACTTTAAAAAAAAAAACAGGAAAACCGCAATACCATCATGTCGCTGTTATGTAAACCTCATTGCATATATTTTTTGCAAGTACTTTAGAGACTTTAACCTTAAAAAAAAAAAAGCGAAGAGTAAGTTCATGGTATTTTGGAAATTCTTTTAATTCTAACGAATCTCTGATAGACTTACTGTTCTAAGTGTTGATAGGAGGCCTGGTACCTATGAAAACAAAAGGAGGAGGGGGGTGCTTGTGTTTAGTGAGCAGTGGCCCAAATAAAAGTTGGGAGATCTGGCTTAACTTTTAGTAGCATTTGATTTCATATAATGCCAAGATCTGTTCTACATCCATTTTTAAGAATTCAAGTTTTTAAAAGGATAAGAGTATGTTCTTTGGGTATGTCTGTATAAAAACGTTTAATCGTATGACATATATAATGCAGAAGAAATCTACAGAAGATCAGAATAACCCATGACCCTACCTCCCTTCACATAACCACTGTTAACCTTTCAATAAATTTACTTCTTTTTTTTTTTTTTTTTTTTTTTGCGGTACGCGGGCCTCTCACTGTTGTGGCCTCTCCCGCCGTGGGGCACAGGCTCCGGACGCGCAGCCCCAGCAGCCATGGCCCACGGGCCCAGCCGCTCTGCGGCACCTGGGATGCTCCCGGACCGGGGCATGAACCCGTCTCCCCTGCACCGGCAGGCGGACTCTCAACCACTGTGCCACCAGGGAAGCCCTACTTCTTTTTTTTAAACTATATTTTGTGAGATTCCAAAGAGAGAAATACTCATTTTCTTTTTTTACTTTATTATTTTTTAAAAATTGAAGTATAATTGATTTACAATGTTGCATTAGTTTCAGGTGAATTAACTTCTTTTTTTAATATATAAGTTACATATGTAGATATGTAAAAATTCTATAGTATAATCTAAACTTTGTAAATGACTTTTTGCTTTATCATATTGTTTTCTCTCCATTTTCCATCAATGGTGGGAAATATTGAAATTTCCCAGGGAGTTTTCATTATATGACAAATAACTAGGTGACATAACTCCATAGCTGTTTTGGTTTGGTTGTTGTACTCCAGGGCAACAACCAGGTATCTTCTTCAGGTGATTGCTTTTGTTTGTGATGACGTTCCTTGCTGAAAATTAATTGTAAGTGAGCTTGTCGAGATATATACAAACACTGGCAGTTGAGGGTTGCAGGGTGGTGGACATCTTGAAGAGAAGGCAGAAGTTTTGATTCACAAATTTCATGCCCAGCTTCCCTCCTGACTGAAGAAGGGTGACTGTTTTGTGACATCTGTCCTTTTATGATATGGACCAGTCCACCTTGGGAACTGAGAAAAATTCATCCTGACCAGAAAGTTCTTCAGTTTTAAAAGTCTATTAATCTCAAAGTATAAAGGCACCTCAGCTTTTGAATGCCACTGTATTTATTTATAAAATAACTAGAAGAAAATGGAATAGGGTTTTTAATCCAACCGTACAGGGAAGATAAACTTATGGCCACTGAAGCAAGGTAGAAAATCATCGTCCTCAAGACAGATGTGCTGGAATATCTGAAGAACAAAAGAAAAATAGCCCAGCCACAGGCAACAGAATCGATATTAAATGGAATGCCACAGCATGGGTGAAGATAGTGAGACAGTTTAAAAGATTAATTGGTTATTATCCAAAATATAAAGAATTGAGATCCCAAAGGTCAGTACCCAAAGTCATCTCTGGAAGTGGCAAGGAGAGATGAATATAGAAAATTCAAGACGTGATATCATCGTGAAGAACAGGTGTATCCTCCTTAGCAAATCAAGAAATGGAAATCACGACTACTTCATCTATCAGATTACCAGAAATAATTGCAGGTTACGGTGGTAAGAAATATTGGCAGTGCTGCATATTTTCTTTTTGCTACAGTCTGGTGATATATAATAAGAACTAAATATAAAACAAAGCTCTTCATTGCCATTGACCCGTAAATTCCCTGTTGGGAACTATATTCTGAGGAAATCCATGGAATTGGGGGTAGAGGAGGAAAGTTAATCTGGGTTAAGGTGTTCATACTAGTAAAGTGAAAGATTCAACACAGAGCGTTCTGGGAATGACTGAATAAACAGTAATACACTTAACATGCTGAATTACTATATAGCAATTCAAGATAAAAGTCTTGTAAGTATCATTTCTACTTGGACATATGTATATAAAATAAGAAAATCAGAATAGAGAGTATTGTACACACATTGGCCCATATGTCCATATTAATAAAGTCCAGAAAGTGTTTAAAAGAGGTGGTTCCAGAATTTTGGATTTTACTTGCGTTTAAAATTTAGAAATAGAATTTTCAGAGAACTTAGTGTTGCAGATTTAAAAATTTGCCTGGTACGGATGTTTTTAAAGCGCAGTGACAAACTGTGGTTACCACCAAGTCATAAAAGCACATTTAATCCCCCCGCCCCCGCCAAGGCATATAATCTTAGAATAAAGGGCCATTTATTGCATTGAATAAGTTTAGTTTTATGAAAACCATACTGCATTTCCCTTGTTTTTAATTTTTTATCTTATATTGGAAGAATGTTCATCATGGATTGATTCTGGCCTATGAATCTGTGTTTTTAACCACTGATTAACACTGATTTTTTTTTTTTTTTTTTTGCGGTACACGGGCCTCTCACTGTTATGGCCTCTCCCGTTGTGGAGCACAGGCTCCAGACGCGCAGGCTCAGCGGCCATGGCTCACGGGCCCAGCCGCTCCACGGCACGTGGTATCTTCCCGGACCAGGGCACGAACCCGTGTCCCCTGCATCGGCAGGTGGACTCGCAACCACTGCGCCACCAGGGAAGCCCAACACTGAATTTTTTAACTGTCTCACGCTTATGCCCCACTGTCCACAGGGTAAAGTTTGCACTCTTCAGTGTGGCAAACAAGGCCTTCTGAAGTCTGCCCATCTCTGCCTCTCTGTCTGGCTGCCTGGCCTCAGCCCTCCTCCTCCCCACCCTGCACTTCCCGCCTCCCTCTGTTGGGAGGTACATTGTGCAATAGAACTTTCTGCCACCATGGAAATGTTCTATCACTTTGCGCCCCACTCCCCAGGGAGCCGTTGCTTACATGAGGCTAATGAGCTCTTGAAATGTGTGGGCCTGAAGTGAAATGTACTTTAATGAACACTGCATGTGAAAGTGCCTGTGAGATTTCAAAGATAGTACCCCAAAAAGGTAAAATGTGTCATGAATAATGTCTTAATACTCATGGCAGGTGGAAGTGAACATCTTTTCTATATGTTAGGTTAAATTAAGTATATTAAAATTAACTTCATCTGTTCCTTTTTATCTTTTTAAGTGTGCCTACCAGGAAATTTAAAATTACATATGTGCCTCCCATTAGTGGCACTGCAATTGTTTTATAAATAGAATCGAATATATTTTATTTTTATTTATTTATTTTAAAATATTTATTTATTTATTTGGCTGCGCTGGGTCTTAGTTGCAGCACGCGGGATCTTCGTTGCTGCCTTTGGGTTCTTTAGTTGCGGCATGCGGGATCTAGTTCCCTGACCAGGGATTGGACTCGGGCCCCCTGCATTGGGAGCATGGAGTCTAACCACTGGACCATCAAGGAAACCCCGAATCTAATATATTAAAAAAAAATCAATTTGAGCCCCTAGCTGTTTAAGCATTTGAGGATTGAAATGTGTGGTATTCACTTGTATTCTAACTTTTACACTTTTAGTGGCATAACAGGTTTTAACGTTATTTAATGTTATTTAAATGGACACAAGTTCAATTGGTACAGGTACAGTGTAATTTTTATAAAATTCCTGTTCACTAGATGCTTTCTGAAAATATACACCCCTCATACCTGTTTATATGTGTGTGCTGTGTGTGTGTGTGTACACACCTGCATACATGAATTGAAGAGCTTAAAGTAGGAAAGTCAGAGGTTTCTTCCTTTCCTAATTTCATTGCTGTTTCCCAGGAGTGGCTACTGAGGAAATGATCTGAGTGTCTGCACACATGACAGCACATGTCTGTGCACAGAGCTGTGTGTATGTGTGGGACTATTTGTGGTCTCCAACAGGTTTTAACTATTTTCTTCCTGAGATTAGAGTTAAGAAAATTCTCTAAAGAGAGTCCCTACTAAAATTTTTCTCTAAGTCCAAATATGGTAACAGGCATGGGCATAATAAATATTTCAGCAACACAGTAAGCTTTGTAGAGCCCGGGTTCTTCTGGCTTTGACCAAATAATTTTTTGTAGCTGTGACATTTGAGACTTAAATACACTTAATTCAGTAGGGAGACTTTGGACTCTGTAGCTTGATGACAGAAAAGGTCATGTTATTGCATTGTAATAGGTGTGGGTGAAGCATAAATGTAGATTTAATTAAGCATTCAATGATCATTTATTGACAAATAGCAATTATCCTTCTGTTAACTTTTTAAAATTGTTAGATAGCCTGCTTCCGGCCACATCACATCACGTACCTTTTTATTTTTTGGCCGTGCTGTGCGGCATGCGGGGTCTTAGTTCCCCGACCAGGGATCGAACCCGTACCCCGTGCATTGGAAGCGCGGAGTCTTAACCACTGGACCACCAGGGAAGTCCGCAGGCCACATACCCATTTGAAGAGAGGGCTGTGTGCTGCCCTGGTGTATAATGGGTAGATAAACTGTATTGTGGCCATGTCCTTTAATATGGTTTTAAATAAACCTTTCACAGAGTATAATGTGTGGAGGAAAGTGTGTTTATGTGGTTCCAGCTGTGTGAATTTATATGTATGTTTCTTCACTTAATGCACTGTCATGTTTACTTAATGCACATATAAGGAGAGATGCTTTAAGGAGGTGCGACCTTTTTTTTTTTTTTTTTTTTGGTACGCGGGCTTCTCACTGTCGTGGCCTCTTCCGTTGCGGAGCGGGCGCGCAGGCTCAGCGGCCATGGCTCACGGGCCCAGCCTCTCCGCGGCACGTGGGATCCTCCCGGAACGGGGCACGAACCCTCGTCCCCTGCATGGGCAGGCGGACTCTCAACCACTGCGCCACCAGGGAAGCCCGCGGTGCCATCTTTATAAATGATACTGATTCAGTATTCTCCCTTCAGGACGGTTTGGTTTGATTCTGGTACTCGCGGCTGTAGTGAATGCCTGGTTAGAAACCTTGATTCATGTATACAGCCTTAGCTATGGAAGCAGTAGCTGTCAGTACCCTAACGAATTTTATTAGTGGATCAGTGTTAAGGTAGTGGTCAGTACCGGCAGCACTGAATACAGCCCATCCTATCACCAGGGAAACCGCATTTAGGGTATAAAGTGCATTTATCCTTTGTGTAAACAGAATAATTATTTTTAAAATGTCCCAAATTAATTCTCTTGTGTACTTTTTGGATAAATGATGACCAGTAACCCTCAAGTACATTGGAGTGGCGATTTGCAATCTCTCAAAATATGTCAGCCCCAGACTTCAGTTTTCGTTTCAAAATTCAGTTTTCCAAATGTTTTTAAAGCAGTAGAGTATTATTTTCAAATAAAAATATTATAGAGCCCTACTATATAAAAACAGTGCCTTATTAGTGCAGATTTACTTTAGAAGGTGGAATGGGCATTTACTGATTGATTCCAGGTTGACTTGGAATAGTATTTATGACCACCATTGTGATCTCTTCGTTTCTGTATCCATGCAATTTGAAACAAACATTTGGTGGTGCATGGAACCTCTTGGAGATCCTCTGAGAACCCAGTTTGAGAGTCACTGGATTTTGGCATTAGCAGTATTTCAGGTGAATAACAACAATAGCAAAGTAGTGAGGTCATGTCCCCTGTCAACCTCCAACTTGCTGTCTCTCAAATTGCTGCCCTGGGGGAAGGAAGCTCTGCCTGCTTAGGGCACCGCTGGGGGCATGCGGAAGGTGGGAGAGGCTGAGGGTGGAATTAACCACAAAAGGACTAACTGCCTGGTCTCCCGGAAAGCTGGGGTTGCTCACAGCTTTCTGTTCCTCACCTTGGTTGAATGATAGGTTCTGGCCTTGCTGGTTATAATTCTAATCCCTCTTTTCCCACTTTTATCCCAACTCTTCCCAGAATTCCTTTCTTACCCTCAGTTGCTTCTCTTGCTAGGCTTGTTTTTCTTTCATTATTCTGTTACATTTGGAAATGAGGCGTTTATTTGTTTAATGTCTGAGCCCTTTTGTCCATCAAGAGTTTTTTTTCTTAAAACCTCTTTATTTCTCAACCTTTAGCACAGTACCTGGCACGTAGTAGGTTCTCAATAAAAATTGGAGTAAATGAGTGATTTTTCATGAAGGGGATCATAGCCTTTGGGAAACACTTCTCTGCAGATTTGGCTAAAAGCTTTTGGTGAGGAAGGGGTTTCTTGCCCTGTAGCATATTTTTAGGAGAGTTATGGTCCCAAAACAGAAGCAGTGGGGTTCTTGGGCCCAGCTGTATTATGTATTTACAGTGGGCCGCCTTCCACTCTGCCCCAGACATGCTTAAGTCTTTCTTTTCTTAGTTCCTGGTACACTTTATATCTACCTATATTTTTAGCAAATATGTCTTTATGTTATAATTATCTTTAAAAATCTCCCTACTAGTGTGTAAACTTCTTCCCCAAAGGCATGGATTCATTAATAACAATAGCGACTGTTACATGAACAATAATATTTCATACTTGTTGGGGTCTTACTGTGACCCACGTACTGTGCTCAGCTTTACTTGTGTGATCCTCAGGTCAGCCCTGCAAGGCAGATATTATTATTGTTATCTGTTTTACAGATGGGAAACTGAGGCATAGAGAGGTTAAGGCAAAGAGAGGCATATCAGCCAGGGTTCCACCAGAAAAACATATGCAGCGGAAGATGTATGTGAAGAGATGTTTTGCAAGGACTTGGCTTATGTGCAGTTGTGGGGCCTGCCTCTCAGCTATGCTGGGAGTTGTGCAAAAGATGAGATTCCTGATGCATCGTCAGTCTATACAGGAGATACTAGGATTCATGCCTGGGAGTATAGTGATTTCTCTGGGCAACCCCTACCCCTGTCACTAGTGATTAAAAAAAGGGGGCGGTTGAGTGGTTAATGATGACCAGCCTATTGAGTTTTGTGCCATGTGACTCTACCATCCTGAACCAAGCTGTCAGACCAGCTGTTGCTGCCTTGTCCTCTAGCCCGGCCTTTGGACTCGAGGTGGTCTTAAGTGGGAACTCTATAAAGAGATTACTTGCCCCTTTAGAGTGTGAATGGGAAGCACACAGATGCCAAGTGCTGGAGAAGAAGCAGTTAGTGGAGAAATGAACTGCTGTCAGCAGAGTGTAAGCAGCTAAGTCCCGAACTGGTGGATCCCAGAGGTTACCATTGTATTAGTCAGCAGGCTTCAGGGAAACAGAACCAATAAGGTTGGGGGTGGGGCAAGGGAGAAGGTTTATTTTAAGGAATTGGTTCGTGTGAGTGTGGAGGCTGGCACGTCCAATAGGTAGGCTGTAGGGTGGTCAGGCAGGCTGGAGACCCAGGGAAGAGCCAGGGCCACGGTTCACGTCTGAAGGCTGTCTACCAGCAGAACTTCCTCGTGCTTGGAGGAGGTCAGTCTTTTGTTCTATACAGGCCGTTGGCTGATTGGATGAGACCCACCCACAATACAGAAGGCAATCTTCTCTGCTCAGAGTCTACCAACTTAAATGTTAATCTCATCCAAAGGCAACCTCATAGAAACATCCAGAATAATATTTGTCCAAATACCTGGGCATCATGGCCCAGCCGAGTTGACACATAAAATTAACCATCACAGGCACCCTAGACTGTTGTATTCCCCCTGTAGCCTTCCTGTATGTGTCTGCCCTTGTTTCTGGAAAGCTCACAGGGCTTGACTGTCTTCAGTCAAACCAGGCTCGGGTCCAGTGCTGGCCTCTGATGTGGGCTTGGAATGATGTGTGCAGCCCTGGCTCTTGTCCAGGGACTGGATAATCTAGGTGGTTGGTTAAACTAACATGAAAATTATTTGGTGCTACAGTGGTTAATGGCAGTAGGAATTCACTGGAAAGTGAGGCCAGTGTGGGCTGGCCATCCCTCCACATGAACCCGTACCCTTTGGGCTCCACAAGTCACTGGGACCCCTGGAAAAATCAGACCCCTGGATTATTAGACTGTTGCTGAGAAAAATGATATATATGGTGAGGGAACCTGTTTGCCTCTCTCTGGCTCACAGAAAATTCATGGTTCAGACACCTTTGAAGCGTTACACTCAGAAGGAAGCTAAGTGGCAGATTATTTTACAGTCACTTTTCTGTGACAGAAAAGACTAATGCATGTTTTTACCCTAGGTGGCAACTTAATACAAGGAACCTTCCTATCAGTGCCCTCGGGCCAAGAGATAATAACGTATTTTGGATGTTGACAAGGAGGGAAGTTAGACAAGTTCGTCCTTTGGCGCTCAAGCCACCCTTGGAACTTGTGTCTTATGATCTGATTCTTGGTGATTTTTGCAGAGGATGTTGTTTTGTTCCTAGTGGCTCATAGTAGCATTTCAGGATAAGACAGGGATCCTTCCTCATTTAAAACCCAGTCATCTTGGTCTGTTTCCAGCAGAGGCACTATTCCTCTCTCCCACTCACACTGGATGTTTGGGCACAGCAGACTTGCAGGTGAATTACAGCATTCCCTTAACTACCCACCTTCCTTAGCCACCTCTTTGCCCCCCTGCTGGGACCATGATCATTTTCCATTGCTTTGATCCGAGTTTTCTCTAGTTCATTTTTAAGGTGTAGCATCTTTTGCTTCTATTATACTTTTGTGTTAGAGATTGAGCAGCATAAACAGCCCTGATTGAAAAATCAAAGCCCGGTTGGACTTTGATTCCTTTTTCTACCAGGGCAAGCAGTTTGCAAATGGCTGTGAACAGGTCACAGTCAGGGAGTAGAAAAAAACTTCTGAAGTTTTCTAAAAGCGACAGAAGACAATTCACAAGTGTCTTTAAAGAGGATACAAAGGAAACCAGGAGAGAAGCAGTTGATTTCCAGTGAAAAATCAAAGGATATTACATGGTGCCACAGAATTCCTATTAACCTTAATCTATTACTGTATTTCTTGACTTCTTTTTTTTAAATAAGAACTGTGTCATTAATGGGCATCACTATTTTATATGAAGTTCTGTTTTTGTACGAAAAAGCATGTTCATGTCTGGAAATGTGTACTAGATGCTTGGAGTCTCCGCTAACCAGGCTTAAGGCATATGTGTGCCTATGAAGCTTATAGGACTGTAGTCCAGTTTTCTGCAAACATACTTGATCACCCACCCTTGTCAAAAAATGTATGCCTCCCATTAGATATGTATTTATTTACGAAGTATTACATCTAAAACTGATTTGATATTTTATGAACATTAATCAAATATATAGAAACAGAAAGAAATAGATTAAAAAAACAATAAACAGCCCTGATTATCTATTGCTGTATCACAAAGCAGCCTCTAACCTGACAGCGTGAAACTACAACAATCCTCACTTTTGTTCAGGAATCGGCCATGTGGGCAGGTGTATTAGTATGACGTGGCCTCACACTGAGGGTGTCTGGGGTCCTTGGGGAATCCTCTGTCTGGGACAGGCCGGGCTCCTCCCTGTCTTTGCGTCCAAACAGGCCCTCCAGCTCGGTGGCTTCCGACTTCTTAGGTGGCAGCTCAGGACTCAGGGCAAGTGTCCTGGGAACAGGAAGTGAACGTTGCTGGTTTCTTGAAACCTGGGCCTTAAATTGGCACTTTGTCACTCATATTTTAGGGCTCACAGAACACAGATTTAGGGGGAGGGGACAGAGACCCTGCCCCCTTGATGGGAGCAATAGCTAAAACCATTTTTCGTCTACCAAATAAGCCATTTATGTGTTCTATGTATATTACTGTAACCGAAATAGCCACATATCTGTTTCTTGCTCCTTTGCTTCCAGAATTTAGATCCTGTATTAGTTTCCCAGGGATGCTACAACCAAGTACCCCAAACTGGGTGACTTAAAACACATACATTTATTGTCTCACAAACTGGAGACTGGAAGTCTGAAATCATGGTGTCTGCAAGGTTGGCTCCTTCTGGAGCCTCTGAGGGAGCCTGTAATTCCGTGCCGGTCTCCCGGCTTTGGTGGTTGCCAGCAATCCTTGGCTTGTAGGTGCATCCTTCCACTTTCTGGCTCCTTCATCCTGTGGCCTTCTCCCCACGTCTCTACCTCTTTCCCCCTCTTATAAGGCTACTAGTTATTGAATTTATGGTCCACCCTAGTCCAGCATGACCTCATCTTAACTAATTACAGTTGCAAAGACCCTATCTCCAAATAAGGTCACATTCTGAGGTTCCAGTGGACTTGAATTTTGAGGAGCACCATTGAACTCAGTACAGAAGACCCCCATGAAGTTAAGCTCTTTTATGTCACAACACTTGAAGACTATTCTTCCATTTGTCAATGTGTGATAGTGATTTCGTACAAAGAGTTGTCTATATGGGCTTTAAGCTCTTGGGTTTGTTTTTCAACATGGCAGGCCTGGCTTGGAACCATAGTTCTCTTGACCTCACATATGGGGTGCCTGGGATAGGTCTGGGCCAGGTGGAGTTTGTCAGGCCCCGGGCAAAAGTTGCCTTGCCCCTGGGGTTCTTGCCTGTGCCATGAAGTGAGGGGAGGCTTTGAGGGTAGGATGGCTGATGGGACCAGGCTCTGTTGGAGATTCCGGCTCCGGCTTATTGAAGCCTTGGACAGTGGCAAGGCCCAGCATGTGTGCTCAGGGCGTTCCTTCTTTGTCCTGATTCTTCATGCGGACAGTGGGGTTCAGTACGTACATGCATCCCTACTGCAGGGAGCTCACGCCTATCAGATGCTAATGTGTGTCTTCTGCATCCTGGCACTGTCAGATGGGTTTCATTCCCACTGTACAGATGAGGACACGAGGCCTCAAGGGCCCAGCCGTGTGCTCAGCTCCTTCAGAGAAGCAGCTGTGCCAGAATTGGGGCCCACGGAAGCCTCATCCTGGAGCCCTCCCGCAGCCAGGCACACAGAGTCATCTGCGCATGCTCCTTGGCGCCGCCCACAGCCTTGGAATCATGCCTGTGTTTCTACTTAGCGACAGGGCAGGTATAGCGCTCACAGCACCTAGACAGCTTGGCTCAGATACCTTCTTTTACGTGTCATTCCCAGCTTACAGTTGGTGCTAAAGGCAACGACAGGAAGTTTGAATTTTTGTAGCTTTGAGGTATATTAACACTTTGTCCCACATGTCATTTCATAGAGAAAAAAACTGCCTGTGTAGGTGATAAGTAAGTGGTATAGGCTGTGGGGCTGGTGGACAGCCTTGTGAGGGCGTGGGTCTCTGTTCTGGGCCCGTGAGCTGCTCTGTGACCCTTGGGTGGGTTATCTGACCTTTGCCCCCACCTGTGAAATGAACGCACCAGGCTGGGTCGCCAGCTCAAAGATGCTTTGGTCGTTTATAAATCAGAACTCGATGTCACAGTGAAAAGGACATGATAGGATTTCTTTCTGAAGGTTGTTCATCCCTCTATTTTACTTTCATTCTTTGATGTCTACTCTCCCCAGTGCAAGAATATAGTCTTAAAATAGGTCTGTGAAGAAACATTTCTGTATTTTCATTTACAGAGAAATTCCTTATATAATATATTCTTTATTCCTTGTATTGGAGAGATCCAATGTAAAACATATGTGATTTACACAGGTTGTCCACAAGGGATGAAATAAGAATCCTAAAAGTAAACAAAAACTTCTGCCCTATATTTAGGGAGAAAAAAAAAAGAAATTACATCATTTTAGTACAAATTTTTATCTCCAACATAAATATAATTGTCCTTCTGACATGCTATTGGGTAAATGTTTTTTTTTTTTTTTTTTTGCCTGTTGTGTAAACTGTTCCAAACATACCTCAGAATAAACATCTATCAGCTTAACACTCAGGAGATGAGAAGGTAAGGTGAAGATTTCTCACTGGCAGAGAAATTATCACAGGAAGCCATGTTATTTAGAATTTACTAACATTGGGGCACGTAAATCACAGCAATAATACTTCATAATTACACGGCACCTTTCATTTGAGATTCTAGAGAGAATTTACAGACCAAGTTGGGAGCTGTGACAGTCGTGTTAAACTTTGTGCTTGGAAGGAACTGATAGATATAATTCAAGAACCAGAATCTAGATACCAGGGAAGGTGCTCTCCAGCCCTGCCAATGGGGAGGTGAGCCAGGTATTGAGTTGTGTTGGTTATAATAATCTTGCCACTTGAGATTGGCAGTTATCTACTTTTGTTCAGAGGTAACTTCCATGTTAACTCTATTTTGTTAAACAGATTAGAGTTTTGAATTGCTAGTAAGTACACAGGAGATCAGAAGGGACCTGTGTGTCTGTGGAGATGGGTGTTGGCCATCCGTTGACAAAGGGCTTTCTTTCTTTTTTTTTCTTAAATTAAAGTATAGTTGATTTACAACGTTGTGTTAACTTCTGCTGTACAGCAAAGTGATTCAGTTATACATATATATATATATATATATATACACACATTCTTTTTGATATTCTTTTCCATTATGTTTATCACAGGGTATTGAATATAGTTCCCTGTGCTATACAGGAGGACCTTGTTGTTTATCCATTCTATATACTAAAAGCTTACATCTGCTAACCCCAGCCTCCCACTCCATCCCTCCCCCAACTCCCTCCCCCTCGGCAATCACAAGTTTGTTCTCTATGTCTGTGAGTCTGTTTCTGTTTCATAGATAGGTTCATTTATGCCATGTTTTAGATTCCACATATAAGTGATATCATATGGTATCTGTCTTTTCTCTTTCTGACTTACTTCACTTAGTATGATCATCTCTAGGTCCATCCATGTTGCTGCAAATGGCATCATTTCATTCTTTTTTTATGGCTGCGTAGCATTCCATTGTACCACATCCACATCCATTCATCTGTCGATGGACATTTACATTGTTTCCATGTCTTGGCTATTGTGAATAGTGCTGCTAGGAATATAGGGGTGCGTGTATCTTTTCGAAAAGATAGAGTTTTGCCGGGATATATGCCCAGGAGTGGGATTGCTGGGTCATATGGCAACTCTATTATCAGTTTTCTGAGGAACCTCCATGCTGTTTTCCACAGTTGCTGCACCCATTACATTCCCACCAACAGTGCAGGAGGGTTCAACAAAGGGCTTCCTGCCTCCCCTTTACCAGCCTGCTGCCCTGACCAAAGGCAGCCGCCGCCATTAGCCTCTTGTGTGCTCTATACATGTGTCGGCATGTATGTTTTATGTACCTGTACGTATATGTATAAAATATTCTTATTTTTAAAACAATAGTCTTGTTTTAAAAAACACCAACTGTAGTGTATTATACACATTGGTATGTACTTGTTATATTCTGTTATGAACTTTGCTTCTTTCTCTTGGAAATGGCTCCTTGTCGATCACATAAGAATTCTTTCTCTGTTTGATATCAACAGAGTGCTCTTCTGTACAGATAAACCATGGTACGCTTCAAGACTCCTCTCTTTCAGAACTGCTACGGGCCAAAATTCCATGTGTGATCTTTTGGGCTGTGCACAGGCAATTACGAGGGCTTTACCTGGCAGACCTCATAAGGAAAGCTGCCCTCCTGGGACCAGACTGGATGTGGGATCTGGAGGGAGTTACAGTCCCATGCTCTTCCGTGCGTCTGCATTGCTAGCCTTGGCGCCTCTCTCCGAGGCCTCGTTATCCAAGGGCCCTGGCCAAGACCCTTCCCCGGCACCTCTGCTGACATCTTGTGAGAGGAGGGGGCTCAAAGACACTTTTCTCCACTCTCAGTCCTCAGTACTTTCCCCTTTGTAGCCCTCTCCCCTCTCCCTCGTCAGCGAGAGGATCGCCTCCCTGTCACACCCACCCATAGATCTGACCCTCCCTCACCTTCTGCTGTTTCGTAGGGGAAAATGACACCTTTTCCCTGTTCTGCCTCTTGCTTACACAGTAGTCCTTCTGTATCAGCAGGAGATTGGGTCCAGGACCTGCTGCAGATACCAAAATCTGTGGATGCTTACGGCCCTTGGTTGGCCCTCGGTATTCGCGGGTTCCGCATCCGTGGCTTCACCCAACCACGCGTGGAGTACTATTTACGATCTGCTGTTGGTTGAATCTGCAGATGGGGAGGCAGTACTATCACAGTAAGTAAATAAAGGCTTAATTGTTAGTTTCAGTTTGGCTTCTTGTCCTAATTGACGTCCTCCTCACCAGGCAACTCAAGCTCTTGACACTTTTAAGGAACAATTTACAGTATTTCTGATTTTTTACTGTTATAAACAACACTGTAAGGCAGCGGTCCCCAACCTTTTTGGCACCAGGGACCGGTTTCGTGGAGGACAATTTTTCCATGGACTGGGGCGGGGAGGAATGGTTTCAGGATGATTCAAGCACATTACATTTACTGTGCACTTTATTTCTATTATTATTACATTGTAATATATAATGAAATAATTATTCAGCTCACCATAATGCAGAATCAGTGGGGGCCCTGAGCTTGTTTTCACTTGCCACTCACTGATAGGGTTTTGATATGAGTCTGCAAGCAATTGATTTATTATGGTCTCTGTGCAGTCAGACCTCTCTGCTAATGATAATCTGTATCTGCAGCCGCTCCCCAGCACTAGCATCACCGCCTCAGCTCCACCTCAGGTCATCAGGCATTAGATTTTCATAAGGAACACGCAACCTAGATCCCTCGCGTGCACAGTTCACAGTAGCGTTCGTGCTCCTATGAGAATCTGATGCCACCACTGATCTGACAGGAGGCGGAGCTCGGGTGGTAATGCGAGTGATGGGGAACAGCTGTAAATACAGATGAAGCTTCACTTGCTTGCCCGCCATTCACCTCCTGCTGTGTGGCCCGGTTCCTAACAGGCCATGGACTGCTACCAGTCTGTGGCCCGGGGGTTGGGGACCCCTGCTATAGGGAATATCTGTGCCTGTGTGCTGTTTAATAAAAGGAAGGATTGTGGATGGAGAATTGCTTGATGGAACCATTTATACAACCCCCAGTGATGTTAGGGAGAGGAAGTTTCTCTACACCTTTGTGGACTCCCTGGGTTTTCAAACCTTTTGCATTTGCCATTTGGCTAGAAGGAAAACGGTATCTCAGAATTTTAATGTTATTTTAAGTGAGGCTGAGTATCATTTCATATTTATAAGAGTGGTTCATGTTTTTTGCCCATTTTTGTTTAGTAGGTATTCCTTATTTTGTTGATTTCTAGGAGTTTTTTTATATATTAAGGAGATTCACCTTTCCTAACTTGTCAGTTGTCCTTTATTTAGGGTGTTTTATTCTGTGTTGAAATTTTTTATTTTTATGTGGTCAAGTTACCAATCTTTAAGGATTTGGAGTTCTGTATCATACATAATTAGAAAAGTTGTTTTCCACTCCAGTATTATTTAAAAAGCACCCATATTTAAAAAAATGTTATAGTTTCATTTTTTAAACAGCATTATTGAAATATATTCCATACCATAAAATTCACTCATTTTAAGTTTTTTTTGTCTTTTTTAACAGCTTTATTGAGATATAATTCATATACTATATAATTTGCCAATTTAAGGTATAAAAATCAGTGACTTTTAGTATATTCACAGATATGTGTAACCATCACCATAGTCATAGTCACATGCGCCTCGGCATGTGGGATATTCCCAGACCAGGGCTTGAACCCTTGTCCCCTGCATTGGCAGGCGGATTCTTAACCACTGCGCCACCAGGGAAGTCCCGCACATTTTGTTTTTACATTCATCAGCTGATGGACATTTGGGTTGTTTCCATATTTTGGCCATTATTAATAATGCTACTGTAAACATTTATGTACAAGTTTTTGTGTGGACATATGCTTTCATTTCTCTTGGGTATATACCTAGGAGTAGAATTGTTGGGTCATGTGGTAATGACTCATTTGAAGTTTACAGTTCAATGAGGTTTAGCGAATCTTTATAGTTGTGCAGTATGGCCACCGTCCAGCTTTAGAACACTTCCATTGCTGTTTTATTTTTATGTTTTAAGTATTTCAAAAATTTGTTCTGTTTTTGTATTTGAATTTTTGTTTGATATGGAATTTATTTGGTGCACAGAGTGAGAACAGCATCCATTTGCATTTTTTTCTTTGTGCCTATTTATTTTTCCAACACCGTTTATGGAATAGTCCATAATTTTTCTACTGATACGGCAGTGCCACCTAAACTGCATACTAAGTTAAGTGTTTGGGTCTGTCTCTGTTCTTTCTTTTCTTTCTTGTTGATTTGTCAGCCTGTTAATGTGCCAGGACTATAATATTTTATGTACTGCCACTTTAGAATATGCTTTAGTATCTGATGAGGCCAGCACACCTTAGCCACATTTTATTTCAGCCATTCCTGGATGATTGTTTCCGTAAGAACTTTAGAAACAGCTTGTTTAATTTTTAAAAACTCCACGGCCGCCATCACCTTATGGGCTTTTTTATTAGGCTTGCATTAAAGTTATACATTCCTTGAGAATTGATATCTGAATGATATCCTTTTCAAGAATCAGGGCATAGTTATTCATCTTTCACCTCACTTCAGCATTCTTTTGTGTCCCTCAGGAGAATTAAAGTAACATTTTTTTGGCCTCTTAGCTTGTGGGATCTCAGTTCCCCAACCAGGGATCGAGCCCCGGCCCTTGGCAGTGAAAGGGTGGAGTCCTAACCACTGGACTGCCGGGGAATTCCCCCTACATGGTCCTTTTAATTGCTGAGTATCTTGTCCCTTTTATTGCTACTGCAAATGGATTTTTTTCATTTATATTTTATAACTGATTGGGCGACTTGATTCGGTGGCTTGTAAATAAGGAGGCTGTTTTCTGTGGGTTGAATTTATTCCCAGAAATCTAAATACCTTGTGTCATTTTGTTTGTTGTAGTTTCTCTGTTGATCTTCTCTGGTTTTGCAGGTGTACAGTCTTATCTGTTACAAATAGTGATCATTCACCTCCTTCTTGATTTTTAAAATTTTTTTTTAATTAATTAAATTTATTTTTGTGTTGTCTGTGTTGGGTCTTCGTTGCTGTGCGCGGGCTTTCTCTAGTTGCGGCAAGCGGGGGCAACTCTTCGTTGCGGTGCGCAGGCTTCTCGTTGTGGTGGCTTCTCTTGTTGCGGAGTGCGGGCTCTAGGCGCGCGGGCTTCAGTAGTTGTGGCATGCAGGCTCAGTAGCTGTGGCTTGCGGGCTCTAGAACGCAGGCTCAGTAGTTGTGGCGCACGGGCTTAGTTGCTCCGTGGCCTGTGGGATCTTCCCGGGCCAGGGCTCGAACCTGTGTCCCCTGCATTAGCAGGCGGATTCTTAACCACTGTGCCACCAGGGATAATTGTGTTGGCTAGTGTATCCAGACAAATTTTTTTTAAAATTGTGGTATAGTTGATTTACATTATCATGTTAGTTTCAGGTATACAGCATGGTGATTCAGATATATACATATATATATATAAAATTTATTATTTTTCAGATTATTTTCCCTTATCGGTTATTACAAAATATTGAGTATAGTTCCCTGTGCTATACAGTAGGTCCTTATTGTTTATCTATTTTATATATAGTAGTGTGTATATGTTAATCCCAACCTCCTAATTTATCCCTAAACAAATTTAAATTGTAGTGGTTATGGTGATAGTTTGTGCCTTCGTCCTCATTTTATTCAGAATGCTTCTAGTTTCCCCATTAAGCATGAAATACATGTATATGTGTTATATATAAAGTATGTTATATATAATACATATATATTATAGAAAGCATATTATATGTAATATATATAATATGTATTATATAGTATATATCATATAATGTATGTATAAAATATATTTAAAAATGTATATATACATTAGGGCTTCCCTTGCGGCGCAGTGGTTGAGAGTCTGCCTGCCGCCCTGGACTGGGAGGATCCCACATGCCGCGGAGCGGCTGGGCCCGTGAGCCATGGCCGCTGAGCCTGCGCGTCCGGAGCCTGTGCTCCGCAACAGGAGAGGCCACAACAGTGAGAGGCCCGTGTACTGCAAAAAAAAAAAAAAAAAAAAAAAAATATATATATATATATATACACACACATTATTAAGAGCGTTTTAGAAATCTAGAAGAGATATTAATTTGCCCATTTGATCAATATTATTGCAGGTCTAAGATGTTCCAGGAAGGATTCTAGTTCTGAGGATATAGTAGGAAGTTAAACAGAGACAAAGCCTTTGTTGTCACGAAGGTCAAAGTCTAGTGGGACAGACAGGAAAGAAATCAAATAATTAATAAATGTCGGGTTCTATGAAGTCAAGCGAGGAGAGAGAGAGGGAATAATATGGTGAATTTAGTTAGGCCAGTCAGAAAGGGATTTAGAATTGTTTCAGGTGTCTTTTCATTAGCTTTATCTTTTTCTTTTTATTTAATTTGAAATTCTGGGTACACTTGCCCCCGTCCCAGTCTCTAGCATTTTCGCCGGGGCTCTGGGGACTTCAGAGCAAACCCAGCGCGAGTGATGTACCCTCTCAATCCACTGGTTGGTATTTGCTTGTGCTCAGCTTATTTCTAGGATACTGATTGTTTAAGAAATGAACTGAATTCGTTAGAGAGTGGGGTAATATGTCACTACATTCCGGGATCACAGTCTGCAAACTCCGCCACCCACAAGACCTCGGGGGCCCTGGAGCTTCCCTGGCCACCAGCCCTCCCGTGTTGCTCGGGCCGCTCCCAGGTGGCTTCTGTGTTCCCTCTCCTCTCCCTGCTGGCTGCTGGATGCCTACCTTTGCCTTTTCTCCTGGCTCCTCCCTCTTTCAACTTCCGGTCAGACCTGCTGGGATGACAGGAGTAAAATGGGAATGATTTTAGGCTTACAGGGTGAGTGTGGAATCTTGGCTATTTTTCTTCTCAGGGATCCAGCAGGCTGTAGGTGACTGATCCTGGGTGACACTAAGGTTATTGTAGCTAGTTGTTCATTTGACAAAATCAGAATAGAACTGTGGACTGTGGAACTGTCTTCATGCTATGTAATTCCACCCCCTTTTTAAATTGAGGTATAATTGACATATAACATTATATTAGTTTCAGGTGTACAGTATAGTAATTCCATATTTGTATTGTGAAATGATCACCACAATAAGTCTAGTTAACATCCGTCCCCATACATAATTACAAATTTTTTTTCTTATGGTGAGAACTTTTAAGATTTACCCTTTCAGCAACTTTCAAATATGCAAGACAGTATTATTAACTCTAGTCACCGGGTTGTACATTACATCTCCATGACTTATTTATTTTGTGACTCCAAGTTTGTACCTTTTGACCCCCTTCATCCATCCCCGCCCCACCGCCTTTAGCAACCACCAGTCTGTTCTCTGCATTTATGAGTGTTGGAGGATGGAGGGAATGAAAAGTGCCCACTGAACTGAGAAGGCATCTTGAGACAGAAGAATGAGGCAGGCAGCTCCATGTTATTAATAGACCAGTTTATTACAGGATAACTTACAGTGTGGGATCTGGATCAGGACAGCAACCTGGAAGCATTCGCAGCTGCATTCCACACCTCCGAGGGGACATTGGGACAGTTTTATAGTTAACCTAGGGTATGGGGGTGGGTGCTCAGAAACAGGACGTGCCTTCCTAAGTCAAGTTTATGAATGGGTAACTGGTTTCGTGGGTGCCTGGAATGTCAGTGAAGGTCTTCATCATTGTTTGGGGACTAACAGAGCATGGAGGCCACCTGGTCCTAATGATTATTAAACAATGTCTCTTAACTAGAAAGGCCCTGATGACAGAGAGGCGATTTACTGCACAGTACGGTCCTGGGTAGGGTCAGCGGGAGAACAGGAGGAGCTGCACGGGCCAAGATGGCGTCAGTTATGCTAACAGCCATACAATGAGCTTGGTGTGTTTTTTCCTTTCTTTAAGAATCCACATGTAAGTGAGATCATGTGGTACTTCTCTTTGTCTGTCTGATTTATTTCATTTAGCATAATGCCCTGTGTGATGTTCTTTATACAAAACGATAAGTTTATTAATGCATCATGATATCATGGCCCAGCATCTGTATTCTACTTCTTAAGTATTTTCCGTTTCTTAAATAATTTCATATTTCTTACAGAGTCCTCAGTGCCTGTGTCCTTGAGGCATTTGGTTCTAAATTCAGACAAACCATATCTCACTCACCACCTCCACCATCACTGCTCTGGTCCAAACCACCATCATCTTACCTTCTAACTCTCCCTTCTCCTGCCCTTGGCCCCCACCCGGTAGCCAGAGTGATCTTTTCATGGCCATGTCAGATCATGCAACTGTTGAAGAGCTGTGATGGATTTCCACTGTACCTACAGTAAAACCCCCTATCTGATCTGTGGCCCCAAGCTCTATATGTCCAGGTCCTTGGCTGTGTGTTTCCTCATTTCTCAGACCTTTTTCACCCTCCCCTTTCCTGGGTTCCAGCCGCCTGGCTGCTGCTGTTCCTGAGCCCAGACACCCCCCATTTCGGGGCTAAAAGCATGTAGGACTGAGCACTGGGTGATGGTGGGAGAATGAAGCATGCGAGGCAAGTTACAGTCACGTTGATTAATTTTCTTTCAGCTCATAACAAGAATCACTTCTGTATTTAGTTAGCACTGTGGGCTTCTGGAAAGGCACCCTATAGATGAGGGACCAGGGGACGTGGCCAGGTTTAGTAGGTACCTCTCTGGTGCGTACAGACCTCAGTCACATCCTCATGTGCAGAGAGAGTGAGCGAATCCCCAGAAAGGCTCAATGTCTGTCGTACTTTGGCTGATTGGGGATTTTGTTTGAAAGTTCATCTGAAAGGAGGAGTCTGAAATACCTTGCCTGAAATCACTTGCCTAGTTCACTTTTAAAGAGAATAGAAACCCATGCTGATTCATTTAAAGCATGAGTGAACGATGTCTTAAAGCTGAGAATGATTCAGCAGACCCTGTACACATTTTAGATTAAATAATAATAATTATTATTATTATGAATTTCGTCAGTGATGTAGAAAACCAGAAGGAAAGTTGGGCATGATAGTGGAGATGTTAAAGTCATCAGGCAGTAAGATGCTCCTCTGGGCATAGTTTGCTTGTTCGAATTAAAATCTGAATCATTCCACTGAGCAGACACACAAAGTGAGAACCTTGATCCTTTAAACAGCCCCAATAAATTGCAGAACACAGCAGATCAGGTAGTTGGGAAAGTGAAGTGTTATTAAAGTGGAATAACCTCTGAAACAGCTTCATTTAGATCACTAATGTTGCTGTTGATTGCTTTGGCAGTCAGCACTTTGAGTGTGGGTAGAATTGCCCTGAGTCCTTATGAAGTGCCTTCGGTGGGCTCTGTCCACCATGGGGTTGGGGTGCTTGCTGGGAAAATGGCAAGTAATTTGGGGGTAAATAATTCTGCTTGTTAAGATGAAGAGCTTCAAGGTGTGGTTTTTTTTTGGTTATTCGTTTTTTTTTTTTTTGCTCTTCTGTCCCAAAGTATGATTTCTAGTTAGTGGATCACAATTTGCTCTTTTGCTAATTGAAATGACCTCTCTGTTTACCCTAGAGGCTGAGACATTTGCTAATGAAGAACTTGAACTTGTCACTCAGTCCTACTGGCTTTGCATCTTGGCTCCTGACTTGCTGAGTAACCTTAGGCAGGGTCTTTAACCTCTTCCTGCCTCATTTTCCTAATCTGTATAATGGGGGTAATATCAGAATTATCAGGACCAAAAATCCATTATTTTGAGAGTATTGGGTTATAAACCTTAGAATAAAATAAGTATCCATGATTCGTGCTGCTGTAAATAAATAACTGAATAAACAAACAAATGGGGCAGAAGGAACAGCTCTTCCTTATGTAGAATTCCAATTAATAAATGCAGAAAGAATGAGCAATAGAAGATCACTACTGGGCACCATAATAATCATTGTTGCAGGCAAGAACTATCAAATTATACTAAAATTAGTGAAGGTATGATGAGAAACAGGATATTTCCATAATCTCAAATTATCTCCCCATAAGAGACTTAATAATTAAAAAGAAAAAATAGTACTTGATAGCAGAGTGACACAGCAGACACCACCGTGACTGAGTGATCAAAGTTAACATCACCAGTAATAAGATGTCCCGAACCCCCAAATATGATGCATTGAGAAGGCACAATGGCACGTCTGTGGTATTCTTGCCAAAAATGCATCTAATAACCTCACTGTAATCATTAGAAAACCAGAGGGACATTTTGAAAATAACTGGCCTGGACTTTTCAAAAGTATCACAGGTTAGAGGAAGTGAAGAGAGCTGTTGGCTAAATGCGATACGGGATCCCGGATCCTGGACCAGGAAAAAAGAACTGAATGGGAAAGCTGGTGAAATGCAAACAGGTGTGAAAATTCAGGTGCTAGCCATGTATCAGTGTGAATTTCCTAGCGTTGCTAATTGTGCTGCTTTTATGTAAAGTGTTAACCATAGGGGAAGCTTGGTGAAAGGTATATAGAAACTCTCTACAATTTTTGCAACTTTTCTGTAAGTCTAGAATTATTTCAAAATAACATGTTTTACAAAATCCATTATGCATGTGAAGCACCGGACAGAGTGTCTGAGGAAACACAACAGTGATTGCTGATGCTGCTTTTGGTTTGGAGGAAGGTGGTTACAGATGTTGCCGGTTCTGCCAGGGACTCAGCGTGGCTCTGTGACATGGAGAAAATGTCCTTCTGTTTTGTCATAGGGTTACAGGCTTGGGCTGTGGTGTCCCTTGACGTGGTGTCCCTTGTGATATCCCTTGGCTATCACTGACCCTCCCTGGAAAAGCTGAGGCCATCAGGCTGACCTTAGGCCAGCAGTGCCACTCTGCAAGAAGAAGGGCTATAGCTGGTCACTGGTCCAGTGGAGCTTTTCTTGAAAGCTGGGAGTGGGACCACCAGAACCTGCTTCCTCATTGCCTTCTTCCTATGTCAGCATCATATCTGGGTGGCAGCTGGTGTTTATAGACAACTCTCATTGATTCAGGAAAAAGCATTTGGGGGGGATGCTCACGGAGTCATGTACGATTTTAGGAAATCCATTTTGTAGACTGGAAGAGTGTATTAGTCAAGCCCGGAGGCTGTAACAAAGAGACCCCAAATACCATAGTTTAAATAAGGTCCAAGTTTGTTCTCTCTTAGAGGGTCCAGAGGTTACCAACTGGAGCTGGCCGGGTGGCTCTTTGATCATCAGCACAGGCCGGCTCTCCAGTTGTTACTTTTTCCAGCTTGTGGGAAAGGAAGGGAGGGGCCTGGGCTCTGAGTTGGCTTTATGGTGAGATGGAGAATGTAGACCTTTTGCCTCTGCTTATGAATCATGTGCAGGAACTTGATGGCGTGGTCATGCCTCTCATGCGAGTGAGGCTGACAATACGGTCCCCAGCTGGGCAGCCAAATGCCCTGCTGAAGCCAAGGGAGGAGGCAAGGGGGGATGGATACCAGGGGAGCGGCAGCATCTTGCCCTAGAGCCCCTTCTGCTCTCTTGGTCAAATTCAGAGAAGTCTTTGTAGAGCAGCTTGAAAAGTGTTCCCCACGCCTGCAGCCCTGCCCTTTGCTACCAGTCTGCAGGTAAGGTCTAGGCTCTTACAAGCAGAGGGGGTGATAATCGGATCATAACCCCGTGGCATGAGAAATTGATACGGATTTCCTGGCATAACACACCACCGAGGGCATTCATGGCTCTTAGGTATCTAAGCTGCTCCTTTTCTTTCCTTGTGATGGAATTATGTTTGCTGTCAGGTGAGAAGCCAGGATCTGTAGAGCTATTGAAGGTGGGAGGTGGCAGGAGGCTAGAATCCACCCTCTCAGATGGGGCCAAGGTCCCCTTTTCACATCTCATCTGTCCTTCCTCCACATACGTGATGCTAAGAGCAGCTGTTCACTGTAGGAAACTTTCTGAGACTCGGGGACCATAGCAGCCCCATCACCGCACTGCAGAGATACCATGCCGCCTTGTGTGGACCAGTTTAGTTCTACCTAGAGAGTCCCCATCCTATGATCCTGGAAGGTTGCTGGTCCTCATGCCTGACACCCAACATCCAGGGACCTGAAAGAAGTTTGCGGTGGCGGGGCCCTAAACCCCTGACTCCTACCCCCTTGGAGACATCCTAGCTCTGAGAATATCAGCAAGGTTATCTTTATCTAGGAAGAACAGAACATTTGAGAGGTTAACTTTTTCTCTTTTCTTGGTGAGAGAACAGTAAAGCATTATATTGTCGCTGAATTAAAATCTAAGAAGATAAAGCCTGAAACACAGTCCCTGTTGTAGGCGTTTTTCAGAAAAGCTTCAGAGAGAAAGCCAAAGGACGTTACAAACTGAATAATTCTGATAACACTTTTCTTCTTAGGGACTCATATAATTTCGAAGTTTCCTTCACTGTTATCAGTACAGTTTTCTTTTTAAAATAAAATTTAAACGTGTACCATAAGTTTTTATAGCATACTGAACTTCACGGTGTAGCTATGAATTTTAACTTGCCCCAAAATATGGCTCATTAAACGCCTTTTCTTGCCATCAACCGCATGATTTTATGCTGATTGTTTATCCCTGTAAGCAGTGGTGTTTTACCTAGTTATTTGCTTTCAGTGAAGGAAGGTGGTTGGAAGGATGGAGAAGGAAAGCACCTCTTCGGGAGAAGGGTTATTAGCAGGAGTTGATGGTCTGTGGGCTGAAGCTCTCCTTGTTAGGATGCCCAGGAGGGGCTGGAACGCACACTCTTTGATGACCCCATCAGCCCTGCAGCAGGCTGGTGTCAGCACTGGGCCTGGTGGCTTACTGAGACTCGTCATTAAAACTTCTCTCCCCTCCCCGAGATGAGCTTCACTTTTACCCGAGTGTAATGGAGACAGCAGGGTACAACCATCTTGAAGTGAAATGTTGCTGCCTGCCGGTGGTAGACCAGCATGAGTTCATTGACCTGGACTGTGATTGAGGATTTTTTTTATTTTTTTAAAAATTTTATTGGAGTATAGTTTACAGTGTTGTGTTAGTTTCAGGTGTACAGCAAAGTGGTTCAGATATACATATGTTCATTCTTTTCAGATTCTTTTCTCATATAGGTTATTACAGAATATTGAGTAGAGTTCCCTGTGCTATACATTAGATCCTTGTTGATTATCTACCTTATATATAGTAGTGTGTGTATGCCAATCCCAAGCTCCTGATTTATCCCTCCCCCCATGTTTCTCCTTTAGTAACCATAAGTTTGTTTTCTAAGTCTGTGAGTCTGTCTCTGTTTTGTAAACAAGTTCATCTGTATCATTTTTTTAAAAATTAGATTCCACATATGAGTGATATCATATGATATTTGTCTTTCTTGGTCTGACTTCACTTAGCGTGATCATCACTAGGTCCATCCATGTTGCTGCAAATGGCATTATTTCATTCTTTTTTATGGCTGAGTAATATTCCATTGTATATATGTACCACATCTTCTTTATCTATTTGTCTGTCGATGGACATTTAAGTACAGCAGAGAATGTGGGGAGATGGTCTGTTTTAGAAACATCTGTGGTTTCTACACAAGAGTACGTGGCCCCTGAAGCCATGTCATCAACATGATACAAGTTCATGTGAGAAGTTGGACAATCCCTAAGATCATTTTCTTCTCAGAGCGTCTTGTCCTTTTACCCACTGGCCAAACTGAACCCAGACAGAGAGTATTAAATGTGCACCTTTCACTTGTAAGATTCTGAAGGTGCTGCACTGGATTCGTGGGATTTGGAGCAAGCAACTTCTGTTCCTGGTCCCTTCATTTTCTTACCTGGTAAAGGAGGTTGATCGATGGTTTCTGCCATAATTTCTGGAGTGTTCACCATGTACCAGGCACTGTGCTGAGTACTCATTCATCTTCACCAACAGCTCTGTGAGCTCTGCCCCGTTATGGTCATCATCTTACAAATGCGGTGCTGGAGACACAGAGGGTAACTTGTCCAAGGTCAGATAGATGACAGATGTGAGGCTGGAATCCAGACTGGCCCATCAACTCCCCACTCTCTGAGTCGTGCCTATGCTTTAGTCTTCTTCTCTCTCTTGGCGTATCTGAAAATCAGATCCAGAGGGTTTGCCTGGCAGACAAACCCCCATGAAGAATCAGATGAGATCTAGTCCTGGAAGGGCCTTGGGTGTAAAAGACTGACTGACGTCTGCCTTAGAGTGACAGTTTTCTGCACTCCAGATTCAAACTGTATAGAGGACTTGAAGAAACCTGTTTTCTAACATTAAATAAAAGCTTACTTAGGGACTTCCCTGGTGGCACAGTGGTTAAGAATCCGCCTGCCAATGCAGGGGACACGGGTTCGAGCCCTGGTCCGGGAAGATCCCACATGCCGCGGAGCAACTAAGCCCCTGCGCCACAACTACTGAGCCTGCGCTCTAAAGACCACAAGCCACAACTACTGAAGCCCGCCTGCCTAGAGCCGGTGCTCAGCAACAAGAGAAGCCACCGCAGTGAGAAGCCCATGCACTGCAACAAAGAGTAGCCTGCACGCAGCAACAAAGACCTAGTGCAGCCAAAAAAAAAAAAAACTTGCTTAGTTGCAACTGAGTATGGCCTTGGGGGGCAGGGGGAGGGGCAGTTAGGTTATCATGGTCCAATAGAAATATAATGGAAGCCACATATGTAATCCAAATTTTTCTTTAGCCATGTTAAAGGTAATAAGAAACATGTCAAATTAATTTTAACATATTTAACTCAGTATATTCAAAATTTTACGATTTCAACATGTGATCAATATGAAAACATAATGAGATACCTTATATTTTTTTCCATATCAAGTCTTTGCAATTCAGTGAGCGTTTTACACACACTGCACATGTCCCAGCTGGGTCTGGTCATGTTCCACATGCTTGTAGCCACTTGTGGCTAGAGGCCACTGCACTGGGTAGCCTTTATCAGTAGATGAATGTATTAAGACAGCCTTGCAGGCAGCTTCTTGGGCCTGGACCCAGAATCTGGAACAATTTGTACAAAAGTGATCATTACTGTTCCATTTTACACCGCAGCCTATGAATGTATGTGGAGTCTAGGTTGAGAGTGCTGGGTAAAACCACAGCTGTCAGTTTTGTTACTGGGTCCAAGCTTGTACTGCTTGCTGCACGACAGACCAATAAATTGAGAGACGAGTTGTTGGGGCCAAGAATAGTGACTTTATTCGGAAAGCCAGCAGACCAAGAGATGGCGGACTAGTGTCAAAGAACCATCTTCCCTGAGATAGAATTCAGGCTTCTTTTATACTAAAAGGGGAGGGGTTGTGGTTGGTTGCTGCAGACTTCTTGGTGTCCGAATCCTTTGTTCTTGCAGTTGTCAGTGGTAGGTCAGGTCACAATGTTAAACCTGCAACAAGATAAATGTTATTCATTGTCCTGCAACTTTTTATCTCTATATGAATGGAAAAATGTTAAGCCTTTAAAGGTCAGAGCCTTGAGAATGGGCTGTCCTGCATATTTCAGGCTGTAGGCAACATTCTTAACTTGTAGCCAAAGCAATAGAATACAAAGGTTAAAGTAAAAGAGACAGATCCGGGCTTCCCTGGTGGTGCAGTGGTTGAGGGTCCGCCTGCCGATGCAGGGGACACGGGTTCGTGCCCTGGTCCGGGAGGATCCCACATGCCGCGGAGCGCCTGGGCCCGTGAGCCATGGCCTCTGGGCCTGTGCGTCTGGAGCCTGTGCTCCGCAACGGGAGAGGCCACAGCGGTGAGAGGCCCGCGTACCACAAAAAAAAAAAAAAGATTAATGGGAGAAAAACAAAAGCATATGAACATGTATACCTCATGTAAACATGGGAGATAGCCAGGGGAAAATGACTCAAAGAAGTGGCTTAGAATTCTGGTTTATTCAGCATCTTCAACAGAGGACAATAAATCTGTGGAGAAATGACAGGACAAAGGAAGTCAGTTTTGGGGTTCCCAGGGCGAAGATGAAGGATAGCGAGTGAAGTTTGTTTTGTAGGTTCCTCTGGTGTCACCAGGCGGATAGGGCCTAAAGCTACCTTAGGGGGTTAACCTTTGTCCTTCTTGGTGGAGGGGGAGGAGGAACACCTTTGTAAATTTATGGCCTTCTTGGAAAACAGGAGGGCAGAGGGTTTTTCTTGTATCTGCTTCTTCCCAGTTGCCTTCAACTCATAATAATCCTTACAGCGAAGTGGCATATTTGGGGGCAACACCATCTGCTACCCTTCAGAGGCCAGGATACTGAGGAAGATGTCTGGGGTCACACAGGGTTATTGGCTTTGCTGGCTTTGTGATATATTGTATTGTGGAAAAGGCGTAAGAGACCACGCCTTTGTGTGTGTTTGATATACCCCCTTTTATGTGAGAAAATAGCTGTGACCTTTTGCAGGGTTCACAGAAACCCTAGATTGGAGAAATGGAAACGTTCTCTGAGATCAGCTGGTTCAACTTCATTTTCGCTACTGGGCCCGAGGGTCAGAGAGGTTAAATGGTTTGCACAAGGTCATAGAGGTGGGTCTCTTGCCTTGGAGCTGTTGTTTTGCTGTTACACTCGGAAGACAGTCGCAAGAATCCATGGCTTTAAGACAACACAGAGCAGAGGAAGGAAAGTCCAACTAAGTGCTAAGGATCTTACCTTTCTTCAGACATTCAGCTTGTTTCCGTGTAGCCCTGAAATTGCTGGTGAGGTTTGTGAGTCTCTCTAGAAGGAACGTGTGTGAGGATGGGAGAAAATGCTTCAGTTGGGGAGAAAAGGGGTCAGTGGCTGCTGGCAGAGATGAGGGATGAGGTTGACACCTCCTGAGTTTGGACATTGGGCGGCCTTCCTTAGCCAGGAGAGGGTCAGCTGTGAGCAGTCATTCACAGCAGGGGTTGTCAACCCTGGGGTGTTTGACAGTGCCTGGAGACATTTGCTAACTGGCACCTCGTGGGTAGAGGCCAGGGATACTGCTAAACATCCAACAATACACAGGACAGTCTTGTACAATTAGCTGGACTAAAATGTCAATAGATTTGAGGTTGGGAATCCTTGACTTAGGGAGGGGCAAAACTCATATATTGGAACTCTCTGTATTTTCTTTTTCTTTTTTTTTTTTTTTTGCGGTACGCGGGCCTCTCACTGCTGTGGCCTCTCCCGTTGCGGAGCACAGGCTCCGGACGCGCAGGCTCAGCGGCCATGGCTCACGGGCCCAGCCGCTCCGCGGCGTGTGGGATCTTCCCGGACCGGGGCACGAACCCGTGTCCCTTGCATCGGCAGGCGGACTCTCAACCACTGCGCCACCAGGGAAGCTCCTATTTATTTATTTTTGGCTGTGTTGGGTCTTCGTTTCTGTGCAAGGGCTTTCTCTAGTTGCAGCGAGCGGGGGCCACTGCTCATCTCGGTGCGCGGGCCTCTCACTGTCGCGGCCTCTCTTTTTGCGGAGCACAGGCTCCAGACGCGCAGGCTCAGTAGTTGTGGCTCACGGGCCTAGTTGCTCCACGGCATGTGGGATCTTCCTAGACCAGGGCTCGAACCCGTGTTCCCTGCACTGGCAGGCAGATTCTCAACCACTGCACCACCAGGGAAGCCCTGTATTTTCTTTAATACATCTGAACAATATTGTTTCTTATGAGTCTGAATTTAATTACAGTGACTTTTTTGCTTGGAAAGCTTAAAAAGTCTTCATAATTCCTTGTTATTTTTCATGAACCAGAGGAGCTTTTTAAGGAGAAATTGTCATAGATAACAAACAAGGAGCTCTGTATAGCACAGGGAACTCTGCTCAATATTCTGTAATAACCTAAATGGGAAAAGAATTTGAAAAAGAATAAGTACATGTATATGTATAACTGAATCACTTTGCTATACACCTGAAAGTAACATAACATTGTTAATCAACTATACTCCAATATAAGATAAAAATTTTAAAAAAGGAGGAGGAATAGTTATATTTGTGAGATCATCTTATTTCAAAAAGGCAAACATGTATTTGGTGCTGGGTTTGGGGTTTCTTTAATTCCCATACCTGATCCCCTTCGTTAAACCCACATTGTGTTGCAGACTAACAGCCTGATAAATAAGCAGATATCGTCTATATTATCAGATATTTATTGCTAATAAGAGTACATCTAAGTTTAGAAATTTAAAAAACTCTGTACGTTTTCATTTTCTGCATAAATTATTTGTGCTGCAGGGATCCTACAAATGGGTCCTTGATTGTGGTGCTGAAAACTTCAGCAGAGCCAGGGGAAGTGCGGTGTCTGGCTGCTTATGTTGTAACTATTTTAAGCAGAGAGACAGTGACAGGAGCTTTCCTAGTCTGGCTGGGAGTTCACAGGAGGTACAGATGCCATTGGAAGGGGGAGGCAGGACCAGAAAGTGATGAAGGGATTACGAAGGCGTTTCTGCTGCGTTTGGTTGGTTTGTGAATAGGGAGGACTGGTGGAAATTGGGGAGCTGGTGAAATTGACTAAATCGATACCTATTTTCTCTCTTCCCTTTGAGGATACAGCAAAGGGAATCTAAAACTTGTTTCATGCTTCCCTTCCAGGAAATCCAAATTGTGTGAGTTCTTGGGGACAGAGCCAGCTCCTGTCACTTTCTGGACCATCTGGTGTGTCTGGATGGCTGAGAGTTTAAAACAAATGGACACACATACACAGACACACACATGCACAAAAACAAAGCAAAACTGCTGTGGTGGTGTCATTTTTAGGTAATTAGAAGCCTTTCAGACATCTCATATGCTGAGTGTGGGGGAGGGGAGCTGCTTTGCTCCTTGTTTAACCTGGGGTGTTTGAAAGCCACCCTCAGCTTTCTCGAAAACTTGCAAAAGCTTCATTGAAAGGATCAATTCTACAACTTGATAATGATTTTTTCTCCTTCCTGAATTCCTGAATGTTTATTGAAAGTGACGCATAATGTCTGATTGCTTGAAAGCTCCTGGAATGTTCTTTGAGGTTCCAGATGATAATCTATCTTGCTCATCATGTTTTAATCCCTTAAGTCACCTATACCCACTGTGTAAACCTTGGATGGCTCAGTCAATGTTGGATTGAACTGGAGTATACTGGGTTCTCTTTTTTCCTTCTTATAAATATAACCTTTGAAATGCAATTTTTCATTTAAGCACTGGGTGCTTTTAAGATCATAATCACACAATGATCTGTTTTTCTCAGTTGGTAGTAACTAGCTCTGTTACTTTGGCCTTAGGCAGCTCAGCTCAGCAAGGCTTTGTGAAGTAAAATTAACTAGTGTGCTCGCTTCTATGAACCAATACAAACTCAGGCTTTTGATCCATGCACACTAGAATATAAGTAGAGTGAACTCCTTCCAGAGTGTAAGACTGAGTTTATCCCGCCATGCATGCTCATACAAACATTTTTCTGAGGCCGTCAGAAAAATGTCAGAACCTCAGGGTGAGTGCATCTGTATTTTTTTTTTTTGCTGTTAATCCTGCTTTTATAACTCTGTCCTGGAGACTCCCACCCCCTTCAGATGTATACTAAATACTGTGGCTTTTACTAAAAGGGGGTTTTGAGCCCGAGAATGTGCCCTGCACATCACTTCTTCCTCTCAAAGCCACTGTGCATTTTATCCCAGTCTCTGCGGTCTTCAAAGATGCATTATGGTTTTTCAACGACAAGATTTTTCACCTTGCTTCAGAGCCAAATCTTTAGAAGAGCGGGCTGTTCCAGCGTGAAAAATGACATTTCTATTTTAAAACAAAAATGTTTTGTTTTGCAAAAAGGTCACACAGGTATTTTTTTTTCCCATGACATTTATTTTCTTGATCCAAGTGCACCAGACTTGAGCCTTCTCCATCCTTCTCTCCTT
The DNA here is from genome assembly GCF_963455315.2 of Globicephala melas. Lineage (NCBI taxonomy): Eukaryota > Metazoa > Chordata > Mammalia > Artiodactyla > Delphinidae > Globicephala > Globicephala melas. The sequence goes on from NC_083324.2 coordinate 52,550,902, forward strand.
CTGCACTTGGTAATTTGTTTATGAGTCTCAGAGGCCCAGTTCCTTATGCCAGCCAGCCAGGGAACCCTCGACCATCTGGCCTAGGTTTGGGGGATAACATGAAAACGAATTCCAACAAGCAGAGCTGTGTTTCCTGCACCATCTGGCCTTTAGACACGTATGTGGTTGATCTTTCCTGCCTGGGCTGGGGGATCTGCTTTGGATGATGTAAGCCTATTACTCAGGAAAGACGGTTGTGTAGAGCACATCTTGTGGGTGAGTGTGTCCTGTTTATTGCAAGGGTCACCAGGAGGCAGGGGGTGCTTGGGGCTTTCAGATCTTCAAATTCAAACTTTGGGGTCGGACCCCAGGGACTGCTACCAGTTCTAAGGACCTTCGCAGCTCTGCAAGCATCTCAGTGACATCTCTGCCTGCAGGTGGCTAGGAGAATGCTGTCCTGTGGCCTCTTAATCTTTATCCTCCATCAGTATTTAGTGATTGGCAGATGGCCGCTCCTAACATCTGTGATTTGGAGACATAAGAATTTGATACATATGACATGTAAATCAGCCCCTGACTATTTGGGGGTAATTCAGGACACGTTCCTCGTTGAGCACATACTCAGGGGTTTGCCAGTACCGCCGCACGCAAATCGTCTTTGAAAGGCTCCGGGAACTTATTGCCAAATGGCTCAGAGAAAAGTCATCCTAATTTACAGCCTTGGCCAGCAGTGGGTGTGACTGCTCACTTCCCTGAACTCTTGCCAACACCGACTTTTATCATATTTAAAATTTCTTGCCAACTTGCCCAGTAGACAAAAGACGGCATCTGATTCTTCTGCTCATTTGCATTTCTTTAATTACTTGTGAGATCAAAAAATGTCACATGCTAATCGATCATTTGTAATTTTGGTAATTGCATTGCTTACAGTTTAAAAAATATTTTTAAATTTTTAATTTATTTTATTGAAGTATAGTTGATTTACAATTTTTTGTGTTAGCCGTTGCTTACAGTTTTATCTCACTAATTTCTGCTTAGCTGAAGAAAGGAACACGCATGTGGTAGGATACCAGATAGTCCTTAAGCTTATGTTTTGTTTTTTTAATGTAAATTTATTTATTTTGGGCTGTGTTGGTTTTTTTTTTTTAATTTATTTATTCATTTATTTAATTTTTGGCTGCATTGGGTCTTCACTGCTGCACGCGGGTTTTTCTCTAGTTGCTGAGAGCGGGGGCTACTCTTTCATGCGGTGCGCGGGCTTCTCATTGTGGTGGCTTCTCTTGTTGCAGAGCGCGGGCTCTAGGCTCGCAGGCTTCAGTAGTTGTGGCTTGCAGGCTCAGTAGTTGTGGCGCACTGGCTTAGTTGCTCCGCGGCATGTGAGATCTTCCCAGCCCAGGACTCGAACCCTTGTCTCCTGCATTGGCAGGTGGATTCTTAACCACTGTGCCACCAGGGAATCCCTGTGTTGGGTTTTCATTGCTGCATGTGGGCTTTTCATTGCAGTGGCTTCTCTTGTTGCAGAGCGCGGGCTCTAGGTGCACGGGCTTCAGTAGCTGTGGCACGCGGGCTCAGTAGTTGTGGCTCACGGGCTTAGTTGCTCCACGGCATGTGGGATCTTCCTGGGCCAGAGCTCAAATCCGTGTCCCCTGCACTGGCAGGTGGATTCTTCACCACTGCGCCACCAGGGAAGTCCAAGCTTATGTTTTTTAAAAATATTTAATATTGTAGTGAAGTATTCATAATCTATTAAGCGAAAGAAAATCAGTAGTAAAAATGTGTCTCATGATTCCAATTTAATAAAACATTAATAAGGTATATGACTATGGCACAGAGATTTAAGAGTCGCAAATTTATATACCCTTCAACTCAGATTCCAAGGAAAAAGCACTCTATTTTTGGTGACTGGTCCAGCCATCTCATGGGCCTCTACTCTGGGAGGGAGGAAAGAACTTTCCAGAGTGTCTTAGTCTCTCCTAGCTTGTGCTTTTGGTTCAGCCAGTGCCCGGTGATCCTCCTAGACAAGACCTGGCCTCAGTTCCCCACGGTGCTGCCAACCCCTGACCCTTGGCCGCATCCTCATCCATCCGACTGGGCCCTTTCCCTCGTAGCATCCTTCCTGAAGCAGCATCCCTTCGGGTGGTGCTGCTGCCTGTCAACTTGGCCCCACCTCTCCTCCCACCGGCAGGTGCTAGGTTCTTGGCCTCTTGCCCTGCAGGTCCTCTCTGCCCTGTAGCCTATGGGAAGGGTCTACAGTTCAGACTTCGAAGCTGTGTTTTGGAGTTTCAGGATCCGTTACTCTTACAGTAAAGCCTGACTACACCACTGTCTCATGGGAGACTCAGATAAGACCTGAAGGATGACCCCTTTGTGGTGTCTACCCCATCCCCTCCATCACTCCCCCTTGGGTACCTTCCACTGAATCCATTGATGGGACATTTTAGGCCCGCAATTTATAGGATATGAAAGTACATCTGACAATATTTCGTTAAGACTATATTTAAAGATACTGGGAGGAGATATACCAACATGATTTTTCTCTGGATTAATGGGGTTATATGTGAATTTAATTTTCTTCTTCATGCTTTTCTGTATTTTCCAAATTTTTTCAATGTCTATACTATGTTTTTATAGTTCTCTAAATCCATTTTTAAATGAAGTATTTTTTTCTTTTTTGTTTCCTTATAAATGTTAAAGAAAGGGGGCAAATGAGTCATTAAATATAGTATACTTTTTGGATTATGCACAATTTTTAGTCTTTCAGACTTCTTTTTCTTCCAACTTTCTTTCTCCCCCTCACCCCAAGTTTGCAAAACAAGATTAAAAATTATATGCATGCCTGTCACCAGCAGATGGAACCAGGCAAAGGGCTGAGTGGAATTAAGAATTGAGGAAAATCATTGTTTATCATTTTTTTTATTTTTTAAATTATTTTTTAAATTGAAGTATAGTTGATTTACAATGTTGTGCTAATTTCTGCTCTACAGCAAAGTGATTCAGTTATATATATATATATATATATATATATATATATATACACACACACACACACATTCCTTTTTATATTCTTTTCCACTATGGTTTATCATAGGATATTGAATATAGTTCTCTGTGCTATACAGTAGGACCTTGTTGTTTATCCATCCTATACATAATAGTGTATATCTGCTATGGTATTTGACAAATACGGTATTTGTTGTTCTCTTTCTGACTTACTTCACTTGGTATGATAATCTCTAGTTGTATCCATGTTGCTGCAAATGGCATTATTCTGTTCTTTTTTATGGCTGAGTAATATTCCATTGTATATATATGTACCACATCTTCTTTATCCATTCATTTGTCGACGGATGTTTAGGTTGTTTCCATGTCTTGGTGAATAGTGCTGCTATGAACATGGGGGTACATGTATCTTTTTGAATTAGGGTTTTGTCTGCATTTATGCCCCAGAGTGGGATTGCTGGATCATATGGGTAATTCTACTTTTAGTTTTCTGTGGAACCTCCATATTGTTCTCCGTAGTGGCTATACCAACTAACAATCCCACCAACAGTGTAGTAGGGTTCCCTTTTCTCCACATCTCCTCCAGCATTTGCTATTTGTCGAGTTTTTAATGATGGCCATTCTGACTGGTGTGAGGTGGTACCTCACTGTAGTTTTGATTTGCATTTCTCTAATAATTAGTGCTGTTGAGCATCTTTTCATGTGCCTATTGGCCGTTTGTATTTCTTCTTTGGAGAAATGTTTATTTAAGTCTTCTGCCAATTTTTTGATTGGGTTGTTTGTTTTTTGTTGAGTTGTATGAGCTGTTTCGTTTATCTTGGAAATTAAGCCCTTGTTGGTTGCATTGTTTGCAAATATTTTCTCCCATTCTGTAGGTTGTCTTTTCGTTTTGTTTATGGTTTCCTTTGCTATGCAAAAGCTTGTAAGTTTGATTAGGTCCCATTTGTTTCTTTTTGTTTTTATTTCTATTGCCTTGGGAGACTGACCTAAGAAAACATTGGTACGATTTATGGCAGAGAATGTTTTGCCTATGATCTCTTCTAGGAGTTTTATGGTATCATGTCTTATGTTTCAGTCTTTAAGCCATTTTGAGTTTTCTTCTATCATTTCTTTAATTCCTGTTTCGACATTTGTTTCACATCAATAAAAGTTATCTTCTATTAAATAACATTGTGGCAAGTGATCCCTTTATAGGATAAAACTTGGTGCAATAACTTCTTTCAGTGTTTTTTGGTGCACGTTGATGATCTAACAAAATAATTTCTGTAACCCTGCCAGGGTTAGATTGCTGAGATCTCTGCAAGTTAGAGATAGGCTGATCCCTAGACAACCTTAAAATTTATTCCAGAATCATCTTTTTCTTGGGGAGAAAAAAATTATAATAATGTGAAAGCAAATTAAAAGAAAAGAACCCCATTTTAATGGTTTTGTAACATTTTCTCATCTTTGTCAATTTGCACAGATATTGTTCATACATTTATTACAGAAAACATATGGTCTTTTTCACTTAATGTATTTATTCCATTTATATCCTATTTATGTATTTTAAGATAAATTATATATTTACTTAAAAATGCCTAAATTTCTCTATAATTTATTTAAATAGTACTCACACACACACACAGACGCACACACACACACGTCCTGGGAATAACGGCTCAGCATTTGCTAATTCACTGTTCATGGTGACTCTGTAGAGCATATTAACTGCAAATAATGAGAATCAACTATACCTGCTAAGTGTTCTACAAGAAAAGGATTACAAGGAAAAACTGGCTTTGATACTAATTGAAACTAGCTTGTTTTACAAGGACCTTGGCAGACAAACCTAGTGGTGGACCAGAATGTCACTGCAGACTCACGGGACCCTCATGCTGTATTTCCCTTAGCAGTGATGGTACAGTATTCCATAATCAAGCATCCATGGCCACTTCGTGGACTGTAACTACTGTGAATGATGGGACCCGACTGCAGTCGATTTGGTGAGGTTATTTTTTAAGAACAGGGAAGTCAACTCCAGTAGGGAAGGAAATGGTTCTGCAAGAGATGTGTAATGTATTTGACATTGACTGTATTGCTTTTGAAACAGGTTTCATGATGGTCTGGTGAAAACCACAGGATAGAAAGATTCCACATCTGTGTTTATTTTCCTCTGGTGCTCACCATCACCATGGTTGCTGACGTGTTCAGTGTTTCCTATTTGCCTATCACTGTTTTCAGCTTGTTACACGTAATCTAATTTAACCTGCAGAATAACAGTCGCGGTAGTTATAGCAGGAGTGGAAACAGAAACAGCTGCAAACACTTGTGTGATGCTATGTCAGGTTATGGACTAATTCACCCCTCACACATGCCTCTGCCATGAGAACTGTTATGAGCCCCATTTTACAGGTGAGGAACCTGAGGCCCAGAAACAAGTAAACCACATACCCAAGGTCACACTTAGTAAGTGGTCCTGAGTCTGCACGCTTAGACCCTAATTAGTTCTGCTGCTTTCCAGGGTGGATGTGTTGGAGAAGGCGTTTTCTCCACCAATAAGCAGATTCACTGGATAGGAACTTGTATGCGCTCTCCACTTTTTATTTACGTATTATTAACTTTCCATGCCCTGAGCTCAGATTAGTGCCTGCAGGCTCTTCAGCTGATCAGTTTCTATAGGTTGTGACATAGCAAGTGTCAGATGATTAACTCCTGTTTCTCAAACCAGCCTTGTAAACAGAGGCTGACCTGTTTGCCAAGGAGAACTGACCACACAGGATAAATGCTTAAGAGTTATGGTCTGTTGTGGTTGCCATTCCTTTTTTTTTCAATCTTTAAAATTTGTTGACTGAAAAAAAATGCACAACGTGAGAGTTGTGAGTTAAGTTTTATTTGGGGCAAAATGAGGACTATAGCCTGGAAGACAACATTTTAGATAGCTCTGAGGAACTGCTCCAAAGAGGTAGGGGGGAAGGTCAGTATTATATATAATTTTAGTGAAGGGTGGGTACGTGCAGTCAAGCACCCCATTGTGGCCGAAGGTTGCTGCTAGGCACGAGGACCAGATGTTGCCGTTAATGATTTTAGTGCTTTTCTAGGTATAGGGAGATGCCAGAATTGGGCTTATAAAATCTTCCCCTGAAAATATCTATCTGAAGACCTGTTCTGCCAGTTTTTCCCAGCATACAGAGGGCCTTATTCCTGATCTGCACCCTGAACTCCTTTCAGGGTGTGTTGAAGGTCAGAGTCTGCAGTGGCTTGTGACTTAATCCTTGTAGAGGCAGATGGCAAGTGCCAATTTTTAGTAGGCAAATTGTTGAAGTGATGTGGGGTATAAGAGTTTGGTGGAGTTAGTTTGGAAAGGAAGAATAGATATTTTTTTTTATTTTGAGAAAAACAAATAAAGGCCAAGATACATTTCTTTTTTACTTAAAAAAAAAAAAAGAATAGATATTTTTTCTTCAATTTAAATCTGAATGGATGCCTCTCAGGATAGGAACCAGAGAGCATGGCATCTCCCCTGGAATTGCTCTCTGCACCCTTCGCGTTATCTGAACCGGGAGTTCTTAGCCTGACATCATAGGCCTACAGATTTTAGTTTTGTTTGTTTGTTGATTGATTTACTATTGGCCACAAGTGCCTTTGAGAGTCTCATGGAAGCTAAGGACTCTTTCCTCAGGAGCAAAATGCTCACAGGCATAAATAACCCTGTCACTGAATCCATTTTGTAGGCACCAGACCTCCTGAGAAGCCCACTGAGAAAGCATCTTAGGGTTCATGGATTCTAGAACCTTCTCTCTTAGGGGATCTGTGAGCTATTTTCATCATTGTAAAATTACCTAACTGAAGCCAAGCACTTATCTATGTTTCTTTGCTCTTGGCTGGATATAGATGAACGTTTGCTGGGTACTCTGGTTTCCTTACGTGCAAGGAGTCCATGCAGAGTGAGGTGGGGTTCCTTAGCGTGAAAGATTGGGAACCACTAGTCTATATGGGGCCTTTGTCTTCATCGACCTCACCCTTCCCAGAATCTTGTTCGTCTGGACAGCCCTTACTCTATAACTTAACAGTATAGTTTTATACTGTTTTGATGGTTTTGTATGTACATGTTTTGTCTTCTCTGTTCATTCTTAGAATCCTGAAGGAGCTGTGTCTCTTGCCCCTTTCTTCTTCTCTGTGGGGCTTGGTACCCAGTAGGCCAGTGGGCTTATTATTATTACTTTTTGCTTATCAGTATTATTTGTGTTTTTTTAAAATTGAAGTATAGTTGATTTACATGTTGTTAATCTCTGCTGTACAGCAAAGTGATTCAGTTATACATATATATATATACATTCTTTTTTAATATTCTTTTCCATTATGGTTTATCATAGGATATTGAATATAGTTCCTTGTGCTACACAGTAGGACCTTGTTGTTTATCCATTCCATATATAAAAGCTTACATCTGCTAACCCCAAATTCTCACTGCATCCTTCCCCCAACCCCCTCCTCCTTGGCAACCACAACTCTGTTCTCTGTCTGTGAGTCTGTTTCTGTTTTGTAGATATGTTCATTTGTGTCGTATTTTTTTTTTACCATCTTTATTGGAGTATAATTGCTCCACAATGGTGTGTTAGTTCCTGCCGTATAACAAAGTGAATCAGCTATACATATACATATATCCCCATATCTCCTCCCTCTTGCGTGTCCCTCCCACCCTCCCTATCCCACCCCTCTAGGTGGTCACAAAGCACTGAGTTGATCTCCCTGTGCTATGTGGCTGCTTCCTACTAGCTATCTATTTTACATTTGGTAGTGTATATATGTCCATGCCACTCTCTCACTTCGTCCCAGCTTACCCTTCCGCCTCCCCGTGTCCTCAAGTCCATTCTCTATGTCTACATCTTTATTCCTGTCCTGCCCCTAGGTTCTTCATGACAATTTTTTTTTTTTTTTTAGATTCCATATATATGTGTTAGCTTACAGTATTTGTTTTTCTCTTTCTGACTTACTTCACTCTGTATGACAGTCTCTAGGTCCTTCCACCTCACTACAAGTAACTCAATTTCGTTTCTTTTTATGGCTGAGTAATATTCCATTGCATATATGTGCCAAATCTTCTTTATCCATTCATCTGTCGATGGACATTTAGGTTGTTTCCATCCCCGGGCTATTGTAAATAGAGCTGCAATGAACATTGTGGTACATGACTCTTTTTGAATTATGGTTTTCTCAGGGTATATGCCCAGTAGTGGGATTGCTGGGTCGTATGATAGTTCTATTTATAGTTTTTTAAGGCACCTCCATACTGTTCTCCACAGTGGCTGTATCAATTTACATTCCTACCAACAGTGCAAGAGGGTTCCCTTTTCTCCACACCCTCTCCAGCATTTATTGTTTGTAGGTCTTTTGATGCTGCCCTTTCTTACTGGTGTGAGGTGATACCTCATTGTAGTTTTGATTTGCATTTCTCTAATGATTAGTGATGTTGAGAAGCTTTTCATGTGTTTGTTGGCAATCTGTATATCTTCCTTGGAGAAATGTCTATTTAGGTCTTCTGCCCATTTTTGGATTGGCTTTTTTGCTGTTGTTGTTATTGACCTGCATGAGCTGCTTGTAAATTTTGGAGATTAATCCTTTGTCAGTTGCTTCATTTGCAAATATTTTCTCCCATTCTGAGGGTTGTCTTTTGGTCTTGTTTATGGTTTCCTTTGCTGTGCAAAAGCTTTTAAGTTTCATTAGGTCCCATTTGTTTACTTTTGTTTTTATTTCCATTTCTCTAGGAGGTGGGTCAAAAAGGATCTTGCTGTGATTTATGTCATAGAGTGTTCTGCCTATGTTTTCTTCTAAGAGTTTTATAGTGTCTGGCCTTACATTTAGGTCTTTAATGCATTTTGAGTTTATTTTGTGTATGGTGTTAGGGAGTGTTCTAATTTCATTCTTTTACATGTAGCTGTCCAGTTTTCCCAGCACTACTCATTAAAGAGGCTGTCTGTTCTCCATTGTATATTCTTGCCTCCTTTATCAAAAATAAGGTGACCATATGTCCGTGGGTTTATCTCTGGGCTTTCTCTCCTGTTCCATTGATCTATATGTCCGTTTTTGTGCCAGTACCATGCTGTCTTGATTACTGTAGCTTTGTAGTATAGTCTGAAGTCAGGGAGTCTGATTCCTCCAGCTCCGTTTTTCTTTCTCAAGATTGCTTTGGCTATTGGGTTCTTTTGTGTTTCCATACAAATTGTGAATTTTTTTCTAGTTCTGTGAAAATGCCAGTGGTAGTTTGATAGGGATTGCATTGAATCTGTAGATTGCTTTGGGTAGTAGAGTCATTTTCACAATGTTGATTCTTCCAATCCAAGACCATGGTATATCTCACCATCTGTTGGTATCATCTTTAATTTCCTTTATCAGTGTCTTATAGTTTTCTGCATACAGATCTTTTGTCTCCTTAGGTAGGTTTATTCCTAGGTATTTTATTCTTTTTGTTGCAGTGGTAAATGGGAGTGTTTCCTTAATTTCTCTTTCAGATTTTTCATCATTAGTGTATAGGAATGCAAGAGATTTCTGTGCATTTGTTTTGTATCCTGCTACATTACCAAATTAATTGATTAGCTCTAGTAGTTTTCTGGTAGCATCTTTAGGATTCTCTATGTATAGTATCATGTCAGCTGCAAACAGTGACAGCTTTACTTCTTCTTTTCTGATTTGGATTCCTTTTATTTCCTTTTCTTCTCTGATTGCTGTGGCTAAAACTTCCAAAACTATGTTGAATAAGAGTGGTGAGAGTGGGCAACCTTGTCTTGTTCCTGATCTTAGTGGAAATGCTTTCAGTTTTTCACCATTGAGAATGATGTTGGCTGTGGGTTTGTCATTGTGTCATATTTTAGATTCCACATATAAGAGATATCGGGCTTATTTTGTTGCAGCCGCCATTTTCAGGGATGGGCAGCAGTGTCTGGCAAAGGTGTGCATCCCTTTGTCAGCAGGGGGCAGCACTGGAGAGGGTAAAAATGGTCATTGTTCTTCAGATTAGCCAATCTCAAAGCGAGGAAATTGTTCCCCAAATAAATGCAGCTCTATTAAAATCTAGCATGTATGTCAGTTTGAAGCAATACTTTAAACTTTTACTAGAGGAATGGCTCTACTTTAGATAAGTAGTTTTTGTTTGTTTGGCCATGCTGCTCTGCTTGTGGGATCTTAGTTCCCTGACCAGGGATCGAACCCGGGTCCCCAGCAGTGGAAGTGCCGAGTCCTAACCGCTGGACCGCCTGGGAATTCCCAGTTCTTTGTGTTTTTTTGATGCTTTGGAGTGGGGTGGAGGGTAACACACACAGTCAGAAACATGAATATTTCCTTTTGCCGAGGGTTACGTTTTATTGCTACTAAATTTACATGAAGATAAAGCCAATTTATCCCTGGGGTGAAATATGTATTTACATTGTAGTTGTGGAAAGAATTACAGACTGTTTATTTTGCATTTGGGAAACAGGAGCCAGTATCTGGAAGAGTCGCTAATAGTAGACATTTTCTAAAAGGTTAGGTTAAAGCTGGTGAATTAACAGGACACAGGTGGGCCTAAGGGGAAACAGTCATTGCTAAGTATTTTCTGCATTGAAGGAGAAAATGCATTTTTTCTTCTGTAAATGCCCGGCTTAGCCCAAGTTAGGCAGCCCCAACTACTGACACAAATATAACAATGGAAGCAGAGCATTTTCACTGGGAAAGAACGAACCTGGAACCTGAAACAGTGGCCCAAAGCCTAGGAATGCATCTAGTGAGAACATCATTGAAAACTGGTACTCCCAGCCAGGTGCTGGGGGCACACGGGCGTGGGGCTGCTCCCCTGACCTCAAGAACTTAAAAGAAAAACGGTGAGCACTCATGGGGGGTTGGAGGGGCTGGGGTTGTGCTGACTGGTGACCTCTGCCTGGGAGTGCAGAACTTCAGGAGCTGGGCATTGGAAGCCTAGTAGGACTTGACCATGAGGGATGAGGAGGAAAGGATTTCCAGGTAAGATGTAACCTAGAGAAAGTCAAGGGGCGCAGGGCTGGCTGAGGAGGTAGAATATTCACGAGAAGACAGGGGCATGATACACAAGCCACCTGTGAGAATTACACCTAGTTCTGTTTTCAGATCCTGTACTTTCCAAGGTCATTGCCAGGGCCAGACATTTTCTTTTTCTGTCTCAGGTTGGGTGATGGGAAGAGAAGAATTTATTCCCATGAAAAAGAGAACTGTTTTCATCACAGCTGCATAGGGGAAACTCCAGAGGGCTCTTGAGGGAGCGTTGGCTAATGTCAAAAACCGAGAGCGGGGCTTCCCTGGGGGCGCAGTGGTTGAGAGTCCGCCTGCCGATGCAGGGGACACGGGTTCATGCCCCGGTCCGGGAAGATCCCACATGCTGCGGAGCGGCTGGGCCCGTGAGCCATGGCCGCTGAGCCTGCGCGTCCGGAGCCTGTGCTCCATGGCGGGAGAGGCCACAACAGTGAGAGGCCTGTGTACCGCAAAAAACAAACAAACAAACAAAAAACCCAGAGCTCCTTGGTGCTAATTTTAATTTACACAAAGTTAAGGGTGGCGTTAGACCCGTGAACCTGATAGGTAACACAGCTTGGGGGTTGTCGTCTAGATGTTGGAAAGTCTCAGGAGAGGTGTGAGCTGAGAGAGGACAGGGGACTGAGTCCCTGTCTCTTCTTAAGCCCCTTTAGCCTGTGGGACCCTATTGACCTTGCGTTATGAGGTGGTATCACAGGTAAGAGAGCGGTGAGGGGGTTTGAGCTGAGTTAGAGTTGGGTGTTTATCATACACATTTATAAGAAGTTAGTAAACTTCTAGAACCCTCGGACAGGAGGCTGTGCGAGTGTGGCATTCATGCTTAGGGAAACACCTCACCACTGAACTAAGTGTTTTGGATGAAAGCGTTGACTGATGTTCCAGCTGAGACATACGTCTTCCTGTGAAGTGAGTTTTTAAGGTATTTGTAAAGAGTGTGCATCCTTGTATCTCATGCATGTCAGAATCCTGTATCAGGTTAAAATCACAGTCAAAGAGAAGTGGGTGGAGGGGAAACCCCATCCTGAAGAGGTTGGTCTGTGTGTGCAGGGCTGTGGCATCACATGACACCATTCTTCATATCCCTGGTGTCAGCTGACTGGACCAGGGCAGGCATCTGACCCATGACCAGCCCGTCATATTCACTTTCTCTCAAATTTGAAATCAGACCTGTGAGATGGGGTCGATGTGGCTCCAGGGCCTCTGCTGGGATTTGTCCAAGTGCAAGAAGTTTTCAGGGGAGTAAAATGAGAGAGAGAAGTGCCGACATCAGAGACCACAGAGACCGGAGGGATGGAGAAGAGAGACCGTGGTATCACTGCAGGACAGAGAGTGGTCCTTTCTGGCAGATGCTAGGCACCTCTGTCGCATATCCATGAAGGGATCCCCTTGTCTTTGAACTTGCGTGGGTCCGGTTTACGCTCTTTGCTGCTAAACACTCTCTATGACCACGATCAGCTAGACCTGGGAGGCACGTGACCACTGCAGTTTTCCGACGAGATGTGGCAGGAAAACAGTTAACCTGCTCCGTTCATCCCCAGAACTGGCACGGTGCCTCTTTTCCTTGTCAATTTTGAAAGCCCATGGCTGTCACTCAGATGGTGTTCGGGCCTTTTATTCATCTGGATGAGTCTCAGGTTGCCCTGTCTTTTTTCATGCCTGAAGGGAGGAGAATGGCCGTTCCCAGCTCTTAAGAGATGCCTGGGTGCTCCCGTTCATCTATTTATTCACTCATTCTTTCCACCAGTATTTTTTGCCTGCAGTTTCCCAGGCCTTGACCTAGATTCTAGAGAAGCAACAGTGAACAAAAGAGCCATGGTCCTTGTCCTCATGGAGCTCGGAGGCTCATAAGGGCGAGAGAGAGGAGCCAAGTAATAGCATAACACATTGCTTAATTACAACCATGATGTTTTCTGTGGGTGACGGGGATCGTGACCTTTTTGGGAGATGGTGGAAGGCTGCCTGGTGAAAATAACGTCTAAGCTGAGTCTGAAGAAAGAGTAAAACTTAACCAAGAGATACACTTTTGGTGGGAATGTAAATTGATTCAGACACTATGGAGAACAGTGTGGAGGTTCCTTAGAAAACTAAAAGTAGAGTTACCATATGATCTGGCAATCCCACTCCTGGGTGTATATCCAGAAAAGACTAAAACTATAATTTGAAAAGGTACATGCAACCCAGTGTTCATAGCAGCATTATTCACTATAGCCAGGACATGGAAGCAAGCTAAATGTCCATTAACAGATGAATGGATAAAGAAGATGTGATACATATATATACAATGGAATATTACTTAGCCATAAAAAAGGATGAAATAATGTCATTTGCAGCAACGTGAATGGACCTAGAGATTATCATACTAACTGAAGGAAGTCAGACAGAGAAAGACAAATACCATATGATATCACTTATATGTGAAATCTAAAAAAGTGATACAAGTGAACTTATTTACAAAACAGAAATAGACTCACAGACATAGAAAACAAATTATGATTGCCAAAGGGGAAAGGTGGAGGGAAGGATAAATTAGGGATTTGGAATTAACAGATACACCATTATATATACTACTATATATAAAATAGATAAACAACAAAGACCTACTGTATAGCACAGGGAACTATGTTCAGTAGCTTGTAATGACCTATAATGGAAAAGAACCTGAAAAAGAATATATATGTATGTATAACTGAATCACTTTGCTGTACACCTGAAATATTGTAAATCAACTGTACTGCAAAAAAGGACAAAAAAGACAACCAGGAAGCAGATATTCCATGGTTGAGCCTAGAGCCCATTCAGGTAGGGCTTTGTTTTTCCTAGGAGCATACAGATTAATTTAGAGGCTGTAAGAAATGTGGGGTTGTTGTGTGCCTGGAGATGTCTCATGTGCAGTTAAAACATCCCATTCCCTCTGTCCTCCAGGAAGGACTAACACTTAAGGCTGAAGGTCTAAGGTCACAGGTTACAGGAGGAAATATCATTTATTCCTTGAGTGGAAGTGGCAGCTCCAGACTAGGGGCATTGGAAGGGAGTTCTTGGATTTGCTAGAGGACCTTGCCAGCTTGTCTACACTTCCTGAAACTTTGGAGCTGTGTCCTTCCTTTCCCCCTTGCTTTCTCGGTAGTCTCCCCTCCTCCCCTCTCCTTCTACCTTTTCTCCCCCGCCTCCATCCCCTTCCTTTCACTGCCCTCTCTTACTTCTTCCTCCTCCACCCATCCACCCACCCACCCAGCATTTGTCAGGCATCTCCTGTGAATAGAGTCTTTTGATGAATTAAGATCCTGTGGGCCCTTCTCACAGTGTGTGTGGTCGTAGATTAACTGATTGATTCTGTCAGTAGGCTGGGCCCTGGAGATGGACATGTATGGAAATCATTATAATAAATTCCCTTTGCATGTTTATTCATGTGAATAGTGGTGGTGGACTACACACTCTTATACTTCCTTAAAAAGTGGATGCCAGAGTCATGAGGAAGAGTGGAGAAGATGTAGGAATGGGTCCAGGGCAGTTCATTTCCATCACACAAAAGCAATTTCCAGTGCAGGCGCCTGTGAGGGGTGTTAGCTCTTTTGTAAAGCACTGTATATCACTATGCTAGCTCGTATTTGAGCACCTCAAGGATTACATTGTAAGCAGTTTGTGTGCAGGAATTGTGTTCTCTGTTCTGTAAAATGGTGACTGCAGTGTCATTTACCCAGTGGGGATACAATAAATATTAATTACTGGTAGCTTATCCCTTACCATAATTTTCCCTTTCAAATTAATGAAGCAGATTCCTGATAAATGCATTTGTCTCCCCAGAGTTTCATTTGCCAAGTCTCAGATGCTGTAAAGGATTTGCCTGGAGATGTGACTTTCTTGTACAATTTTGTCCCCCTCTTTCAAGTATCCTTTGGAGATGCATTTCTTTCCTGAAAATAATTGGCACTAGTGAAATTAATTTTAGCTGGAAAAGAGAACTATATTGTCATGTTCTTGTCTGCTGCTTTGCATAAATATTTGAACTAAAAACAACAATTAAGTTTTGAAAGAGAGTAACAGGCATTAGTAGGTAGAGCTACGGCCCAGTGGGAGATAAGAACGTGCTGCTAACCTGAAGTTAGATATAGATGTCTACTGGCTTTTCTTTTTTCCCCAGGAATTCTTAGAACAACCTTCGAATTTCCCCAAATGGAGATTACATCTCCAGAAGCTTAGAGGTTCTCTGAGATAGGCCAAGCATGTACGTGGAATATGAGTGTGAATAAAGGTAAAGCAGACTCAGGAAAGTGGTTTAATTTCATACTCGTTGATCTTTGGTTTGTAAGGTTCCATTCTGCAAGAGATAAAAACCTGATATACCAGCCAGCATCTGCTGAGAGATGGCAGGTCGACCAGAAGGCTTCTGACATGGATCAATAAAGCAGCATTTTAGCTTTTGTTTTATACATGAGGTATATTTAACAGTTTCTGCTGAGGGGACTTCTGAGAGATAATTAAACACTTGAGTGAAACTTCCACACCATTTGCAGGACAAATCCTTACCCTTTGGTGTTCAGGCTTTGTTTATGAATCAAGATTTCTTTCTGGGGATTTTACCCAGGAAAACTTTGTGGTCTAACTTGTTCTCTTTCAGTTCAGAGTGAATTGCATCTTAATTCCTTTTAGGCAGAAGGCCTTGCCAGGTGAGCATCCCTGTGTGTGTGTGTGTGTGTGTGTGTGTGTGTTCACGCACGCGTGTGCGTGTGTGTGCACGCACGCGTGTGCGTGTGTGCTGTGATCACGAATCATCTAGGGCAGTGCCGTTCTGCGTGCCTCCTGGGAGTGAGGAAGGGGGGCAGAGAAGTTTGGGTCCAGGACACTGCACTTCAGTCCTCACATCTCCACTTGCATGGATTATGATTTGGGCCCCAGGGTCGTAAAACAAGAATCACGATGACCAGCCTGCCTTGGGAGCAGGGCAGAGCTGGGAGAGTGAGAGATGATGAGTGTGGTAGCACTTTGTAAACTGTAAGGCTCCCCCTTGGTCCGGACGTGAAATGGCCCTGCTTCTATTATTCATGTCGATGGTTGTGACTGGTGTGACTGCTGTGCCGGAAGTAGATGGAGAAGTTGAGACGGAGGAACGTGGGAAAGCCAAGAGCCAGTTTCTGCTTTCCTCTTCAGCTTAGATGCTGGATTCAGATCAGACACAGGACCTTGCTTGGCGAGCTTGGCAAAGGTGGACAGTCCTGCCCTTATCCAGTGGGTCCTGGGGGCAGAGCAGGCAGTAGGACAGGGTCCAGGTAGACGCTCCCTCTGGCATGAGGAGGGTGTGGGCACCTCGGGCATTGTTTCCCATTGTCTCTTTGTCCTTGGACCTTTTAGGAGAGAGCTATGGCTTCTTCATGAGCTTTCTGAATCCAGTGGGTTCTCCTGGTCATCCTTCCCCTCCCAGCCAGGGCTGTGTAGCTTTCCTTCCATCGCTGGGGCCCCCTTGTCCCTTGCCCTACACCTACCCCCCCATCCACATGGCTGCTTCCACCCTGATGAAAGAAGCGTGCTCTCTGGACTCCCTTTAGTCTTATATGCTTGAATTTTCTTTACTGGATATGGAAACTTCTTTTTTGTTAAGTATATTTTACATGTAACATTCTGTAAATTTAAGGTGTACCGCATGTTAATTTGATACATATACACAGGGTAATAGGATTGCCATTGTAGTGAGATTCAGCACCTCTGTCACATTACATAATTATCCCTTCTTTTTAGTGGTTGGAGTAATTAAGTTCTAGTCACTTAGCAAGCTGGATGATTTTAGTACAATATTATCGTGTATATTCATTATACTGTGCATTAGGTCTCTAGGGCTTATTTACTGCTCGTTGTAGAAATTTCTTAACCTTTTTTTAGCCCCATAGTATACAGGGACATGTGCAATGAATTAAAATTTTAAAAAGATACTGGTTTTCATTTTTTGAGTTTTTTTGTCTGTGAAATTGGTTATGAAAAAAAGATGAGTTTTAGAGAGTGCTAATAAGAAAGAGGACAGCTCACACATTGCTGAGGGAAAACAAATCGATAACAATTTTTTTTCGATGGTGAGCTGGCAGTATTTCTCAAAAGGCTTAAAAATTAATGTTAAATACCCTTAAATTCAGCAACTCCTCTTCTAGGAGTTTATTTTAAGGAAATCATTACAAATTTATGCTGAGATCTACTTACAGAGAAGTTTGTGGAATTGTAATTTGTCACAGAGAAGAAAGTTAGACCTCATTGTAAGGTCCAGTGATAGAGAATTGGGCAATAAATTGTGGCCCATTTATGTGCTGGAATGACCTGCAGTATCGTAAATAGTATTGTTACAATTCAACATGGTATATGGAATTTTAAAAAAAGCAATATTATGATGTGCAACCACTTTCGTAAAAAGTAAAAGTACATATTTGTGCATAAAACTGTTGTATGTATACCAAAATTTTAATACTTATTTCTCTAGTTTGGGATATGTTATGGGTATTTTTTTCTTCTATTTTACTATGTGTGGTGTTTTTTTCTGTGATAAGTATTGTTTTTGTTTAAAAAAAAAAAAGAGAAAGAGATTTATAATGAAAACCAGCAGTGGGTGGCACTTCCACCAAGGCCCGGGTCGTGGGTGTCATGCGGGGGAGGCCAGCCTTGTGCTGGTGAGGGTGAGCGCCTTTATTGCATCCAGCACCCTGCCGGGGCTGTGCCTGTATGAGGGAGGCAGAGGTACAGAGCGATGAGGGATGAAACAAGGCGGTGATTTCCTGACCCCTTACCTTTTACTCACAGTCCTTCTGTTGGCCTATGGCGTTTTCGTTGAGAACAGGATAAGAGAGCATTCCTTTTGTACCTGGCACCCCTCATTACCAACTTAACATTCAGTACAGACAGGTGGAGTGAAAAACTAATACTTTAAAAAAAAAATTTATTTATTTATTTTTGGCTGCTTTGGGTCTTCATTGCTCTGTGCAGGCTTTTCTTTAGTTGCGGCGAGCGGAGGCCACTCCTCTTTGTGGTACGTGGGCTTCAGTAGTTGTGGCACGTGGGCCCAGCAGTTGTGGCTCGCTGGCTCCAGAGCGCAGGCTCAGCAGTTCTGGTGCACGGGCTTAGTTGCTCCGTAGCATGTGGGATCTTCCCAGACCAGGGCTCGAACCTGCAACCCCTGCCTTGGCAGGTGGATTCTCAACCACTGTGCCACCACCAGGGAAGCCATAATAATACTTTTTAACATTTGTGTCAGCATCTTCTGTTACCTCATTCTGAAAATGCATTCTCCACCTCAGTTTTCCTTTAGCAAAAATTCCATGAGAAGATGTGATGGTGACATTGCAAGCAAGGAGCTTCTGCTCCAGAGCCAGGGTTGACTTTGCTTGGAGTGAAAAGCTCTTCCATGATGTAGCCACTACAGTGAGATCTGTGGAAAGATGTCTGTGATGTGTGTATTAGCTTTCTGGGGCTGCGGTATCAAAGTACCACCGACTGGTACTTTGTCTCCCAGTGATGGATGCTAGAAGCCCTCAGTCCAGGCATTGGCAGGGTGGTGCCTTCTGAGGACTGTGAGAGTCTGTTCCAGGTCTCTCTCCTTGGCTTATAAATCAATCTTCTCCCACGGCTTCTCTCATCTGCCCTCTGTGCATGTCTGGGTCCTAATTTCCTCGTTTTTTAAGGACACCAGTCGTATTGGATTAGGGCCACCCTAATGACCTGATTTTACACTGATGACCTCTGCAAAGAACCTTTCTCCTTGACTGCAGCAAGGATTGAAACTCCTTGATAACAGCCAATCATACTCTCTTTCCTGAGAATTTGAAAAAATGTGATTGGAGTCACGCACACGTGCGGCAAGTTTGGAACCCTTCATGGCAGCCCCTAGAGAGGGGATCCTCAGGCTTCTGCTACTGAGAGTCCCCAAATCTCAGCCCTGTTCTTGTCCTTTCTGAGAGTTGGTTGTTCATCATCTTTAATCCTACAAGAAACTCCTATATTTTTCTAATAATTTTTTTTATTGAGGTATAGTTGATTTACAATGTTATATTAATTTCAGGTGTACAACACACCTGATTCAATATTTTTGTAGATTATATTTCATTTCAAGTTATTATAAAATAAAGGCTATATTTCTCTCTACCAAAAAAAAAAAAATCCTGTCTCCAAGTTAGGTCACATTTAAGGTACTGAGGGTGTGGGATGTCAACATATGAATTTTGGAGGGATACAATTCAACCCATAATGATGTATTTCCCCCCTATTAAAAAAGACTCATTATTTTGAAAAATTTCAAACCTAAAAACATTAGAGAAGATAATATTAAACCTCCATGTCACCACCAACAGCTTCAGCATCCCCAAAGCCAGTGTCATTTCATCCTATCCCCCACCAACACCACTGGAGTATTTTGAAGTAACTCCCAGCTATAAGAGATGATGCATTTCAAGTGGTAAAGGTTATACAATTATATATAAGGGATATCCTGTTAAATAAAATAATACTGTGTGTGTGTACGTGTGTGTGTGTGTGTGTGTGTGTGTGTGTGTATGTGTGTGTTTGTATAAATTGGAAGAGTCAGAGTAATACCAGAATGTTAGGGCTTATCTCTAAGAATTAGGATTTCAGGTAATTTTTACTTTCTTTTTTAGAACTGTATTTACTTTCTGATTTTGTTGGGATGGTGATTGATGGTGTGAGTCAGCCTTTTGTAATCAGAATAACAAAAACAAGTTGTTTCCAGGTGGTGAGAAAAGGTGGGGTGAGGGACAGTGGAAGAAACGTCACCGTCACCGTAGTTGTTTTCTGAGGCAGAAAGGGTATTGTGCTTCCCGAATAAGAGAAGGAAAGAGGAGGAAGTATATCAGATCGTGCCTCGGAGTGGAGCCGCCCCACTGTAGGAGGAGAGTGTAGGAGGAGAGTGAGGGCTGCCACTACAGGTGAAGCTGTGTGTGACCTCAGCACGGACTCCTGGCTTCTCTGAACCCAGATTTCCTGCTTGCAAAATGAAGGAGACAGACTTGACAGCCATAGATTCCTTTGCCCATGAATGCTATGATCTCATAGTTCTTTTTTCTTTTTTGACGTATAGTTGATTTACAGTGTTATGTTAATTTCTGCTGTACAGTAAGGTGACTCAGTTATATATATATATATATATATACACACACACACACACATACACATTCTTTTTAATATTCTTTCTTATTATGGTTTATCTCAGGATATTGAATATAGTTCCCTGTGCTATACAGTAGGACCTTGTTGTTTATCCATCCTGTATATAATAATTTGCATCTACTAACCCCAAACTCCCACTCCATCCCTCTCCTGCCTCCCCACCCCCCAGCAACCACAAATCTGTTGTCTGTCTGTGAGTCTGTTTCTGTTTGTAGATAGGTTCATTTGTGACATATTTTAGATTCCACATATAAGTGATATCATATGGTATTTGTCTTTCTGACTTACTTCACTTATTATGATAATCTCTAGTTACATCCATGTTGCTGCAAATGGCATTATTTTGTTCTTTTTCATGGCTGAGTAGTATTCCATTGTATGTATGTACCACATCTTCTTTATCCATTCCTCTGTCAGTGGACATTTAGGTTGCTTCCATGTCTTGGCTTTTGTGAATAGTGCTGCTATGAACATAAGGTGCACTTATCTTTGTGAATTAGATTTGTGTCTGGATATAGGCCCAGGAGTGGGATTGATGGATCATATGGTAGCTCTATTATTAGTTTTCTGAGAAACCTCCATACTGTTTTCCACAGTGGCTGCACCAGCTTACATTCCCACCAACAGTGTAGGGAATTCCCTTTTCTCCACACCCTCTCCAGCATCTATTATTTGTAGACTTTTTGACGATGGCCATTCTGACTGGTGTGAGGTGTGGTACCTCACTGTAGTTTTGATTTGCATTTCTCTAATAATTAGCGATGTTGAGCATCTTTTCATGTGCCTATTGGCCCTTTGTATTTCTTCTTTGGAGGGATGTTTATTTAAGTCTTCTGCCCATTTTTTGATTGGGTTGTTTGTTTTTCTGTTTATGATCTCATAGTTCTTGAACATTTCAGTATGGGTTTGTCTTTTGGGAGTTGGTAAAGATAAAATGTGCATTTCATATGTGAGCAATGTGGAGTTATTACTGAGGGTGGCGAGGAAATGATTGTAGAAAAGCCAAAGGTGAAGGTAAGACAGAAGAGAATCCGTTTTTAAGAAATGTGCGGACCCATCCCCATATCTTCAGAAAGTGTTTCTGAGTATGTGCATGTGCAGTTCAGAATTTTGCCTTTGCCTTTTGCCTTTTGCCTTGGATGGCATGGGCTGCTGTATAAATAGCACTGAGACTTCTTGGTAACACTCACGTTCTCATATTGAAACTATGGAGGGACCAGGATGGATGTCCTTCATCTCTGGATTGGCCTTTCAACCACTCATTTCTTTCATTTCTATTCCCCTAGTCTTGCATGATAAAGGCCACATGTCAGAATGTTGAATTAAAAATGCCAGTAGCCTGTCCTGCCTCCCAGTGGTGGGGGTGGACAGATAGATCTGGAGTCAGCGCATAAGTCATCTGGTAACAGTCAGCCTCAGTCGTACCCCCTGAGGTCCAGCAAAGTGGGTATAAATCCAGAAAGTAGGTTAAAATGTAGAAATGATGAATGCTTCTCTTCTGTCAGTTTTCTAAAAGAGAGAATAAATTCTGCAACCAAAAAAATGAATGACTGGTGCTTGACACTCTTCCATCTGGCTAGTTAGATCTGCTTAGGAAGCAGCCTTCAACTTGGAAGTGGAAATAACATGTATGCACTTACATACCTTTGAAAGGAAAGCAAACTTTTCTGCCCAAAGGCATAAAAATGACTTCAGGCCTGAGATTCCCCTCCCCCACCCAGAGCTGAGGGCAAGGGGGATCCTGCCAAAAGAGGCACCTGTCCCCTGTGTGGAAGGTCTGGACTCTCAGGTAGACCAGCAGGGACCAATGGAGACCCTGGGACAGGAGATAAACCAAGCAGATCAAAATAGCCCCACAAAGTGTCTGAAATTAGATTGTCATTGAAACCACGGGCCATAAAAGTAGGCTAGGGCTTGTGTGCTCAACCTAAACATGTGATTGCCTCCTAAAAAAACTCAAACTGGACCTGGAATCTCCTAACACGATAGCCAAAATGTCCAGGATATGGTCAGAAATCACCAGTCGCTCCAAGAACCAATAAAATCACACATTGAATGAGAAAAGAGAATCATCTGACGTCCAAACCGAGATGAGTCAAATGCTAGTTGTATGTGGGCACAGCCTCACCCAAGTGTTCACTCGGGGACTCTGCCTGCCTTCCAGCCGCAGGGGCCAGGCTGAGCAGTCAGAGATCCCGTGGTTTGCCAAGCCTTAAATATTTACTCCCTGGCCTTTTATAGACGTTTGCGGACACATGTAGTTAGGTCATCAAAGATCTAATGGTCAATTTTGGGGAGATCTTTCCTTCTTTCTCCCATTTTTTTTTCCAATTAAAATTTTTATTGAAAGTTGAATTTCAGAGCAATATCTCTGAATAAATTTTCACTACAATTTAGGCTTCCAAATTAAATTTAAAATTCAACTGCCCATGTTACTATTTATTTGAAAAACTCAACAAAGATGACAAGATGATTAAGGCCTGTATTTCAGATGGTTAAATTTACGTATGCCCAGGCAACAGTAACTCCGTCATAATTCACTCCTCTGCCTAGAAGACAGTAGGTTGTTTTGATGTTGGATACTTTAAAAGGTGGAATTTTGGTTTCCCTTGGTTTATAGTTGGTTTCTTACGTTGGTTTCTCTATTCTCTTCCTGTGTTTTGTCACCTTGTTCTTCCTCTTTATCTGTAACCTCATCTGTGTAGCTGGCAGCCTCACCCCTGGAGAGGGACCCTGTTTCCTCCCGCTCATCTTTGTTCCGTATTGTCACTGTCACTCTCTTACTCCTGTCAAGTAGTGTGGATTTGAAGATCTGCCCACTCGATGGGGTTTTCTTTGTCTGCTCACCGGATGAGCCTGGAGAGAGATTTGGGAGTCCAGGAGATGTTTAGGACTGGCCTCCGTGGGGTCGTGCTTGGGACCACGGAGAGCGGTGCAAAGGGACCCGGGACCCTGCTTCAAGGAAACTCTTGGCTTGTTAACATTCCGGTTATGCCAAGAGCTGGAACAACAGACAAAGCCCAGGGAGTGCAGGAGGCAGGCTGAGAGTCAGGGAAGCGACTCAGCAAGAGGGAGAAATTGTTCAGGTGAGGCCAGGCCTTAACTGGGTTCCCAACACTCAGAAACATGGAGAAAGGCTGTAGAGGTTGGGATGTTGCCTCTCCAGATGTCACCACCACCCTCTGATGACAAGACCAAGGGACTTTATTGTTCACACTGTGGGGGAAATGCCACCTCCGTGGGGCAGCGTCTCCCAGCCAGGAGGGCAGCGTCTGGATACGAGAATTAGAACTTTGGTTGACAATATAGGGACTTGATTGGGATCAAGAGACAATGGCTCAGGATTGGTGGAAACAAGGCAAGGACTTTGAGACAAGGCATTTTACAAATTTTAGGGTGCACACTGTTATGTTGATGGCTTCCATTAAAGAGCTGATGGATGTTTCAGGAAGCTTCTGTAAGGAGCCCTCAAAGCCATTTCTGGGGTGGGGAGTCTGGAATTTTAAAGTAATGCTAATGAGGGTCGTTGAATAGTAAATCTGTGTTAATGGAGATAGTAAGCTCTGTGTGTGTGTGTGTGTGTGTGTGTGTGTGTGTGTGTGTGTGTGTGAGACAGAGAGAGACAGAGAGAGAGAGAAGTGTTAGTTTTAGTTAGCTAGTTAGTTAGTTTTGGTTCCAAGGTCTTTGAAGCCTGAGTTAGCCAAGGAGTGATCCCTGACCCAGACGGGAGACTTAGAAGGGGCTCTGGAATTCCACCAGGCTGAGGAGAAATGTCAAACCAAGGCCACCTTGAAGTTGGCATCGAATTGTTTGTTCTCCTTCCAGGCAAGAGGGATTGAGTTACTGAAGGTCCCAGGGAGTCTGTGAACCCAGAAGGCTCGGCCAAGCAAGGCCGGCAGCCCTGGTGACATTAGGATAAGAAATCCGAGCCTGCTGCTGCTGCTTTGGTTACTGACGGACGGATGAGTGAGGAGCTGGTATTCGTTGATGTCTAGCCTGTCAGGACTGGACCTTTCCGGCGCCTCTCAAAACCTACACCAAGCTTTGCAGGTCCGAACGGTCTGAGGCCATCAAGGCGAGCGAGTGTAGCCGCTGCCCCCTTGCTGCCCCCTCCTCAGTTCCCTCTTTAGCAGGATCTCATCTTGTTGAGCTGATGTCACTGGGTTTTGGTCTTTGCCTTCCGCTTTGGTTTCAGCTTCAGTGAAATAAAACCGTAAAATCTGCAGCCACTGACTTTCTTAGCTTTGATTTTGCAGTGCACATGCCATTGTTTGTGCTATGAGAAGTGGACCTTTTTTCTTTCCCTGTGAAGTTGGATTTGACCTAAAGTTAGACTACTTCACAACCTCAGAGTTGACATTCCCAGGGGGTGGATCTCTGAAATTTCACGGGGGTCCCATTTTGCACCTGTGTTAACAAGGTGGCGATACCCCTGATTGTAGAAGCCAAACGCCACAAGAAATGAAATGCGTGCTTTTTTTTTGTTTGTTTTTTAAACACCACACATGGTTGATGTTGTGCTTCAGAAGAAGTGTTTAGAGCTCTGACTTGAAACTTATGTAATTAGTGGTTCAAGCAGTTCAAAGGCTGGTGGCCGTCACTGGCCGTGCTTTGCTCTTGTGTTGAGGGTGTGGGAACCTTGCAGGGCAGAGGGAGCTGCTTTGGGACTTTGTTGTTGGTGTTTTTGTCATGTACAACTTTGAGACATCTTCTCATATGTGCCCTTCATTAAAATTAGATATGGAAAAAACAGCTAAAACTTGTTCTTCCCAAGTCTGATGAAGGTTCTCCATCAGTGCCTCCCAGTGTGAGAAAAGTTAAAGCAGTGATAAGCGTGATATACAAGCGCTGAGGCTGGGAGTCCTGTGTTGCTTTCAGGGTTCGTTCAGTTCTTTTGGAGCCTGATGATACTAATAGAAAGTGAAGGTTGGCGTCGATTGTGTGTTTAAAGACTAAAGTTCTGTTTTGCGTCACATGGAAAAGGGGAGAAAATGACTCTCGGTGTCTCCTGTGTGTCACGCGCTGTGCTAAGCTCGTTTTAGTGCTCAGTGTACCAAGAAAGATGCTGAAATCCGTCCAGTGTCTGGTCCTTGGTAAGTCTGTAGCACAGGGTCACTCAGGGAGCGCTCTCGGCATTTTGAGCAGGAAAGTTCTGCCGTGACTTGTGGGGCATGTGGCACCCCTGCCCCCTCCCACTCAGCGCCAGCCGTTCTGCAGTCATTGTAAACGTCAAATCCATCCACTGCCGGTTCAGACGTCCTTTGCTGGAGGCTGTCCTGCCTCTTGGCGCTGGCAACAGGCTCCTATAAACACTGTTGAATGCTTTCTAGAGAGGAGATACGTGCCTTCCATCTCTGGGAACCTGCCTCTGTTGTAATAGGGTAGAAGATTCTGGAAGTCACTTTTGTGTTTTTATTACCTGAGATTTGCATCATATTTTATGCTTGTGAAATAACAAGTACTTATCCTATACTATATAATTGGAATACAGTTCTCCTTTTCGTTGATTAAAAAGGAGTATATTCCATATTTAATGGCTTCATTTTACTCACCTTTTAAGCATTATGTTATCGTCCATAGTAGTCAGGAACATAATATACATTTATACATATACATACATAATATACATTTATATTCCATCATTATATTTGCTTCTTCCCTTTCAACACATCATTTTTCTAAGACAAGATTTTATGGTAGGAATTTACAGAAATGCTGACTACAACAAGTAGCTTGAAATCAACTTCTCCCTAAATGTTAGCAGTTCTACATAGAGTTGACTGTCGAAGAGTATAAAAACATTTTATCTTTTTCAGTGTTAAATTTAACCATTTTCTTGGCAAACCTAAACTGATAACGGAGGTATTATTTTTTACTGAATCTTCAGCCATGTTGTCCTAATAGACTATAATGATTTGTGTAGACTTTGTGTCATAAACAGACTCTCTTGCGCCTCAGTGAGAAAAAAGGGACCCTGGGGTTTCGTTCATTCTTTCAACAGATCCATCAGTGAACAGCACAGATAGAATGGTCCTTGCTTTCACACTAGTACAGATGAACATAAGAAATAAGTAAATTACAAGTTGGGTTGGAAGATGGTAAGTGCTATGGAGAAAAATAAGTTGGGAAGGAACACAGGAGCGCCAGGGTTTTGGTTGGACATATGATTTTAAATTATGTGGTTCAGGAAGCTTTCCTGAGAAGGCAGCTCTTCAGCAAAGACCTGAAGGAGAAATGAATTCTTATTGAGCTCCTATTATGCCCCAGGTACTGTTTTAAGAGCCAGAATGGCTAGGTATAAACTCTGTAATCTGCAAAAAATAATTTACGTGGCCAGAGGATGGGCATGTAATATGTTTAATGTCGATATTTTTAAAAATCTTTTTGAAGTAAGGGCACTGATTTTGGTAAGTAGGATTGCAATGGGGGAGCTTTTTTTTTTTTTTTTTTTTTAAGGAGATGACTACACAGAGTGATAGGAAATAGCAGAAAGAAAATAGAAAAACAAGCCAAAGCATGGGCTGAGTTTTGTGTCCAAGTCCAGCAGTCCTTACAGAGTATTGCTTCTTCCCAGCTGGTGGCATCTTGATGGTAACAAGGATCCTCCTGGGATGACAGTGACAAAGCAGGAGCGATTGCTTCAAATTAAAGGATGGCTTTTGTGAGGGATGCTTAAGGAACAGTGGACCGGAATCCAGAGAACAGGAGTTGGTTCCTGCCTCTGATGCTGACCTGTGACCCTGTGACCTTGGGCAGGCTGCTTTAGTTCCTCCATGTATCAGCTCGACTGTTTATTTGTTTGCCATGCAATTTATGCTCATCATCTTGCTTAGCGAGATAAGTTGTAAAACAGGAGGGGCATGAACTTCACAAGATCACCAGTGAAGTCCTTTTCTAGTTCTTGAGTTCCTTTCTCCTTCATTTGTCCAAGGAGACACTGCTTGTCTATAGCTTACGAACTGAAGCCAGACCACAACACAGGGTTACTGGTTTGTCACAGCTTCAGCCATGGAGCAGGGCTGGCTCTAGAACTCCCAGTTTTTCTCCTCCTCCTGTCACCCTACACACGGTGTTAAGGAAGTCGCGGGCTCTCGTAGCATTTTGGGGTCAGAGTGGGTCGGCACTGGTCTCGGTTTGATCTCACCCCCACAAATGCCAACCCCAGATGTCACTTCTGTTTCTTGAACTTCGAATAGGACTGCCAGGGAGTTAGGGATGGATTGCAGCTGGAAGGAAAGCATGGAATTAACGTTGCTCTGAGGCAAAGCCACACACTTCCACCATCTCAGATAACCTTCCGTGGTCCAAGGACCTTAAAGTTGGTCACAAGACTTCTATACTTTTAGTATATTTATTATTACCTTCCAAAGATCTGTAAACCGATACACCCAGGTGGCCCCGATGGTCCCTTTCAGCTCTAAAGTTCTAAAACCCTCTTGTGATCAGAGCTCTAGAGGCGTGCCTTTGCGTGGATGGACCCAGGTAGATTTCACCCAGGCCTGCATCATCCCAGGAGGGCTGTGCGCCGAGCACCCTCCGAGCTGTCTCCCACGCAGCTGGCAGTCTGGGTGGTGATGTTGTCTCTCACCACTTCCCCCGCACTTTCATCCACTCCTGTGGTTTAAGCGCTGGCTCCCCGCCTGTGGAAGAGAGGACTTCGACCCTCACCTCCTCGCTGTCTTCCCGTTCCGCAGATGATGACCCAGGTGGAGGGACAGCAGAAGAACCTGGTGCATGCCATCGAGTCTCTGCCGGGGTCCGGGCCCCTCACTGCCTTGGACCAGGACCTGCTGCTCCTGAAAGCTACCTCTGCTGCCACCCTCAGCTGCCTTGGGGAGTGCCTGAGCCTGCTCCAGCAGAGCCTGCACCAGGCCGGTCAGCCCAGCCACAGGCCCGGGGCCTCGGGTAAGACCTCCGGGGGCCCGCCCGGGGCTGCAAGTGCGCGCTCTCCGATGTACGCATGCGTGTGTCTGTCTGCCATCGCCTTCCTCCTTTAAATCCATCCATCTCGCCTTTTATCCAAGCGCTTCTCCATTTACCCCTTCTTCCTTCCCCACCTCGCTTGGGCTATATTTTTATTTCTGTTTTACCCATTAGCAATTGCCATCCTATGCACAATTTAACGTGTTTCCATGAATACTCTGAAACTACTTTGAGACGTGCTGGCACCCTGTTCTCCGTTGCATTGCGTTTGTGAATTTTGCACTCAGTGTTGTGTTTGCAAGACTCATTGCTATGCAGCCTCTAGTCCACTATTTTTTTTTTTTTTTTTTTGCGGTACGCGGGCCTCTCACTGCTGTGGCCTCTCCCGTTGTGGAGCACAGACTCCGGACGCGCAGGCTCAGCGGCCTCCGCGGCATGTGGGATCTTCCCGGACCGGGGCACGAACCCGCGTCCCCTGCATTGGCAGGCGGACTCTCAACCACTGCACCACCAGGGAAGCCCTAGTCCACTATTTCTAACTGTGCCTGTGGAGTGCGTCCCCCGACACTTGGCTCCACACCTTCTCCTGATGGACACCCGCCTTACCTCCTGCTCTCTGGACACCCGCTCCCCCATCCATTTCCTGTCCCCTCAGGGCTCGGTATGAGAATTTCTCTGGAATACATAGCAGAAGCATTTCCAGTTGTTTATCAAGAAGCTAGATATAATAATAACCCCCCTTAAGATGCTCCAGTCCTTTTGACGTGTTTAATCGATAAGCACATAGAAAGATATTAGGGAAGATTAAATTAAATGATAAAGGTGAAAATGGCTTGAGATTGGTCATGTCATATAGAATTGTAAAGTATTAGAAATAAGAGACGAATTGAAGCCTCATGGAGCTTTGTTGCCCAGGGTTCAATTAATTAATGAGAAATGAGGCAGTTCAGGTGATGGAAAGTATAGCTTGGTTATGACAGATAGTCTGTATTTCACGCTTCCCACAAGCCGCCTTTGCCTTCCTCTTTCACCAAGGTTAAAAGCGGGATGTTGGTTTCCTACAGTAAACCGTATAAGGGTAATTCG
This sequence comes from Globicephala melas, assembly GCF_963455315.2. Lineage (NCBI taxonomy): Eukaryota > Metazoa > Chordata > Mammalia > Artiodactyla > Delphinidae > Globicephala > Globicephala melas. Next base: position 52,580,056 of record NC_083324.2, read on the forward strand.
GATTTCTTTCTGTAATACCCACCATCACGTACTAAGCGCTGATTCTGTCAGCATTTGGCCACGTCCAGAGGTGGGCTCTTCCCACTGTGGCAGGTGCCTGGGGTCCTTTGTTCAGTCCAGAATGGAACACCCAGCGGCCTCTGGGTTCCCCAAACTGGGGCCAGGGACACTGTCCTGCTCACATCATAATTTTCTCAGGGCAGGTCTATCTTCTTTTTCTTTACTTTTTTTTGGAAATAATTTGAGACGTCTAGAAAAGTAACAAGCATAGTATGAAAAATCCTCATATCTCCAAATTCTCTGAATGCCAACATTTTCTGACATTTGCTTCATTATCTTCTGTCTGTATATAGAAGCCTATTATAATATTCTAACCACTTAAGAGTAAGTTGCAGACTTGGTATATATCTTTACTCTTATATACCTCAGTGTAAATTTCATTAAAAGAAAGAAAAAAAAAAGGACACTCTCCTATGTAATAACAGCGCAGTGGTCAAACTCAGTAAATTAACATGAATACAATCCTCTTCCTAATCTGCAGACCTTACTGAATTTTGCTGATGGCTCCATCAATGTCTTCTGTAACAAAAGGAAAAACATTCAGGTACAGGATACAGGCTGGGAGGGGCATGTGTGTCGAGGCACAGAGTGAAGGCACCCAATCTGCTTTTCTCCTTCCTTCGTCCTTCTCCACTTGAAAAGTGGGACTCTGATGCTGAGTCTCCCTGACTTTTCCTGATCTGGATGGAGCCTCGGTGAGTGCGTCGGGGCTTGGGCACAAATCAGTGTTAGACCGGATGCTTCTCAAGATTCCTAGGATCCCTCTCACACCAGATTGTATGTCCAGCCTCTGGAACAGGCTCATTCCGAGAATGAGTGGCTAGAAGCTTGACCCATTTTCTTATTCCTAAAATTCATCCTTTACATTTTTCTTCAGAGTGGATTTCTAGCAAATTTCTAATTTTTGTTCCTGATTTTCATTGTGTCTCTGGGGTTTTTAAGGGCCTGGAGGGACAAAGCTCGCGGTGGAATTTCAGATATGATGACAGGTGGAAATGAGGACTATTGGGGTGGGAGGAGGGGGAGACCGAGCAGTGTCGCCGACACTATGCCACCCACCATGCTGCCTTCTGCAACTCTTCACTGTCCCACCTCTGGCTTGGCCCCGTTTGTCCATCCTCCCTTCCTTTTAGCCATTTTTTTTTTTTAACATCTTTTTTGGAGTATAACTGCTTTACAATGGTGTGTTAGTTTCTGCTTTATAACAAAGTGAATCAGCTATACGTATACTTATATCCCCATATCTCCTCCCTCTTGCGTCTCCCTCTCACCCTCCCTATCCCACCCCTCTAGGTGGTCACAAAGCACCAAGCTGATCTCCGTGGGTTTTTAGCCATTTTTACCAAAGAACTTGGCTGAAGATTGGAGAATAGAGCATGAAGCATCATAAGAGTTATTTTGTTTCTTTGTCTTCTTAACCCTTCCCAAAGTTACATTCCATATAACACAACCCCTTAGGTTTTAAAACATTCTGCATGTGTCTTTTAAATCTGTGCCACATGCAGTGGTTAAGAATCCGCCTGCCAATGCAGGGGACACGGGTTCGATCCCTGGTCCGGGAAGATCCCACATGCCATGGAGCGACTAAGCCTGTGTGCCACAACTACTGAGCCTGCACTCTAGAGCCCGCGAGCCACAACTACTGAGCCCGTGTGCCACAACTACTGAAGCCCGCGTGCCTAGAGCCAGTGCTCTGCAACAAGAGAAGCCACCACAATGAGAAGCCTGTGCACCGCAAGGAAGAGTAGCCCCCGCTAGCCACAACTAGAGAAAAGCCCGCGCACAGCAACAAAGACCCAACGCAGCAAAAATAAATAAATAAATAAATAAAGCTGTGCCACACATTTGGGGGAAGAAATGGAATCACTTCCTGCATCCAAAGCATCTCAGTTGCCTGCAGTTAAAATGGATTTCCAGGCTCTCAAGCTAGCAGAATAAGAGAATCTGACAACCCTGGGAGTGTCACCACAAAATGTGTTTGTTTAGAATCTCAGGGCTCTTGAGGTTGATAGTGGCTGTGGCAGACTGACTCCCGCTGATAAAAACATAATGGTTATATCCAAGGAGTGCCAGGCTGGGTTGATGGAAATCAAAATCTCATTAAAGCCAACCTCTGTCGGGGTTTCCTCTAGATGTTCAAGGGGCCTGGGGCGGGGGGTGCAGATCCCCTAGCACAGCCGGTATCCATGGGCATTGTTCTTGAAATTTCTATGCTTTCTGACTCCTGCACTGATTTTTTTTCCTTCTGCCTCTCTTCAGAATCAAAAATTAATTTGTGGTCTTGCAGCATTTCATCTTCCGTAGCCTCTCATTGCATCTTCTGGGGAATGTGTCAGCTCTGGAGCCTTTGTCTGCAAATGTTGCTCCCTGATCCTGATTTCATTTCAAACACGCAGAGCAACTGGACCAATGTCCAGAATTACCTGAGCGTTCACCTGCTCCCACCTATGCATTTCAGGCTCTGGGCCTGTCTCTGATGTTACCTCTAAGATACGCGGGACTGAAATGCTTCACTTAACTTCTGTTTATGAAGAGGTTTATAGCTAAAATTAATAAAGTAACTTGGCTTTGTGGTCAAGGCTTGTGTTATGCAGCTCTCCTCTGTCCTGTTGACTAGATCTCCTCCAGCATCTTGATGGAGGCAGTTGATTGACGGGGTGGGGCAGGTGGGCATCTGGTTTCCTGAGTCTAGATGTGCGCCTCTGATTTTACGTGGAGAGGCAGGCAGGGCTGCTCCAGAGATGGCTGGGCTGCTTGGGAATCTGGGCTTGAGGGGGGTTCTGGAACCTTAAAGTGGTCTAGAGGCAGAGTAGTCTGCTGCCTGTGCTTCTGGGTAGTTCCTCAATTGCACCCTTGATGCGGGGAACTTGCTTCAAAGTCAGGGCAGACACCTGTGACCAGACCAGCACGTTCTAGTGCGAGGTCAGAGCTGAGTACCAACGAATGGTGGGTGCAGGGCACGTTGGGAGAGAACATTGGGGTCGGAGCTGCTGGAGCGAGGATGGCAGAGCCTCAGGGAATAGCCAGATGATGCCCATGCCCTTGGACATAAATCAGGGCCAGAGATCAAAACAAGTGTAACTGAAGAGAGGAGAACCGGAGCGGAATTTAATATGTGCTTCTTCACTTGCCCTTCCAATGACTTTTTCATTCTCTTTTAAGATTTGTGGGGATTGTCAGTTAATAAGCCAGTTGCATTGGTTCCTCCTATTTTGGGGTTTGGCCAACAGGGTCAAATCGGTGACACTATTATTATAGGTACTCTTCTTGGCTTTTCTGGCCCGTTGCCGTCTTCCTTCTGCTCTGCTTCACTTTTTTCCAGAAACAGCTTCAGATTCTCAACCTTCATCTCTTTTCCCCACTCAGAGATTCTCTTTGCTTTGCTCTGTCTCTTATACCTTCTTTCTCAATACCTGCTGCTTCTGGTGAAAATGAGTCCCACATAAGTCACCTTCCCTTATTTTGTGATTAAAAGCCAAGATAGAAATGTGACAGTTCCTTCAGTAAACAGCATATGGAGAAAATGGACAAGCTAGCATTGCAGACTATTTCAGATGGTAGTTTTTTTTTACAACTGTATAAACAGATTTTTTGAGTGGCAGCTCCTCCGTAAAGAAAGCAGTTAGATCCTAACATTCCAGCTTTTCATCATAAATATGCCTTATGTTTTTCCCACGTTTGTCAATGTCAGTCTTATTCCATTTGGGAAAACCCCTCTCAGGTTGACTGAAGCTGGGAGGCGTGAATTCACTGTGTTACAGGAAGAGGCAGGGGACCTTCCAGGGACCTTCACCTGTCACTGGCCTCTGAGCAGAGGTGTCACAGCCCTGGCACGGGCACTGCAGCTCCCAGCACTCAAGCAGGGTGTAAACCGAGGCTAAGGACAGAGGAAGACAGTTCCACGGTCAAACCTTAAAGCCCACAGTTAAATCTTCTGTAGCTTTCTTTCTGCTTCTGGTTGGTTCAAGGAACCAGAAACCCTTTTTTTCCTTCTTCCTGGCATTCTTCTGTCTACTTAGGCATGTTGTGTGAGGAGATGCAGGCGTGTGTCAAAGCCTGGTTTAAGGACTGGGTTTGCCATTTGGTGGACATCTGATCCTTTGTCTTCCTCCTCTCTTCTGTTGGATCATCTTTGATGGTCTCCTGCTCACAAAGGTTAAGGTGGACCAGAAAGTGGAAGGTAATTAACATGCAGTTACCTGATTGACACCAGTCAGCAGCCACATGGTAATATTTGATCCCAGTCTTCTTTGCATTTGTACTTGCTGGTGTGTTTGTGATCTTCTGAGTCACTTTCTATAAGTGAGGCATATTTTCTCATCTGTCAAACACATCAACAGTAACACACACCATTAGCCTTTGTGCCACTAAGAAAAAGCTGCCAATTAAACTATGACACGCCATTGAGTGTAAGATGAGCTCCAACTTCAGAGTCGTCAAAATGTGAAAATTGCTGTGTCTTCCAATTAATGAAATATGGTTTAGACTTGCATTTTGTTTTATGACACAATCTTGAGACTCTATCTTTCAAAAGAATAACGCAGTCCGTTTATTTTTTCCCTTACACTGGTGGTTGTTTTTCTGTTGGTCTCTGTTACACTTTTTTTTTTTTTTTAAATAAATTTATTTATTTATTTGTGGCTGCGTTGGGTCTTTCTCTACCTGCGGTGAATGGGGGCTACTCTTCATTGCGGTACGTGCACTTATCATTGTGGTGGCTTCTCTTGTTGTGGAGCCCGGGCTCTAGGTGTGCAGGCTTCAGCAGTTGTGGCTCGCGGGCTTAGTTGCTCTGCGGCATGTGGGATCTTCCCGGGCCAGGGCTCGAACACGTGTCCCCTGCATTGGCAGGCAGATTCTTAACCACTGCGCCACCAGGGAAGTCCCTCTGTTATGCTTCTTGTTTTCATGTTTCTATGCTGCTTTTCTTGTTTCCTCTTATTTTGCTACACAGATTGTATTCCCTTTTCTTTAGTGTTTTGGGAAAAAATATGTACATAAATTCTAGTAGTAGTTACAATGCATTGTTCATAAGCATTCTTTAACTTGTGTTTTTCTAATCATCAAAATCAAGAATGACACTGTGTCTTCACTCTTTCCTTTAGTGCTGAAGACTTAGAATACTTTAACTTCTTTGTTTCTCAGATAGACTTCCCAATTTTTGGTAATATAATATGGGGGCTATTGTTATTAGTATTTAAATATTAATTGAATACTTAATAATGCGTGATAATGATTAAATCTCTTTAAAAGAATTTTAACTTCATAGTTGTGTAATCATGTTTATAAAAAGTATTTAGGGGCTTCCCTGGTGGCACAGTGGTTGAGAGTCCGCCTGCCAATGCAGGGGACACGGGTTCGTGCCCCGGTCCGGGAAGATCCCACATGCCACGGAGTGGCTGGGCCTGTGAGCCATGGCCGCTGGGCCTGCGTGTCCAGAGCCTGTGCTCTGCAACGGGAGAGGCCACAACAGTGAGAGGCCCGTGTACCGCAAAACAAACAAACAAACAAACAAAAAGAAGTATTTAAATTCAGTTCTAGGACTGGGACAGGATGAAATGAAGTGAGGCACCCACCGTGAGCACACATTTAAGGGTGCCAAAGTAATTAAGGTAAATGCTATTTTAATGCAATATCTTTAAACCAAAATTATTGCAAAAAATCCAGGATGAACAAAATATCAAAACCTTAAATAAAAACAGGATTAGATAGTGTGAGGCAGGTGAGACTGAGTCCTTTAAGACAATTTTTGTTTTGGCATTAATTTTGATTTAAAAAATATTGCGTGAACATGTCATTTATCTTGACTACTGAGTGGTTTGGCGCCTCTTTAAATCTTACCCCTGGGCAAGTGTCTTTTTACTTCCCCTGAGTCCCAGCCTTGCTCAGCTCTATGTTCAACTGGGTTCATTGCTCACTGCCAGTCCTTTTATACAGCTTCTCCAGTCTTGAGTTCTTAATTCTGCTTCTTTTCTTCATGTATTGGGATATGTCCTCAAGTCGTTTTTTTCTGCCAGAAGGTAGAATATTTTCTGAGTCTCTGCAGCGCTGCTCAGAAGGCATACAGTGCAGAGTTTAAGAGTCTGGGCTCTGGAGCCAGGTGGCCTGGGTTTTCATCTCCCTTGTACCCTGACACTTACCAGCTCTTGTGCCTTTTTGTTTCTTTACCTGTCAAGTGGACATAACAATAGGACCTACCCATGGGTCGTCATTAGGATTAGATGAGTTCACGCACGTAAATTTTATATGGTAGTCCTTGGCACCTAGCAAGAGCTCAATAAATGCTGACTCTTTTTGGCAGAGGAAAGATAATTTGTCTGAAGATAAGCATTATCCCCCCAGCCCGCACCCACCTTCAAATCTGTAGACTTTTATTTGCATTATTCTCTTCATCTACTCACCTTCTGGTGTTTAGTGTTGCAGCAAAATCCAAGACTAGCTTGATTTCTTTTTTCCTTTAGGGCAGGTCAAACTTTTCTGCCTAAATGCTTGGAAAATTTTTTCTCATGTTTTTTGTTTAATTAAAAAATGTTGCCAAACTTCATGAGCCAGGCAGTCATTATACTACTCTAGTTTTGTATGTGTTTGAAATTTCAGTGAGAAAAAGCCTAAGAAAATATCGCCAAGCTGTGTCTAGATGTGAGTCTTTTCCCATTGGTTTTGCTGGACTGAGGTGGGCTGTTTTCAGCAGAACCCAAAGCCCTCTCTTCCGCTCGGGCTGTGTTTCTTTACTTCTGTCACTGTTTATTGTTTCTGTCCCACTGATCTGATCTCTTTACTTTAGGGTCTCTGTTGTGTATCTTCTGTCTTATGTTCTGTCTCATTGCTGGGCTTGTGCCCTTTGCAGCTGCTCACTGGTAGAACTTCATCTTCTTGACACACTACTTACTCGACTTTCTACATTGTAGATTCTACTTTTTCCTCGTTTCGGTATTAACCTTAATTCTGCTAATGTTGACTTTGTTTCCTTATAATAATTCCTTTCTGCCTCTATCTCCTTCTTCACCTCAGTCTGTTTTCTTCTTCTGGCTCTCTGTTCTTGTTTCATAGCGGCTACTTTATTTTGTATTGTTGCAAGGATACACCTCTCCTGATGTTTTCTCTGACACCTTATGTTAGAAATTTCAGAGATATATTGTTCCTATGAGTATCCTTCTGAGGATACTGTTTCTTTTCCCAAGCACTATAGGGTCCTTTTTTTTTTTTTTTTAACTAGTGAAAACTTTTACATTTAAAATTAGCCAGCTGGACTCAGTTTAGATGATCCCAGTTTTGTTGGCAACATCCAAAGCATCATAGTCAGGAGCCAGTCGAACATATGCCTTCTTCTCTCCATGAGGCCTGATGAGGGTGTTCACCTTAGCCACGTCAGTGTCATAGAGCTTCTTCACAGCCTATCTAATCTGGCGCTTGTTGGCCTTGGCATCCACAGTGAACACCAGTGTGTTGTTGTCTTCTGTTTTCTTCGTGGCTGACTTGGTGGTGAGGGGGAACTTGATGATGGCATAGTGGTCAAGCTTGCGTCTCCTAGGGGTGCCCTTCCTGGGATATTTGGGCTGCCTCCGGAGCTGTAGTGTTTTGGGCCGTTGGAAGGTGGGCGACATCCGGATCTTCTTTTTTTGTGTGACCGTGGACACCTTTCAGCACTGCTTTCTTGGCCTTCAAAGCCTTTGCTTTGGCTTCGGCTTTGGGAGGGGCAGGGGCTGAGAGAAGGAAAGAAAATGAGGGTGTGGGCGTGCTCACTACTGGTCTTGAGGCTGGAAGTGATTGATTTATACACTCGTTTTCATTCACTCTATATTAGAATTTTCCTCCTTTATCCTCACATGAGGCAGCTCTATCCAGACACCCAAACCAGTGGCTGGTGGTTAGAGCCGCTGGACTGGTCTGAGGCGGTCTTCTCTCCTGTCCTCCCTCACTGGTTCTTTGATGCTCTGACTCCACAGAATGTACAGAAAACTGCATTAACCAGCATGCATTGCTACCCCCACCCTTCCTGTCCTGGTCTTTGTCTCAGGATGCTGTGTATCACAAGCAGGCCAGACTCTACTTCCTGCCCTGTTGTCTGTCTCCTGGTTATCATCTCTGAATGATGGTGGTGTGGAGGGGAGGGAGGGACAGAGTTAAGGTATGGGAGTAATGGACGGAACATTGTCCCGATTGCCTAGGAGAGCAGATTTCATTTTTTCCCTTAGTGCTTTTTTAAGTTTTCCTAATTATTCTAGAGGACATTTACTACTTGCATAATAAAATAAAATGAAGAGAAAGTAGTACCCCTGTGTTTATGAGACAGCTGCCCAGTATTTAAGATATGAATCCAACTTCAGGTCTCTGAGGAGGAGTTGGTCAACAGGACAGGTAAGAAGTATCTTTCCACCTTTCTTAGGGAAGATTCTGGGTCTTGGAACCCTGGGTTGGTTTTCTTAGTCCAACCCCATCCACCTTATTATTTATGGGGATTCTTCATAAGCCTGTCCTTAGCTCATCCTTCAGCCTTTGATTTTAGTGTTGTGAGTTTCTAACTTTTTAAAAATGACATCAAGGACTGATATATGGATGCCTTTTTGCCATTAAAAAAAAAAGTTGTGGTAAAAATACAAATTAAAAAAATTTGGATTGGTTCAAGATGGTGGAGTAGAAGGATGTGCTCTCACTCCCTCTTGCGAGAACACTGGAATCACAACTAACTGCTGAACAATCATCGACAGGAAGACACTGGAACTCACTAAAAAAGATACCCCACATCCAAAGACAAAGGAGAAGCCACAAAGAGACGGTAGGAGGGGCGCAATCACAATAAAATCAAATCCCATAACTGCTGGGTGGGTGACTCACAAACTGGAGAACACTTATACCACAGAAGTCCACCCACTGGATAGAAGGTTCTGAGCCCCATGTCAGGCTTCTGAACCAGGGGGTCTGGCAATGAGAAGAGGAATTCCCAGAGAATCAGACTTTGAAGGCTAGCAGGATTTGATTGCAGAACTTCGACAGGACTTGGGGAAACAGAGACTCCACTCTTGGAGGGCACACACAAAGTAGTGTATGTATCAGGACCCAGGGGAAGGAGCAGTAACCCCATAGAGATTGAACCAGGCCTACCGGTTAGTGTTGGAGGGTCTCCTGCAGAGGCGGGGGGGTGACTCTGTCTCACCATCAAGACAAGGACACTGGCAGCAGAAGTTCTGGGAAGTACTCCTTGGCGAGAGCCCTCCCAGAGTCCACCATTAGCCCCACCAAAGAGCCCAGGTAGGCTCCAGTGTTGGGTCACCTCAGGCCAAACAACCAACAGGGAGGGGACCCACCCTACCCATCATCAGACAAGAGGATTAAAGTTTTACTGAGCTCTGCCCACCAGAGCAACAGCCAACTCTACCCACCACCAGTCCCTCCCATCAGGAAACTGGCACAAGCCTCTTAGATAGCCTCATCCACCAGAGGGCAGACAGCAGAAGCAAGAAGAACTACAATCCTGTAGCCTGTGATACAAAAACGACATTCACAGAAAGATAGACAAGATGAAAAGGCAGAGGGCTATGTACCAGATGAAGGAACAAGATAAAACCCCAGAAAAATAACTAAATGAAGTGGAGATAGGCAACCTTCCAGAAAAAGAATTCAGAGTAATGATAGTGAAGATGATCCAGGACCTCGGAAAAAGAATGGAGGCAAAGATCGAGAAGATGCAAGAAATGTTTAACAAAGGTCTAGAAGAATTAAAGAACAAACAAACAGAGATGAACAATACAATAACTGAAATGAAACTACACTAGAAGGAATCAATAGCAGAATAACTGAGACAGAAGAACGGATAAGTGACCTGGAAGACAGAATGGTGGAATTCACTGCCACGGAACAGAATAAAGAAAAAAGAATGAAAAGAAATGAAGACAGCCTAAGAGACATCTGCGACAACATTAAACACAACAACATTCGCATTATAGGGGTCCCAGAAGGAGAAGAGAGAGAGAAAGGACCCGAGAAAATATTTGAAGAGATTATAGTCAAAAACTTCTCTAACATGGGAAAGGAAATAGCCACCAAAGTACAGGAAGTACAGAGAGTCCCATACAGGATAAACCCAAGGAGAAACATGCCAACACACATAGTAATCAAATTGGCAAAAATTAAAGACAAAGAAAAATTATTGAAAGCAGCAAGAGAAAATACTTAAAGTGCTGAAAGGGAAGAAGCTACAACCAAGATTACTCTACCCAGCAAGGATCTCATTCAGATTC